>NC_087376.1:26060546-26386534 GCF_031761385.1 Necator americanus
GAATTTTATAATGAACGGAATGCAGTTGGTGCAAAATTCTCTTATAATACTATAGAATAAATAGTTTTAAGAGTTCGAGCATAAGATATCAGAAAATGCTACGGCCAGCAATAATAATCTCCATGCTTGGAAAAGTTAATAACGATAAATTACAGCGATAAAAAAGAGGTTCATAAATTTACCTTCTTATTGTCTGATTAGACGAAGATACCTAACTCCACTGCATCAGAATCCATCTTAGATATTGCCGAAGTTTTTTTTAATGGCTTTGCACGTTTGCATAATTCTCTATGTATTTATAAGGTTTCTGTTGATTTCGTGCATTTTGCGATCATTTCTTGCTGTCTTGAGTGTAGCGTCGAGGTTTTAAAGGCATCACCCCACGAATCTGAGGTGGTACAGATTTCAGGTGGAGTATTCGTATACGGGATCGTAGATTATGGAGAGGAAGGTGATTGCGTCAATTTCTTCCTAATTGCCGTAAAAAACTGCCCGAATGATGCGGCACGTGCACATGGCTGGCGCGCTCCATTCGAACTCCTTGTAGAAAATAGCGCGCCGGAACGCCCGAAGCCGTATCTTCCGGGCCGTTTTTTACGGCAATTAGGAAGAAATGGATGGGATCACCCCTCTCTCCATAATCTACGATCCCGACTACTAAACGAATTCTCAACCTGAAATCCCTACCACCTCAGATTCGTGGGGTGATGCCTTTAAAGGCCTTCGCAAAAAAGTTCTGAGTCTTTCCTTCAATTCTTCTTTGTCATGTTAAAAATCGCCAAAGAACATTGAGAAGGATATTTGGAATTCTAAGTAGCAACACAGTACCATCCTTGCTCCTTAAACTTTTTTAAATTCTCGGGGTAGATGTAAACCATGAAAATCTTTATCTCAGAACTTTCCCTCACTTTCAACACCTTCTGTTTTATACGTCTATACACAATTATCACCTTCAATTTGTATGCAAGATTTGCTGTCAACAACTCATGATCTGAGGACGAGATCTCTGAGAGCAAGATCTTTGCCGTTTTGGTTTTTTCTTTCTGAAACTAACTTTTTCACGCTACGTTTTTTTTTCTTGTAGGGACGAGATTGCTCGACAACATAGACTACTAAATGAGCTTGACTGCATCCAAATGGACCTTCGAAGAGAGGATTCTGACCAAGCACGGGCAAGTTTTTATCTCTAGATTCTATTCCTTTTGTAAATTGCTGATCTAAGAAGTGGAACTGCGGTTTTTAAAATGGAACTGAGATTTACAAGATGATAACTCTTCATTCTTGTTATTGTTATAGCTACGTGATGAATTGTGTGATGGTGTTCAACATTCCTTCTTTAATTTCGTTAATTCCTTGGTTTCGAGAAACAAGAACGTTCACTTTCTACCATATTGCGACATTACTTTACCTTTAATTGTATTCTTACGGGGTTTTTGCAGCTTTCATTGCTTCGTTCACGTCTTGGCGCATTGGATGGATCTCTGCTCCATCACAACGTTCGGCTACCGTGTATGCCATCATTTCGATGTAGTGGTGTTGTTGTCAAAGAATGTAAAATTTTTAACTCGAACGCTAAACCTCTCAAAATCGTATTTCGTGGTCTCAACTCTACTTACTCCATAATACATAAGGTATGGTTTTAGCTTGAGTTTGGTGTACGTTAGATCTTTTCTTTGGTTGTTTGCAGAGCGGTGACGACATGAGGCAGGATGCCTTAGTGCTACAAATGGTTGCGTTCATGAACGATATTTGGTTAAGCGAACATCTCGATCTTCGTATGATTACTTTTCGGTGCATGCCTGTTGGTTATAGGAAAGGTGCGTCTTTCGAATACTTTTCGCTTGAAAGTTCATAATCACTGTTTTTCTTTGCACACTTGTTTCCCAATTACGAATCCTATATAAGTTCAACTTTTTCTGATAGGAAGATTTTGAGGTTTTCGATATAAATATGAGGACATCTTTTTTTGGGCTTGCTAATCATTTTCGACTTTCGTTTAATTTTGACTGTTATTTTTTTTCTGAAAAGTTAAGGATGTTTGTCAACCGTTGTCAACCTGACTGATAGTTGGGAATTTAGTGCGATTGGGTCGGATATTTTGTATACTTGTTTGCCAAAGTGAAATTTGATTGGAAATATGTGTTGTAAACTAGACGTATTTGTCGCATAGCGTCGAGAAAATCACTTATGCCTATATAAAACAGGCAATTCTAGAAATACGTGAATTTAAATGTTGTTTTGCAACGCTCATACTTACTATAGAGTTAAGTAGTTGGGATGTACTGGAGGACATTTGTTATAAATGGATAAAGTGCGAAATTCAGAAATATTTTGAAATGTTCTCTTCTTCGATCAGTTTCTTCTTGGATACGCCAACGCGTCCGAATTGAATCCTGAACCATGAGGCTTTACGAGCACATCCATAGTACATAGAGTGAATTATGGAAGAATAGCTCAAAAATATAAAAGAGATAAGTGCAAACTCCTATTTGCGGGATATTACAAAGCAAGCTTCCTTTTCATAAAAGGGAGATAGCTCTTAGCTTCGATGTAGAACTTCGGAAGAGTTCATGACTCATGTTTCCTTCAGGAATGGCTGAATTAGTATCAGACTGTGCAACTTTATGCGAAATCCAAAAAGAATTTGGAATGACTGGTGTTTTCAAAGTTGATGTTTTGAGAAATTGGTTGATGAAGCATAACACAACTGAGTTCCTATACAAACAGGTCTGATTCATCTAAAAACGTCTTATAGGGAAAGAAATAGCCTCCTCAGTTTAGGCTTTGGACAACTTTACTCGGTCTTGTGCTGGTTGGTGTGTTGCGACGTACGTATTGGGTATCGGTGATCGCCATAATGACAACATACTTGTGACAACAGCTGGTCATGTTTTCCATATTGACTTTGGGAAGTACATGGGTGACTGGCAAACAGCTGCTGGGTTCAGGAGGTAACGGTTTTTATTGTCTTGCTTTAAAATCCAACAGCTCCCTAGTCATTTGTATAGATACATTTTTTGAATTCTCTCTTATTACCTAAATCTGCAGTCTATCCTTTTTGTGACTTTTTATTTTGAAAACATAGAAAGTTATTCATATCTGTAGCGAGTTTTTTTTTCCTGTCATTTATGTTAGAGGTTAGACTTCATTTCATGGTTGCTTCGAAATTGTACTTTCTCAGATCTATCATGAGCATGACTCTCTGCAATGTGAACGTCAGGTTGAGAAAAGAGTTGAAAGATCTGTATGTTCATCTGTAGGAGTTGTCCGTTTTCCGTGTATTTGAGATGAGGTTTTCCTTAAAGACAGTATTCCACGAAATTGACTGTTTGGATCTCTTAAAGGCATCACCCCACGAATTTGAAGTGGTGCAGATTTCAGGTGGAGTATTCGTATACAGGATGGGAGACTACGGAGAGGTGGGTGATTCCGTCCATTTCTTCCTAATTGCCGTAAAAAACGGCCCGGAAGATACGGCTTCATTCGTTTTGGCGCACCATTTTGTACAAGAGGTTCGATTGGAGCGCGCCAGTCTTGTGCGGCGCCGCATCTTCCGGGCCGTTTTTTACGGCAATTAGCAAGAAATGGAGGGAATCACCTCCCTCTCCGTAGTCTCCCATCCCGTATACGAATACTCCACCTGAAATCTGCACCACCTCAGATTCGTGGGGTGATGCCTTTAAGGAAAAGGCAGAGTTCGGGGTGTAGATTAAGAGCATAAGCGTAGTCACGCTTGCCGGTCGTTTTTTCTTAGGAGGCTTTTTACAACATCACCCTTGTACAAGCGACGACCGAGGAGGTTTGCTCGGGAGTCTATTCCAGAAAAACGAATGTATAGACTGTTGGAACGTTCCTTATGTGTCGTGTAGAAAAAAAGCGCCAGTAAGGCTGTTTCTCACGCCGTTTTTCAGGATGATTAGAGGTATTTGAGTATGATGATGCGCATGCTCGTAATCCACATCCTTAACCCTATCTTTTCCTTGAGGATCGTCATTTTCATGATATGCTTTCTTAAAGGCAGCATACCACGAATCCGAGGTGGTGCGGATTTCAGGTGGAGTATCCGTATACGGGGTCGTAGATTATGAAGACGGGGGTAGTTCCGCTCATCTCTCCCTGCATCACTGCAAACAGCCTCCTCCAGAATACTGTTTTGTACGACGCCATCTATTGCAACGCTCCACCCCTGGCGCCGCCTCCACCCTGCGATTCGTCGAAAATCAATTCGGACTCCCCCGATAGGCAGTACGGGACGCTACGCGTGCTAGGGTGGCGCGCTGCAATAGAAGGCATCATACAAAACAGCATTCAGGGGCCGGCTGCCTGCAGTGATTCAGGGAGAGCTGAGCGGAACCATCCCGGTCTCCATAATCTACGACCCATATACGTATACTCCACCTGAAATCCGTACCACCCCAGATTCGTGATATGATGCCTTTAAGGCACCTTAGCCTAAACTTTGAAGGAACACTGTGCCTCAAGGAAGTTTCGCTATGTTCCAAAATGAACAAAGAGTGATAGTCTCAAAACCAATAAATTGTTGTGGAATACTCGCGGGAGATCGAAGGCGAAATCGAGGGGAATCGGGAAAATCGAAGGGGAATCGAAGGGGAGGACGAAGGCCATCAGGAGTGAAGTAGTGCTCTATTTATGCCAAGGAAGTACTTGATAATTGGTGTAGATCAGTTTTTTGGAAATTAGAGAAGAAATCATGGCAGAAAGGAAATTAGCTTGCAAGTGGAAGAAGATCTAACCTCAAATATTGTTGCGAAAACGTACATGACGGTCAACTCGGGGCGAGCTTCGATTAGTAACAACTTATCATTTTCGCGGTTTCTGTTGTGCTTTGGGAATTACACAACTGCAAATGTGTACAGTAACCTCAACAGACAAGAATGGAAACTTGTTTGGCTTCAACGTTTAATACCGTCACTGTTAATACTCTTACTCCGACTTGTAGTCGTGCGATGTTATTTCTTTCGTACATATACAGAATTTTCTTGAAAGGCAAAGAAGGTGGTTTCCTTCAGGTTGCTGCCGTTTCTAACGAAAGCAATTGCTGTTCCTGAGTATGCTAAATTTCTTTTGTTCTGACTGATTTTTGCGTTGAAATGAGCTAGGAACAGCTTTGTGTTCACTCTCCTTCTAGATTTAAAAGAAGTCGTCGGTAGATTCATTCTAGTTCGTCTTCTTTTGTGTCCTTTCACAGCGCAGTTTTCTTAATATTAAGGTCTGTCACAGTGGAAAATTTTTTTCCTGGGGATAGTGAGTTGAGTAGCTTGAAAAATCAAACAATGCGACGTTTTTCCTATTTTTCCTTTCTCAATTTTTGCGCCTATTCTGCAGTTTTTTTTTGTTTCATCTCTGTATTCATTGTTAATTTCAACATATCGTATTCTTCCATTAGACCGAATTCGATCATTTATTTTTCTGGCACAAAAGTTTTCATGTTTACTGTGCCTTTTCGTCGTCTTGGAGGTAACACCACGATGCGTTTAATCTTATTCATCAGTGAACTGATTTGTATACATATGACGATGATTAAAACTTATGATTGTGTTTTAGCTTTTTTATTTAAAAAAGCTATAAAATTGGGTTGTTTTCGGGTGAATAATAGAACGATTCATTTACGAGACAAAATTTTACGCAATTATTTGGTCATTATTCATTTCTCAAGTCTTTGATATAACATTTATCATCCATAAAAAAACTTATATTCTTCTGGAACGTTTTTGAAAGATGAGGAACTTTGATGTGAAGGAGAACATCTTACACATTTGCAACTGGATGCTATTTTATAATTCTTGTTTAGGGATCGTGTGCCTTTTGTCTTCACCGATGAAATGTACCATGTAATTAACGGCGGAAATCAACAGAAAGAAAGCTATCAGACTTTTATCGATTACTGCTGTTGGGCTTTCAACTACCTACGGCGGAACTATATTATCCTCGCCAATCTTCTGAAGATTGTAAGTTTGCATTCAAAGCCAATTTCATGAAAATGAAGGTATTCTTTTTTTCAGATGGCTTGCTCCGACATATCTGGTATGAATGTAGAGTCTTTGAATTTTGTTGAGAAGAACCTAATGTTAGAACTGAGTGAGACCGATGCTGTTATTCAATTCACGCAACTAATAAATGTAAGGAAATATCGATTCCGCCGAAAATTTCTAGATTCCGTTCGATTCTTTCGATTACAAGCCGTCACAGCGGTTTTCTTTACAACATTATATCTTTCAGCATTCACTCAAATCGGCGTTCCCTCGAATAAATTTCTTTTTCCATACTTTGGCACAAGTAATGACATCCACGGCTGCTTCGGCGAAGAATAGCGATACCGCCCTCAGTTTTGTACCACAGCTATATACGTATGTTGAGAGCTGATCTACTGCATCTGTCTACCTTATTGTAATTATTATTAATTATTTTTAGACAAGCTACAGAGGGGAAAATTCAACAAGTTCGAGTGATTTCCTTTGAAAAACGATTCCTTCCTAATAAAGTTTATGTGAGTTTTTTGTTCTTATCATCTGAAATAATTTCTTCGGTACTTTTCTTTTCATATTAATTATTTCCTATTCCAGCTTTATAAAATAGAGGTCATTCGCGTATCAGAAACTGTGTCAACGTTTGTCTATCGATCTTTCAACGAATTCAATGAACTGTACATTAAACTGCGTCGGAGGTAGGAAAACTATGCTTAAACAAAAGGCATCGAATTGTCTAAGTTTTTTTTTTGTTTCCTTCAAGAGTCAAAAATTCATCAATGTTGTTAGCGGCCATGATAACAATGTCTCCTGAGATTTACGGGTTTCTAATGGTTTGACATGTGTCAATACGAAGAAAGTAATCAATACAGTAATATCAGGGCGACTAGGCCTGCGGTCCGCGTGATTGCGCTCAAAATGGCGCGGTAGGACCCTCGTTCAGTTCCTCTATTTGAATGGAGCTGGCGAGGATCTTATCGCTACTGCATCACAAAGAAGGCCATTTTATGATAACAGGCACAGATAGTTGCTGTTAGTGTTTGCAGTAAATAACTCTTCTTTACAATGCATCACATGTACATTCGAGTATATTATGCGATCATGTCATGAAGCGGTAGTGTTGCAGAATCGTTTCGATTTGGGTAAATTCAGCAGAGAAATAAAATGAGATCAATTCGTAGAATGAGTTGTTGTGAACGTACTCTCTGCAAAATTTAACTGAATCAGAAGCGCTTTGAGCAACACCAATTTCTAGCGATTCTACCATTCCATAACTCGTCGAACTCCAAAGTAGTCCAAGTAAGTGATTTGGTCGTGGATACTTCACTTAAAGGCATCACCCCACGAATCTGACGTGATATGGATTTCCGATGGTCAAAGACTATACGGGATCGTAGATTGCAGAAACGGGTAGGATCCCGCTCATTTCTTCCTAATCGCCGTAAAAAACGGCGCAGAAGATGCGGCTTCGAGCGTTCCGGGCGCTAGTTCCTACAACGAGTTCTATTGGAGCGCGCCAACCTTGTGCACGCAGCTTTCGGACCGTTTTTTAACGGTGATTAGGAAGAGATGGACGGAATCACCCTCTCCCCCACAATCTACAACCCCGTGTAGACATATCCCAGCGGAAACCGTACCACCCCAGATTCGTGGGGTACCTTTAAAGGCATCACCCCACGAATCTGAGGTGGTGTAGATTTCAGGTGGAATATTCGTATACGGGATGGGAGACTATGGAGAGGGGGGTGATTCCGTCCATTTCTTCCTAATTGCCGTAAAAAACGGCCCGGAAGATGTGGCGCCGCACAAGGCTGGCGCGCTCCAGTCGAACTTCTTGTAGAAAATAGTGCGCCAGAACGCCTGAAGCCGTATCTTCCGGGCCGTTTTTTACGGCAACTAGGAAGAAATGGACGGAATCACCCCCTCTCCATAGTCTCCCATCCCGTATACGTATACTCCACCTGAAATCCGTACCACCTCAGATTCGTGGAGTGATGCCTTTAAGGCACTTAGGCTAGAAACGTTCTTTTTAATGCAAGTCCCTATGCATTAACAAAGAACGTTTCTAGTATACTTCTGGTCCACTTAACAATAAAAACTGTAAATAAGTTACTACTCGTGGATACTTTAGGGGAATTACATTAGCTTACTGGAAAATGTCAGTTTTGTAGAAGAGCGGCAGCGTCGAAGCAGGATGTGTATTCGTGAAGTCCTACCTCTAATGAAAAGTGACAATCAATATGATTTTTTTTGTTGAGATTTCATAGATTATTTTTCCTTAATATATAGTGGAAAATGTGCTTGTTAAGTATCGTTTTCCTGAAATGGAATAGGATTGATAAGCATGATGGTCGTTAAGAGAAAAAGGGAATGAATGAACATATCTCGAACAGTTACACCTCATTTATCGGGTTGAGTCTTATATATTCAATAGGTATTCAAGCAATAGGTGCCATGGTACCTACTGCTGTTGTTTACGCATACAATGGGTTACCCAAATAAGGGATTTTCGTTATCGCTGACAGAACTTCGTTTAGTGTTTAGGCAGCAGTTTAATACGTTACGTTCAGTTTTTTTGTTCATCTTGAAAATGGAGAATCAAAATATACGCTTAATGATGCTAACGGTACATAATGTGATGCTTTGGGAATTTAAAGAGGTTAATAGTGCTGCAGCCATGGCTAAAAAATGCAATGTGTATGGTGAAAGGATGATAACCGATCAGATGGTTAGAAATTGATTTATCAGATTCCATTCTGGGGATGTGATTAGGAAAAAGAAACCTGGGAGGGGGATCATACCTTCAGACTTCGATGACGATATTTTGAAGTCAATATTGAAACCAAATGCACGTCAAGCATCGAGAGAGTTAGCTTAGGAGCCCAATATGTCATAATCACAATAAATCATCACAATAAATGTATGAAAAACAAAACGGAAGTTATTTATGACTCAACGTAATATTTTATTAAAAGCCGTCACTGCACCATTTTATCGGCCATTGGTTAATTACAGGAAGCCAACTGTTTCATCATAAATTCTTCCACATCAATCCGGAGTTGCTTCAAACGTAATGATAGTAGTCGTGGTTAGCATGACATTTGGATGTATTTTTCTGTAATGTTGTTTGCATTTTTCTTTATGGACTTTTTGAAGTCCGCGCAACTCAGTGAAGTTTTCTGTTCATGTACTCGCATGAGTGAAATTGAAAGAAATTTGAAACTAAATCCTAGTGCTAGATTGGAAAATACTTTTGTTATTTGCTCATCAAAGTAAGCTTCGAATGTGTTTGGTGTCATTTTGAAACTTCGTGATTTTCATGAGTCGATATGAAAATTGTAGATCTTGCTATGGAAAAATCAACATCGAAATTTTCCAGATGGTACAGATTACGCCTGGTAATCCATGAGGTAAGAATTACAGTGAGTACAAATGAAAAACTATGAGAACACTTTCGGCTGCTTTTTGCTAAAAGAATTTTGAACAGTGCCAGGATCATCGAATGCTAGGCATACTGCTCCCTTCTTTGTTGTATATCAGTAAAGAAGTTGATAGTAATGACAAAATTATAATTTTCATGTACCGAGGCACAAGGTTTTGTAGGGAATTAGATAACTAAATTTTGAATTTGAACAAAAAAAACTTTTCTGGTGAAACGGTACATGAAAGGATCAAAAAAATTCACTGTGTCGTTAAACTTCGGTGCGAAGTGAGGTGCAACAGCAAATCGAGCAACTCAAGATAGTTTGAAATCAATTGGAACGCTGAGGGGTACTGTAAGCTTAGTAGATCCGAAAGAGTCCGAAACATGTAATGCATTCTTACTTCTACTCAATTAGGTCACCTGTTGATGAAATCTAATTTTTTTTCTACTAAAATAGTTGAAATGATAATAAAAAATGATAATTGAAACGTGAAGAGAAACACTCAAGATTAAATTCGAAGGGATTTCGGATTTATATTCAATATTTACTTCCTAACAATCTGAACTTAGTGCTCGAGCTAGGACACAGAGTTGGTGCCGTTATAAGAAGTACTAGCATTAACGCGGTTGACTGCTTCTAAGTAGGAGGAAAGTCGGCTAAAGTACACCAGTGACCCGTTCCTGAAATGAATAGGGTATTGCTGGTTGGGATGGCATTCATATGTTGAGGGTGAACAAAAAGTGTTCCTGGAAGCCGCTCTCCCAAATTATCTCCTTAAAAATTGCTTAGAAGAGAGTTTAGGTAAGTTTTCTTCATAGCGTTGAAATATTCGCACCAATAACCGTGATAGTAAAAGCATAGCTACTGACCACCAAAAACAGAGAGGAATTCTTTGAGGGCCATAGTCACATACACACTCTTGTGTACTATTTGTAGGTACATCTAAAAAACAAGTGTACATATGAATAGAACGTAATTAACTAATACGTGCTGAGTTGTTCTCAGAAGTGGATAAACTCACACAATAATGCGATGTCATCTACGGATGAAATCGTTTCATGACGAACGCAGAAAAGTAAAGAAGTTACCGATGGGATCAATTTATTCTACGAAATTTATCGCTTTCCAAATGACCTATTATTTCATTGGAGTATTATTTCAATTGTTCAGTTCAGTGTTCTTTGAAATGCAACAGAAATTAAGTACTCAACTTGGGCGCATCGTTAGTGCAGTGAAAGAACTTCGAAAGCAATGAATATATCCCGTTTGTCCACGAATAGACTTCAATTTTCGTCACTGGTTCTGAATGCATATTGTCTTTAGCTTGATCTTTTATTTATGCTCCGCAATATCAGTCCTGAAAAATTATATGTAAAATTTTCCTTAATTTTAAAGTTCATGCGACTAGGATCTTTTTGGTGTCTCTTTGTCACTCGTTTAATTCGTTTTAGTGCAAAATTTTATGTACTTCGAAATTTCTTCGAAAGCTACACGAATAACTTTAATGATTTCCTCGTATACTTCAGTTTTTTGGAACTATTTAAGATTTCCTACTGTTGCATTTCCGGCGCTTAGTCCGGGAACAAGGATGCGGTCGAATGTTCGAGAGGTAGCGCAAAGACGAATGGTTGATGTTGAATCGTTCTTACGATACCTGTTTACACTTAGCCCGGAAGTGTGTCATGTAAGTTAAATATTCTGTCAGCGTCAACTGCAACTATAAAACATATGATATTCCATGTTGCTAGCACAGGCTTTTCATCAATTGTAACTGTGTGGCGCACAAATTCTGCCATTAGTTTTCATAACGCTCAGATATCTGTTTGTTGTTATAGCCCTTTATTTTATTTGGTTATTTATTTATTGGTATTACGAAGCAACGGGAGTAGTAGGAATCAAAGCTAAACGTAAACTAACTTGATTCGCTTTTAAGTGCCCTTTCTTTTGACACCAATCATCTGATGTCGCTCTTTTTTCTTCACATTACTTTCCCTTTCTCATGCTGAGGATTTATGAGGTATTCCTACTTTTTCCACACAAAGAGGGTATATAAATAAATGAACTTAGTGTTGATTGCGGACGTTTCGTTCTGAAGCCTCCTTGCCTCGTTGTACCTCCCCCAATCCAACCTCCCCTTTACTTCACTGCAATCTCATTTCATTTATAGGGCTCACTCTCTATCTGTAGTTTAGATTTTGATTGAAGTGCACCGAAATTATCTGTAGTATATTTTTCCCTTCCAGAAACGCTGAAGTGTCGGACTCTGATCTATTTTAAACCACCACATTTATGCCACTATTATATCTCTCCTATTCTACTTAGTCTACTTAGACTATGTTTAATCTTTTTGAAATTACTTTTCCGAGCTCTAGACGCTCAGTAATACTTTACCTTCCTAATTCTGCGCTTGTCCTCCCATACTTGTTTTCGTCTGTCCAATTGATTTTTCTCACTTAAATCTATGACTGCATTGAGAAGTTTATTCGAGGAAATTTCGAAACGTTTAATTAAAATATATGGTTCACTGCAAGCACATATGCATGTGAAATTTTATTGCTCTTGTGTAATGTCCGCTTTTTAAAACGGAACTTTGGAAACATCTACAGTTTGGGGTAAACGAGGTGTTTCAGTGCGATTTGGTGTACACTTTCTTCCATCTTATTCTTCGAGACAACGATATCGACTCATATATAGGTATGTTGTTTTATTATGTCTTT
Organism: Necator americanus; assembly: GCF_031761385.1. Classification (NCBI taxonomy): domain Eukaryota; kingdom Metazoa; phylum Nematoda; class Chromadorea; order Rhabditida; family Ancylostomatidae; genus Necator; species Necator americanus. Next base: position 26,072,676 of record NC_087376.1, read on the forward strand.
ACCTGACTAGACTATTGGCTAATAATTGTTTATGTTTACTTGTCATTTGTTCCATAACACCCTTTTGTTGCCAGCGTTCTTTTTGAATAATATCGCTAATGACAATAATAATTATTCGTTGGCGTTCATTGTTACGTTGAAAAAACTGAGTTGTCCTCTATCATTTTCATTCGATTAACAAAGAGTGGCAGTCAGGTGATTTATTTTTGTCTGTACGCCTAGAAATTTGATGATGTTGACAATGCGTTATGAATACTTTTCGTCTAGACACCGAAGAGATGCATGCAGATGCACACCGTAATCAATGCGAAGTGTATTTGAAAATTCAATTCAACGACAGCAAACAACGCTCACAATTGAGTATATTCATAGGTGATACACTCTTCACTCTTCTATTCCTAGTCCCTTTACATTTATGTTGTTCTGTATTTGTCAGGACATGTGAAACATTTGGCGCTTCTCACCACTGGTCAAGCTCCGGACGCATACGTGAAAGCATACATCCGTCCTGATCCACAAAATCTAACAAAACGGAAAACACAAGTTGTTAAAGCTAGCCAAAATCCGACGTTCAATCGAGAGGTGTGCTTTGTGTACGTGCTTTGTACGTTCTATTGTTGTATATTTCAGCTTTACTATGATATAATGGATGGAGAGCATGTGCTATCCACACGAGTGCTAGAAGTATCCGTGTGGAATTGCGGCGGTTTAATGGATAATAATAAAATGTATATGCTGTACATTCCACTGCAGAAATTAAAGAATCAACCTGAGGATCGCAAGGGAAATCGAGTTCTTGAAGGATGGTTTGCGTTCGACAAAAATATATGATTGTAGCTACTAATATATGATTGCTTGTTGTCACATTTGTTAAGTTTTCACTTAAAGGCAGCATACCACGAATCTGAGGTGGTGCGGATTTCAGGTGGAGTGTTTGTACACGGGATGGTAGATTATGGAGAGGGGTGTGATTCCGTCCATTTCTTCCTAATCGCCGTAAAAAACGGTCCGGAAGATGCGCGCGTGCGCAGGGCTGGCGCGCTCCAATCGAACTCCTTGTGGAAAATAGTGCGCCGGAACGCTCGAAGCCGTATCTTCCGGGCCGTTTTCTACGGCAATTAGGAAGAAATGGACGGAATCAGACCCCTTTTCATAATCTACTATCCCGTGTACAAATACTCCACCGGAAATCCGTACCACTCCAGATTTGTGTGGTGATGCCTTTAAATCAGATTGTTGTATTATACTCTTATTTATGGACTTTTTTCATTTCTCTTATCTCTCAGCTCTGTATCATATATCTGAAACAGAATATCAGAAACATGGTCCACCCTCGCTACGGCGCAACTCAACTGGACTTTTATGTCTTTAGTGATTGCCAAAAATATTTAATAGGAGTTAGTTCATGAATTTCATCGTATTGAATGATAAATCGAATATCACCCTAACCCTACGAGTTTCAACCCTGACAATAAATTTCGAGCTCCCAATAAAATGCCAAAATGGAACACATACAGATGAGGAACTTTGCTATTTTCTCTCGGGCGCTAAAGTCCTGCGTAGTCGTCTTTGGATCGTTCTTACTGTTCTGGTAATTTATCCTGCAAAGTCTGTCTGGGAAGCTCTGTGATGCAAATTTATTTTATCATCTGATAGCAATAGCGATCCAAACGTTCCCGTGTCTTGAAATCTTGGCATGCTCCTGTCTATCTTTTCTACTGATGTGCGTTCAGCCTTTGGAGACGGCGAAAAAGCCGAAACGTCAAGCTCATAAAGGTTGCACACAAAAGGCACACTAGTGGAAAACATAGACAATAGCGATCATTCAATGAGAAAGAAACGGTCGTTTTGGGACCTGGCACCTGACCTACACAACCAAGTCCAACATATTCGAACCGATCGCTATTGGTATGAAATGATAAAAATGAAAGATAGGTGAAGGTGCGGACCCTCTAGATGCACCATAACCTAATTTAGCCAATTCACATAATATGGGTCTTATCAGTCGATTTTGTAAAAACAAAGGGTTTACAGAGTTTCATGGCGAATATTTTTTCGAACTTTCAAATATGCGTTTCTTTTTACGCGATGTACTGCATTAGATCGGTTTCTCAATATAATAAAGCAAAATCATTCATATTACTGGAAATTGAACCTAAACTATCTTTAATCTTGAACATAGGCATAATAATTATGTTTCTCTTGTCTGGATGTACTTGTGAATATGAATGTTGAGATCATAGAAAACCAAATTTTTTGACTTAAGGTTTGATTTTAAATGTGAAAAACGAGGTTGGACATTTGCATTTTGGGCGATTGGATACAAAATACGATCATTCTCTCCACATTGTTCTTCTCACAATTTGATTGCTTCGTATTTGCATTTAGTCGGTTAATAATTTTATTACGGAATACGCAGATGTCACAATGGTGCGCATTTTTTCCCTTTTTTCCTCGAATTACATCACTAGATTACTATCCTCATATATATCTTTAATTTGCATTGCATTTTTACATATCTAGTTCATTGGTAGCGGTGTCAACGCCTTACATGGATCGATTCCCTTTCTGGATTATCTCGACGTATTCATATTTGTTCTGCTCTCTTTGTCTTCCATCTTTCATCGGGTATCTGCGAGCAACTATTCTTTACTAGCTCTTTTTTACTGCAGCTATATGCAAAGTCGTATGCTATCTGTGATGTCCAGAACTACATTTTTTTGAATAGATAAATTATTTTTTGGTTCATTTATGGTATATGTATGAGTAAATATTCATTATGTGACAGTTAGTGCTCGAATATAGTTCGGACCAGAACTTCTCCAAAAGTGCAGAGTGGGTTGAGGTGCACCTTTTTAAAAATTTATAATATACAGTGTTTTCGATTTCCCAACTGCAGTAAAACCTAATGAAAAAAATCATCGGTGTTTTCATGGGAACAATTCAATTACTGTGAACCCAGAACCTGATTGTTAGACGCTTCGATTACAGTTGAAATATGTCAGTATGTTTCCTATTAGATTAAATTCTGTATTTATTCATTACGGTAGTAATTATTGCGCGGAGTTTCGGTGTAAGTGGTCGCTTTTAGCATCCAAGATCTAAGAGGATTTTAAGCACTTTGGAAAGTGATTTACTCACAATTACTTCATTTTCAATAAATGGTACTTTTAAAAATTGAAATTTAAGCGGTTCTAAACATTGGTCTTAGTAATAATGAATAAGCAAACATTCGAGTATTCACTTGTATTTTATCCATGTGAGGATACACACGCAGTAATTAACCAGTTAGTTGATTTTGTGCCACTATTTTATTTGAAAATCAATGTAAGCATTTGATACACGTTACGTAAATAATCTGTAATCTAATTCAGCTTGTGGATATCTCTTGCGTACATAACTGCTTCGTTACAGTAACATAAAACCAGCTGCCGCAAATTTCTGCAAAATTTGTTCTCTCAGCTGTACTAACGAAGTTCCTCATATCATTGCAAGCTGCTGAGGTATTGACTACTTCCTTCTGCCACAGAAACTTCTGAAAATACCTCCGAGGTGTTGAATGAGTCAAAGAGAATAGAAAAAGTTTTGGTCTAGGAACTAGTGGTTTTAGGACCACGACGACTCGAAGAATTCAGGATATGCTGTTTTCGTAAATGGATTTTACTCTGCAAGAGGATCGCAGACTTTCCACAATTGAGGTTTTTGAAGCAATTCCCGAGAAATTAATTTCATTCTATTTTTGTCAGGCATTTATTTATAATTTCAGGAATTCTCGCATTTACATGGATAGAGGAAGGAGTTTTTGACGCTAACTTGATGCTATTTTTTTGACATTACATTTTTTCTGACATTATGGCGTGAGTGTTCTTGAGAGGTTTATCCACTAAAAATGCGTTTTGAAGTACGAAAGATTAGATCTAGCGTCGTTTCAAAGACTATTGAATAAAATTCAATCTAGTTTTAGTTCAGATTTCCTGTCCTTTTTCAGTAAATTTTAGCGAAATGCAAATGCTGTACGTACTTCTATGGTGAACTTAAGAAGGATCATTCAAAAAAAGGGACTATTTCTGAGTTATTTAAAGCTCGGAATATCATCCAGCAGGTGTCCGACTCTTATATTTTTGCACTGAATATTAAGATGAAGAAACTCCCCGTTTTCTGTTTCCGCCCACATGAAATCACTTTATGTTTGGTTACCAAAACAATGTTTTTTGTAGTTTTTATTTCTTCAAAAATGATATGATTTCTCAATCGTTCAAGTAGCAAGTGTTTTTTTTCTCGTTGATGTTTTTTCATTACGCCATAACGTTACCACATAATCAGTCAATTCCTTTTATTTATCGTCAACAATTTCCTATAGGAGAACGCAGAAAATAAGATGGTCAACGGGTTAAAGGCATCACACCATGAATCCGAGGTGGTACGGATTTCAGGTTGAGTATTCGTATACGTGATATCACATTAAGAAGAGAAGGGTGATTCTGTCCATTTCTTCCTAATTGCCGTAAAAAACGGTCCGGAAGATGCGGCGCGTGCACAAGGCTGGTGCGCTCCAGTCGAACTCCTTGTAGAAAATAGTGCGCCAGAACGCAGAACGCCGTATCTTTCAGGGCCGTTTTTTACCGCAATTAGGAAGAAATGGACGGAATCACCCCCCTCTCCATAATCCACTATCCCGTATATGAATACTCCACCTGAAATCCGTACCACTCCAGATTCGTGGAGTGATGCCTTTAAATTCCCGTTGCGTCCTCACTTACGGTAATCAATAAATTAAAGCTCCTATCTACGGAATTACTTTTTTCATAGCCTAGAAAATTGTGCCAAAATAGTCCTCGGATAAGTTGTTGGTAAGGTGAATAGACGTAGACATGAATAGAATGTTCCGGATCCGGTGATCTTCAGTAATCCTCTCCATCAGGCAACCTTATGTGATGAGCTCTCAGTGAAGCAACAGTTTGGAGCTATATGAAGAATAGAAGATACCTCTTAATGATAATCGATTCCGCACAAGAGTTGATTGCGGATCACTTATTCTGTCTGGGGAACATAGCACAAAATTGACGATATAGGGATCTCTCCGGGAAAAGATAGGGGTAAATAAAAATAAAAATAATAATAAAACGGTGTGGTAAATTAATTAAAGTACAAGTTTTCCCACGAGACACCTTGTAATGCGCTACCTCTATACAGGCGAGAGCGACAAGAATCAGTGATGTTGTCCCAGTGGGCTGTACAACTAAAACCGTGTGGATGCTGAGAGAAACGGTGTATGCACAAAGGTGGCGTTATAAGGTGTCTCGTACGAATATTCGTACATGATGACAGTTTCTCACGTCGCTTTTCAGGACGATTAGGGGGAATTGAACGTGAACATGCACATACACCAGTCGTACATCTATCTGCACTCTTAACATTATCTTTTCGTGGAAAGATCCCCACCTTTCGTGGAAAGATCGTCAAGTACTTGCTCAGACATCGTGATATGTGTCCGAGTTTGTCATGATGATGTCATGACATGTCATGACTGGGATCGCATCCGAGAGAAAACATGTCCCATAGAAAACAGAAAAGTGAAAAGCAATTTTTCTAAATATTATAGATGAGGTCCAGGCTCCAAATTACTGTTCGATTTTCTTATTTAGTGTAAAATAGTATCTAATGCAATTTTTACAAGTGCTTATCCTACTCTTGAGCTTCAATTCCAAATGCATCTTCGCCTTGCTGTTGTGGAGCCTGAGCGTAGCACTAAACTACTCAATATTTCTATATTTCATTGGCATAACATATCGAAAACAACTATTAAATCGCAATAATTTTTCAATATTTCTAATATCGGAGATAAGCTCTCTTCTTTTTCTCAAATAGATCTGAATAAAGAAGATTGCACTCGTCGAAAATTACTTTTTTCAAGCATAATTCAGCCAGAGGAAAAAAGAACTTCCCTTTCTTTTTCCCTTCATTTTTTTGTTGTACCTCCCATTGTAGCGTGATGTAATCGTCATCGAAGAAAAGTTATAGGGAATTTCAGAATTATATGGACAACAACCTTGCGTACACTACAACATTCTAAACATTTCAATTATTTCGCGTGACGTCGTAGAATTCAAAAGTGCACTTTGAGCACACCACTGAATTACATAAATTATGCAAACGAACATATTTCATTGGCATAACATATCGAAAACAACTATTAAATCGCAATAATAGAGGTCGTAAAAATGTATGCGCAAAAAGGAAATGTGGGAGAGTCATGTTGTTTAGCTGTAAAAACGACGAAGAACATCCCCATTGTGAGCGCATTTTACAAGTAACTCTTGAGGGAGAACCTGTACAAATATAAATATATTTGTATATAAAGGCAAAAAAAAAATAGAATAGTATAAAAAGCTCTGAGAAATGAAAGAAAAATGACAAAACGGTAACGATTGATAAGCAACCAATACGTTTCCACGTCACCGCCTCTTTCTTCAAATTTCTTGAAAGATGATTACTGAAAAAAAGAAAAATATTACCAGACAGCTCTCATTGAACACTTTCCAAAAATATGCTCATCATTAAAATTCGTTCCCATAAGACGGCATATAACAGCAGAAAAAACTATTTACATTTGCAGTAGGTTTTTATCGTACCCTCGGGGTACACTTGCATCCGGTATAATAGTAGAACTAATGAAATCTGCGGCAAAGCATTATTTCCGACGGAAAGCAAGTAAAATAATAATAATAATAACAATAATAGTAATAATAATAATAATAATAATAATAATAATAATAATAATAATAATAATAATAATAATAATAATAATAATAATAATAATAGTAATAGTAATAATAATAATAAGTTAAATAAACTTAACTAATTACTTTAAATAGTATTGTGATTAAAATGGCTTAGTAAAATGCCAGTTTTGTAAAGCTTCATGGCCATGGTGAAGTACGAGGGAAATTAATTTGTTGTGAATTTTTATTAATTAGTTTATTGCTATATTGTCAATGTTCAGAGTGCGTGATTTCTCCGGCAAATATTTGTGTCCACATGACTTTTTTTTTCTCTATTGAGAGTGTTTTGTGGGCTTAAAAGTAGATGTGTAACACTTCCAATGTCATTTGAGTCAGTAGCGAAGATTTTCTCAGCATGGGATCATTAACGGAACATATTATTAAAGAGTAGGCTAAATCTTGAAAGATTAAGATCACTCATTGAAAACTCCTATGTACGCGGAACGGCTTCATTAACTGCCAAAGACTTGTTTATCGAGTTATAGGATTGTGAGGGAAACTAAATTCTTCTCAGACATGGCCACCATCTTCGTGGCGATGACTGCTCAGCGTAAGTTTCGACATATACTACGGTCATACGGACATGATGCACATTGCGGTTTCAGAAGCGGCACAGTTGCAAAGGCGGTTAGAATCGTGGTGGGACCGTCGCGGACCTCAGCGAAGAATGGTGCTAGCAAGGGACCTCACTTGATCACAACCGCTACGCTTGGCCGCACCGCTTCGAGCGCAGCCGCTTGTGCAACTGCACCGTGTTTCATGTATTTTTGACTGTACTATAAGTGGACACTTAGGTGTAGTGCGCACTTCTATCCGGTAAGGTGAGCTGGCGACTTGTGGACACACCATCATGGGCCCAAACTTTTGAAGAACAATGACCAGAATGTTGGGAGGCGATTCCGAAAGTCGGCAATATATGCTGTACACGGCAGAAGTGATCTTCCACTTGCTTAAAGGCATCACCCCACGAATCTGGAGTGGTACGGATTTCCGGTGGAGTATTCGTTTACAGGATCGTAGATCATTGAGAGAAGGGTGATTCCGTTCATTTCTTCCTAATTGGCGCAAAAAACCGCTCGGAAGATACGGCTTCCAGCGTTCCGGCGCACTATTTTCTACAAGGAGTTCGATTAGAGTGCGCCAGCCTTGTTCACGCGCCGCATCTTCCACCGCATCGCCGATCTTTGATATCCGTAGAGATTAATCTCCTCATCTCTGTGGATCTGTTATTGACGAGGAATCCTGGTTTTATGCACAACGATCGAAACAGCCCTTTTAATATCTTTGTTTTGATTTTTCTGTAGACAACATGAAAACTAGTTACTGACCAAAAATCTGTAGCACAATTTCAAAAGCATATGAAGATTTTGGTCAGTGATAAGAATGAAAAGAATACTGGACAAGATAAGTTGCAATACCGTAAGACTTCAAAAGCGTTTTTAGGAACAAAGATTTTAACATGCTCAAAATCTAGAAAATTTACTTTACACAGTAAATAAAAATATGTACATCCTAGTTCTAGAGCAAACTTTTGAGCCAGCAGAATATTTATCTTCGTAAGTTGAGCCGGATACGAAGTTATCATAATCTCCAAGGATGTCTAGCAGTGGCAAGGAAGTCCTCCTTTCTTAAGGCTCTGAAGAGGGCGAACTCGCCGTGAGGCAGGTCATAAATGAGGGATTATAACAACCTTGTGTCCGGCCCGATTTAAAACAACAAGCATTGGATTATCGTGTCGAGGTTTATTGCAAGTCGTAAATGGTGACTTCCATCCAGCAAAAAAAATTTCTGGCACTTATGACAGAAGTTAGTCAGTGCCTCTCCAGATGGTTCACTATTTTTTGAAATCCATCTCAAGAAGGAATTCATCTTAATACATAAGATCTTCAACTGTCTAGGAACGATAGTCGCAACCTTAACACCGACGGGAGCTACGAAAAACGTCTTAGTGAGGTCTAGTTGTTGCGATGCGAAAAATGGACGTTATTTAAATAAACAATTTCCCATACATAGTGTAAATTTGCCCTTGGTACGTGAAAGTTGAAGTGCAAAACGTCGATGAATCCCTTCGTGGATGCGCCCGCACCGCGTTCGGCTTCAATTCAGATTCGTATGAGGTTTGTGGACGTGTGTGCAGCCTTGCAATGACTTGGGAGCCGACGTGCCAAGTCATGAGTTTTTATCCTCCGAGAGACAAGTTTGGTACCAATTCATCTAAGACCCTGAAGAGATGAAAGGCTTGGTTGGCACTAGGCCGGTCTCGTACCATCGATCACTCATGCAGTCACAGCCGAACCTCATACTGACTACGCTTCTGTAGATGCCGTATCTAATAGTTGTGGATTTTATAAGAGTGAAATGAAGGTGTTGTTCTACATTCCAATCCGGCTGTAATATTCCGCCTGGGTTAATGAAGCCGAACGAGGAAATGAGGAAATGTAATTGCTGAAAAGTTCACAAAATCGTAAATTTCCACGTGCACCAATGTGCCAGGTTACGCCTGAAAGATTCAACGTAAACTTGACCGATTTTGTGGATTTCTGCATGCTCTTCACATCGACTGGTACGCTTTGTTCGTTTTTTCTTTTTTTTTGACGGGAAGCCTTGTTTTTTTCTTACGCGGTTCGCAGATTGAGGGTAAGCCGCTCCAGGACCGGCCGCTTTTATTTCCGTTTCCGTCCTTGTACAGCTAAATTCCATGAAGATACATAATTAAACATCTAACTATGAACTAATGTAGTGCACAAATAGCTGCATAATCTTTTAGGGTAATTTTTAAACTGCGGAAACCCAAAAAGGCTCGAAATTGTTATTTTCAAATAGGGTTTTTGAATCTACGAAAGAGCAGCAGTTGTTTTATTTGGTACTTATATGTTATTTATGTTTTATTTATTATTTATATATTCAAATTTTTAGAGAGACCACTTAGCAGAGCGCATATTTGGCATCTCCTAGGTTCATACTTCTCAATTACTTTCCTTTGTGAAGAACAGACATTTTGGCGATGTTTCCTTATGTGAGGACACTTCAAAAACCTTTAGAAATGGCCATTGAGAGTTACATGATTTTTCTTCACTTTCTCGAGCAAATACAAGTACATCTTTTACTGTTTCAAATAAAAAGAAATCTGTAAAAAATGAATTAAAAAACAATTGTATTACAGTTTTAGCGAAGGGGTAACGATGTCGTGCAACGTGTGTGCGTTTAGGATATCTAATACTTTTGCAAATTACGAACATCTAAGAGTTTGAAACCGGATACGACATGGGCATCCTTAGTTAATGTTCTCAGCAGTTCATGTCCAATCGCTACTTTTACAAGGTTTGCAGTCAAGGATTCCACATACATACATTGCCATCGAATAATAACCAATTTGTGGATATCTCCAGCAACATTTCTTGATTAGTAAACAAAAATAAAGAGATGTCAGGAAAGCTTAAAGTTTAGCAGACGATGTGTAATTTTCATAGTTTTGAATTTGAACACGAACGAGATCGCGAGATTTGTTTTCGAACAGAGAGCAGAGCTAACGAAATTTTTGTTGTTGTGTTGTTGAAACTAGTAGGTAGGGGTCGAAAAATAATTTCCGAGAACGGCAGCGAACCCGCAAAACATGTACTACATCTAATCCAGGAATCAGAGCACCTCGTAAGCACTTGTAGGCTTCAGTTTACAAGGAGAAGGAACTTTTTACACCTGTATGAGTCAGGATACGAAACCCTGGTAGAGTAGGAGTCATCACACTTACGGATACAGATATAACGAGTTGTTTTACCTGGCAATTGCATCATTAGCCAACTTTTTGCACCTTTATTACGTTATTCGTGTGAATGCATAGATTTACATCGCTGGAGGAACTGATAACTTTGATTCCTAATTTCGTAGATGAGTTTTCACCCTTTCGTTCTTATTCTTAAAAACTTTATCCAAAATCATATCTATTGCAAAGGAAACCGTAAGTCATCTATTTCTCGAGAATTGCTTTTAAGTCGTCAAATATAGGACTACACCTGGTCTATTCCCCCACCCCCAAACAAGTAGTAATCCTTGTTTTATAGAATTTTGTCCTAATTTTTCATTCTTTTCTTTTCAGTTGTTCGTTTTTTTTTGAATTATTCTATTAAAAACAACATGTAATGTGAGCCATTTGTTGAGCTGTTCGTTGTTTGTTGAGCTAAATAGCAAAGCAGTGATAAGGAACATAAACATCGAATTTTAGCATTTTCTGGATGCTTCCTAGAGAGTTGAGGTGTTATTTACATGACTAGTTCAATGGTGCACGAACCTCAAGCGCCATTACTAATTCCTTCGATTTCCTTGAAATCTCGTTTCGAACGCGCTGTTTCTTGAAAGACAACAAAAACATCCTCACACTGCCACATGCAGCCCTAATATGATTTTGTGACGCTTTCAGTTGTTAGAAGTTTGTTGAACAACACGGAAAAAAGATTCTTTTCATTTCTAATCATCTACTTAGTAATGATACTGTTCTATTCATCATCACTATTCTGGATGTTTCATACTTGTGTCTTTTTTGCAATTATCGTTGAATTGTCAGAATAAGGGAAGCAACGAGGATAATATACATTTTGTTCAGAACTTCTGGTATTTTTTTCAATTGAAAAACCGTGCTTTACAAGTTTTTAGTCCAGAATACAGACGTTTATCATTGATATTTAATATATTCGAAATAATGGTGTTTCTTGCATTTTTCTGCTATCGTTTCGTTACCTCTATATATATATATATATAAGCAAAACATTGAATCTATTTCGAAACGGTTGTAAGGGGTTTCATTGGATGATGCAGTTGTGTAAACAATTGAGCCGTTTGGTAATGCCACAAAATCCATAGAAAAATCCACATAGACCTTTTATGGATTTTCAATTTTTATTTTCGAATGACTCTTATCGTGTCAATGACTTTGTCTTTTTTTGTGCCATATTTCACAATATAATGCAGATGTCAAGTAATTTCTTGAGGACTTCAAACCTGGACTAGTTTTATTTTCCTATTGAGATTAGTAAAAAAAAGGAAAAATTTGAGAAAAGTCCAAATCTTGCAACTCTTTTCAATGTGCTTATATTATTATTGCTTATTAGTTCGGTCGGAAAATCTTGCTCCAAGATCCTTCTTTGTAGTATTTTAAAATAACTTCACTTAAAACAATTTAATTTGCATAATGTTTAACTCAACATGAATATCTGTAACCATTGCCCATCTGTTGGGCAAATCATTGATGTCCTTTGCTCAGAATTCAGGAAGCTACAACGTGAAAAAGATGTCGACCACTGTCTTTAGGTCGTTTTAATGAATTCTGTGAAATTTACTAACAATATAGAAGAATCTTAAAGGCGAGGGATATTGGAAAGAAAACGGTCTGAAAGAAATTGTTTTCAAGTGGAATTTTCACCAGTCCCCAATTCATTCATCTGGTTCTTTTTCGGAGACGTTTCGATTTTCCTGAGGTATGACATTTCCCATAATTTAGTTACATGTTAGAAAACCTCGACGTGCTTCTTTCCGAACCTCTGTAGTCAATCGGAGAAAAGCGGCGCCTGATGATAAATAATGTTTAGCAGTTTTATTCTCTGTGTTCGTTAAATTTCATCTTTTTTTTGGGGGATACGAAAGAAATGAAAGAACAGGTATTGAATAATGTATGTATTGTGTATAAATGTATAAAAGTAAGATGTTTTCACACTTTCTAACGAACAAAAGTTAAACTGAATCGAAATTTAAAGTAATCGGCTGTGCTATGCAGAAAGTGCATTTTTTATGGTTCAATTCAATTCGCCGCCGCTTCTTTCTGTACTTGTTTGCGCTTTCCGATGGCAGTGTGCTGCCGAAGTATAAATCATGTACAAAGAAAATTGGTGGACAGTATTCAGTTTCAAGATTTTGTTAGAATTATGTTCTTTTTTAAATTCATCTACGTATAAATATGAATAGCAGTAGTATGAATCCAATTTTTGCATGAAATGTGCCTCTTTTATGATGCTTTTTTCCCTTTAAATAATGACTAACATTTAAAATATGTATGTTCATCGCTGCCAATTCGAATTTCTGTCATGTTTCAATCTATTTCTAAGAACTTCTGTCCTTCATAAATTGAATTGAGTGGAAAAAGTAATTGAGCTAGTGCTGATTGCACTTTCTATCTTCGAAACTTCTGCGGAATAAAAACAACAACAAGAACGACCAACAAGGACATTTTCTTACTAAGGATATCCTCAAAAACATTCTGCTATCCAACATTTCATGGTGATCGTTCATTGATAGATTCATTCAATCATGTTGATACATACACATTACTGGGAAAAGTTTTGACCTTGAGCTTGGTTGGGCACAGTTCGCACAGTTCGAACATCTTTCTAACCACACCCCACCATTTGATACTCTTTCACGTTCTCTTTGTACGTAATCAAACTCTATGAAAACACTTTATGTCATCCAAGCTTAGGAAAAAATTCAAGGAAGAGATTTTTATCCAACATTGTGTGAGGACCAACCTCTAACTCTTTTTCCTTACATATCAACTAGTCTGGTTATGCTTTACACAGATCATTTCACCTTTTAAGCGGTTGAAAACATGAAATCACATCGCTTTTTCGCTATATATCTATCACAAGGAACAGGTTCAATATGGATGCATCGTCGAAATTGCTTGTTTAAGAAACCAAACAAGAGAGAAGGAGAGAGAGAGAAATAGAAAGAGAAAGAAAGAAAGTAAGAGAACCTTCTTCTCAACCCTATACATTGCGCATCACTCTTTTAATTTCCATGCTGTGAGTTAAATGTTAGAGACTCCTTTTATGTTTTCATCTCCGATTCGCTATTTTTTTTTGTTAATCTGATTCAATTATTGAGATAAGATAATTGAATCTGATAATTTACATTTGGAATTAACTGTCCTAACATAGGTACTTAATTATAGGTGCTCGTTTCTTATTTCGTTCAGCAATTTTCTTTTTACGTCCACCTTACGTTTAATGGTGTAACGGCCGCTAACTACCGCTAAAATCACCAAACAATTTCTTGGATAAATGTTGGATACATTTGATATGGGTGTACGATGTAAAATTGCGAATAAGTAGTGAGTTTAAAAGAAAAATGTTGGCACTGTGAATAAAACGTCCACTTCCGTCAGGTCTCCTTTCCGTTGCTATGGGTATTTGCTCGAGCTATTCTCGTACTTTCATGTGAATCGATCCGTATGTGCTAATATAGCATCGTTTTTGACATATGATGAAAAGTATTATTTTTATGGAGTTACAAAGTGGAACCCCCATGCATCATATTGCACTAAAAATTGAGTTATAGCATCGTCGCACATCAAAATATATCCAAGATGTTTCATAATTTAACTCAGTTGCGTTTGAGATTATTTTTTCTTAAGATTTATTCCGGTGTACAGATTTTGCGGATTGTAAAATATGATTTTTTTCCATAACCTCTACATGTATAACCGTTGATTCGGTCGATGTTCCATCGACAACGTTCATTTAACATTGAAAACATTCGGTCGCACATTCATGAGTCACTCCCAAGCGTTCCATTAACCTCTCTCCACCCTCTTCATCGCTTGTTTTCTGTTTTTGGACTTGAATTATTTTCTTTTTGATTCTTTTAAATGGATGTGAAGTGAATGATAAGTATGTGGCAGTCATTCGGAAAATTTTCTACAATGTTTTTTCTTGGAATGAGAAACTGCTTGAGTGCTCAACGAACGGCCGCGGAATTTTGCTATGCACTTTTGAGAAGTTTCTTTTGTTGGAAGAGTTATCTTTTTCGATTATTAGTCGTTTTGCCCTCTCTGTTTTTGAACGACCTGAGTGCTCACGTTCCCACTAAGGGTATGAGAAAACTTCAAGCGAATGCGTAAAGTGCACTGAACATTAGAATTTTTTCACGCTTTGCCAAGTCAATTCACGTAATAGCTCGTGCTACCATTGAAAAACTAAAATGGACAGAAATGTTGTGTCACAGTGCTGATACCGTAGATCTCCGACTGGTTGCGATTTTTTCTTTACTTCTTGTCTCCGAGTCCTCTTCACATCAACGATTCTACTCTTTCCATTCCTACTGTATCACAGATAGCGGTGAATAATGTCGTTTTTTTTTCGTTAAATGGAAGTATTTTGAAGTCATTTTTTCTCTGAATCCATGAGATAATCGACCTCAGTATCATGACTCTTTTCATCCGGAACATTCGGAACTAGAAATTCGGATTTTTTCTGTCATAGTTTTTGTGTTATGGTAGGTATGTAGAATCAAAATTTGGATAACTAATTTTCGAGGCGATCGAAATGGGCGAAATCCCCGTAGAATTATATTATAATTGATATCAAATAGCGTCAAATGTATGAAGTATCGAGTCATCCACAAATGGTATGATTTGTATTTTCAACTGCATAAATTAAAATTTAAAAGATCTGGATTCTGAAATAGTCACTGAAACTTCATCAAAATGATGGAAGATCAGTTTGAAAAAAGAGAAAGACCACTTTAAAGTTAAAGGATAAAGTTTCTGGCGTTAATCAATCCGCTTGGGATGCGCCCCCACGTTCACTTCAATTCAGAATCGTTTGAGGTTTACGAACGTGTATCTGGCCCATACAATGACTTGCGGTGGCTAGCCGATGTGTCAAGTCAGTGCTTTTATCCTCCCAGACAAGTCTGGCCCCAATTTATCGATCCCGGAGGCATGAAAGGCTTGGTGAGCACTAGGACGGATTCGAACCTCCGATCGATCGTGCAGGAAGCGGAATCTCTAACCGCTACAATACACCCGCACCTAAAGACGACTTCATTTTAGATTAAACAAAGCTTTGTCTGCCTTAATTGTGGAAAAAAAGAGGAAAGAAAGTACGAAGAACTGAGTTATTTATCGGATGACGTAATATTTGTGGCAACGATATTTCCTTAATGTGATGGCAATTTTGTGCCAGTCTATTGTTTATTTTGGAATGTATCTTTTAATACCAGTATGAATAAGTAATTATAACATTAAAAACGATTTTTTTACGAGCATTCATCGCACATTCACGTAAGGATAAAAGGAACCCGCTGATAAGAATAAGCCTTAAAGTGAAATCGTACTATATCGTTTCTATAGACCGAAAAAAAACTTCATCCGCATAACAATGTGTTCTTTATACGATTTATGAATAAGGTGGGTTTGTGCTACCTATATACCCCTGGATTGGTAGCTAAATGCGCATACAACCTGCCAATGCTACGATTGTTATTCGTTCACTCTCAAAACATTCATAACATGAAAAATAATCCTCGGATAGGAATATACTAGAAAATCAATGTTTCCCTTTGAACCTGTTGGACGTTTCATCGAAATCTCTCTAGAATCCTCTAGAATTTTCTTAAGAAGAGCACAGAAAATGTACATATCGATTAGCGTCGAGCACGTATTTTGTGCTTGTGCTCTTTGGTGCGTTCTTCCTCCAGCCACTACTATGCCTCTATATTGCTGTTTACGCCGAATCGCGTTTCCAGTGTTTTCGCATTTTTCTAGACTTGTTCTCTGTTTTTCACATAGACATTCATACATCTCCCTTTTCCCTTCTTCTATCTTCGAATTATTCAGATTTTTTCTCTATTTTTCATATTGTTTGGATTCCTTGTCAAGTTGAACCGTCTGAATTTTTGCTTTTGCTCTGTCCTTTATATATGAATCCTACACCAGTTCGTGTTATAAAAACCACCGCAGACGAGTGCAAAAGAAATTGTGAAGAGTTGATTGTGAACAACACTTTTTTTTGTCTTGTTATCTATGGTTTCCATTGCAAAAGCCGCTTAATCGGACGTCGCATACCGATTAGGCTGCATTGATGTTTAGTTGGTGTATTTTTTCTTTTCGTAACGTTGCCAAACCACCTGTTGCTCGGTGGGTCCTGTTTCTAAACGTGAAAATATTTTGCATATAGTGCATGTTTTTGCTGTGCGCACGCGAAAACGATCGTTTTTATCTTGAGCTCCTCCTTACTGGAATTCCATAGCTTATTCGTCTTGCTTAGGTCTTTTTTCAGTGGTTTTCGACATAGAAACGTGTATGAAACTTTACCTCCGAAAGTTTTCAGTAATTCTTTCTTGTGACTGGTTCTGGTTTGACTCATATACTGTTTGAAGATGAGATTGTCTCTTTTGTCGATTTGTTAGCGTTTTTCTGACACTGTGGTTCTTGAGAACTGGTACATATGTTCCTATTTTATGCAGCTATCCTGATACATCTAACAATGCTTAGTTTGTAAGAGCTGGGTAAAGCAATCATAGAATATAATCTTGTTGTAACGACATCCTTAAAGTTTCCATTACTATGAAATTGACGATGTTGAGATATCTATTCGAAGAGATTGGATTGGAGTTGAGGTCACGAGTATAAGCGTAATCACGAAGAGCTCTTCTTAGTTGTCCTGAAAAACAGCTCTGAAAACGGCCTTAGCGACTGAATTTTCTTTCGAGACACCTGGTAACGGGCGATATCTGCAAGCGTAGGCGTATGCGGTGCGTCTGCTAAGGAGCGAACAATCGGTGGGCTGCTGACGCTGTCTTTCCCGCTCCCTGGCAGACTCGTTGTGTGTGTCAGGGCTCGCAGATGTGCCCCGTCACTAGGTGTCTCGTAGGAAACTTCAATGGGTAGAGCTGTTTTCCACGTCGTTTTCCAGGAAAGTGAGGGCGAGTTGGACGTAATTGCGCTCATTCTTGAGATGTTCACCCATGACTCTATTTTTCCATGGAGAAATCCCAGTTCGTCATTTTTGCGGCATAGCGCCTTTTAATTAGAGACGGCGAAAGATTTAGATTTTTATTTCCCTTCTACTAGTAAGCAGGATTCGTTTTTTTTAGTTTTCAAGAATGGGAGCAGAAATGCAAAACAGCACCTGCAAAATCAAGTAAATCCAGTAATCAGGGTCCTGTGAAAAATTCGAAGTCCTTGGCTTACCCAACGAGGCAACTGTATACACCCATATGAGTGATGATAAGTTTGCGCGTAAAGTGGATTCCACCATTCGTTCAAAAAGTAACTTCAATGGATAATGTCAGCACCAATCCACTTTACGTCTTATTTCAATTGCTCATTTGTGTAAAGAATTGCCTCGTTGGGCAATTTGAAGACTTCGGATGCTCTTGAGGCTCTCTGTTCTTAGATTTATGAATCGAACACTGAAAATTATCCTGAACGCTGCTTTAGTAGATCAAAAGTGCTCCAGAATTTGGATCTCAGAAGGAAAAATTTATTGTTTATTTTCGACTGTCTGAAAACAATTTAAGACTATTTTCAACGCACTTGTTCAAGTTCTATCTTGCTTATTGAGGTCTACAACTTATCTCACTAGTAATTCTTTTTTTTTTCGAGAATGTTCGAACGCTAGTAAGTTCGTACAGGCTTCTTCCCTAGCATATCCTCGGACAAATGGCAAACGGCGAACATTCGTAAATTTCATTCTTTTTTGAGAGGTGCTTGCTTCAATAGAAAATTGCAAGAAAATTTCGGAAAAACAGCAATTTTCGACTGTAATCATAGCGCAGCATTGGCAAAGAAACCGGTTGGTGACTCTACTTCGTATATTGCCGCATTTTTAGAGCTATTGATTTTGAAGGTTTTCACTGCACCACTGAGGAAAATGACGTGGAAAACGTGCAGGCTGTGGATCATTTCAACTCCGATCTCATTATTCTTTTTTTTGGATTGGGTGAAGACATTACAGTTTCCTTTTGTTGGTCTGATATTTTATGAGACTCATTCCCTACAGAGTTACTGTTTTGATGTCCATATTTCGTAGTAAGCATTTTCTAAAACGTATTGTGTTGGTGATTTGTGCTATACACTGCCAAATTGATTCGAAGCAAAAATCCAGGCTATTTTCCTGATTGAAGCATCAGCAGCATGTGCTCTTTTTTACTTTATCGATCCCTTCGTTAATGCAAGCCTTTTGAAGATTACCTATGCATCGCATAAAATTTCACCAGAAAATTTCAATTTAAAGGCTGCAAACGAATTTGTAAAATCATAGATTTTAGCATAGAATGTGCACACATACCGCAGCAGAAGTTTGTTAGAAGAGAGTCAAAATTAAAAATCAGGATATTTCTTGATCATTAATGCATCTAGCTGAAAGGGGTGGTGTCCTTCAGTGAAAATTACTAATTTCGAGTTTCGTCACTCGTGGTTTCGTTGAAGAGAGTCCGAATCACTTCACGATAGCTCATAATTATTGACTAAATTGATTTTTTTTCTTCGAAAGAAAACGGCAACTATGCAACGTATACCATCTATTCTTCTGTCTTGGTAACAACTTTCCCCAAGGTTACAGCCCATGAATTCCTTAGGGCGAACAAATTTTTCTGTCTTATTTCCACTAAAATAACATGGAATTTGTAAATTAAACGTTTTGCACGTGATAGACAAGAAACCTCAGCTATCCCATTATTTGTACATAAATGTATGGTTGTACAACTGTTATTGAAAATTCTTTGTTTAATTTCATTACTACGTGAGTTATGCTTTCCAGCTAGTTTCGTAGGCTTACTTCACAATTACTCATACTCAAAACAAGTAAACAGCTTTCCTGCTATTTTGAGTTGTTAGTTGCTTATTTTCAAAACCTTTAGTGATCTATAAGTTTGATGAAAGTAAAAAAGGATCGTACAACAGAATCTGCCAAGGAACAGTTCCAGTTTCGGTAGATTGCAGGTGTTTCTAGGTACGAATACACGTTACCAGGGAAAAACATCTACATATTTTGGTACAGTGCCTAGTTCTGTTGAGTGGAACATATGTAGTTTTCAAGGAACATTGTAAGCTTGTCTGGCACATTATCTTGAAAAGTAACTTTTCAATTTTTGACATCACATTAAAAAAACTTGAGAATGACATTGCGTTGATTTCTATGAAAACTCCATAATGTATCATTCTTGTAGATATTCTTCATATGATTTTCATAGTTTTAGCAGATTTTACTTAATATCAGTAGTGGATAGGATATCTCTGCCTAGAGCCACAAACACTTTAATGTTTATGGCTGTAGGCAGAGACACAGTACTTATTACGTCACCTTTGTTTATGAAAAATCCTTATTTTGCTGAAAATTTCAATCATTTTCCCTGTGCTCATATGCTTTGTAAGAAAAAATCCAGTCATATGCTTGCACTTATTTAATTTTACTCCTAACTTCTTCCTCCATACTTACTTCTTTGTTTACTCTTCACTTATTTGTCATTCTATGGTTACGTGGTGACGGTAAGTTGCTCGGATCTTATTGGCGGAGGCCTAGTTGAGAGCCAATGCAACGTTTCTCGATTCTCTTTCGAAGAATTTTCCATTATTTCCTACTTTGTTCCTGCTGAACACACGTTGAATGCCATAGATTTTCAGGATATCCCTTAACGTTAACGATAAACTGTAGTCATCTTCGAATCAGTTCAATGGCGTTGATCGTTAATTTGATGACGACAAAAAACACCACATCCGTTTTTATTCGTTTTAATTTTGCATTATAATTATAGGCTTCTCATCCACGAGCCCCTGCCCGTCCGTCAACAAGCCACTCGTCTCGTCGTCGAGCTCCTGCAGAGCAGAACGTCATCTAGCGCTCGATCAATCCCTTAGACGAACGTTCGTTGCACGTAGGTTATAACTAAGTCATTTCTGCACAAATTCAAGCGAATGCAGTCTTCAACGTGAGAATTTTGCTACATTAGCTTAACGAGTATTTTCCTCATTATGCGATAGGAATGCGAGTTTAATGGTTTGTTGCATTCATAAGTTGTCCTTTGAAACCGGCTATCTTTTCAGGATGACGCACGGTGCACAATGTGTTTGTCAAATATGCACTTGCGGGTGAGGGTTTTTGACTGCTTATGTCAGATTTTGTTTTATGTTCTTCAAATCACAATACTAACCTGCCTTTCTTCTTTCTTTCAAACGCAAATTTTGCAGAAATGTTTCTTACACAGTTCCTGCCTCTAATAAATAAGTTTCGAAAAGTTGCTGACAAATACCACAGCAAAAAGAGTTTGTAATTCTAGAAGATAGATCAGAAGCATGAGAGTGGTAAGTTTCTCCGACGAAGCAACTCTTTACATGTGTACAGAAGACAAAATGAGAACGCATGAAGATAACTAGTAATGAAATCAGTCAAAGATTCAAACATTCACATGGCTACAAATCACGGAAATCACCTCACAAGCTTTCATCTGATCATTTGTAAGGGGGCAAAGATATGCTTCGTTGGGAAAACTGATCAATCTGCCTGCTGATCTGACTGTTCTCTGAGTTCGGAGGACGATGAGGTGCTTTAGTTACTGCTATACAGCTATATTGCAAACAACGTTTCGAACGCCATCTACTACTGTAAAGAAGCTAACATCGGAAATCTTCGTGAACGGTGGCTTTAACTGAAACTCAAGTACGTTCCACCAATATGGTGTGACTACGGCGGTTTCACTTCAATAGCATGGCGAATTTGAGTAGAACCTTTTAACAAAAACCACTCTTATTGACGAGAAAAGCAAATTTTGTGCTGTTCAGTCTCTTCTGTCAGTTTTAGTACGAATGTATGAAGGTAATTCTTAATGGGAAGTGCCTGAGGAGATGCTTGATTTTCCGCATTTATGGTTCTATTCTATGTATTTCAGCTGTAATGGGGAAGACGCCGTTATTTTTGAACACGATTTGCTGTGTAGAAACGCTGACTTGTTCATTTCCTGTATTTTTCCTTGATTTATTATTATATATAGCGAAACGAGCCACACAACTACTTATAGTCATTAATCGTGCATATTTCCTTGAGCCATCGTTTACGTAATAACAAACCGTTTGTCTGAATCCGAGTTTGGTGGAGAAAACCCCTTTGCGAATACGGTAACTTCAGTGATTGAGTGATTTTGGGATAAACTTCCTGAAGTTTTTTGTATGACCTCTCAAAAAAGATAATTGTTAATGCTATCTACAATTGCGAAAAAAAGGAGAGGAAAAAGAAAAGCAACTAGATTCAAGGAGATTCTTGTCTTGTTGTTACTTGTACGAGCTGTTCAGATGCGAATGTTGAACGACAATGAGATTAAGGAAGTGTTCGAACAATTTTTACTAATTATTTTTTCGCACCACATTTCGAATGTTTGGATCGATTCTAATCTTTTTAAAAACCGAAAAAATCCCATTCGGGACATTGAAGGATGATGTGTGAGTTACCTGCATATTCCATAGATTGCGTATTCAAGGAAGTTTGGACAGAGTGAAAAGATTAGTGATTCGTGTGCCTTCATTACTGAAACTAATTGAATATTGTGCACACCCTAAGTATCGATAATGTTCCACATTTTCAAATTTAATTTTTGCTTCACAGTTGTTAGTACTCAATGTAGCAATGAGAAGCGAAATTTTCAAGGAAGCAGACTATTTTGTTTACATTTCAGGCGACATAAATGTCCACACTACAGAAATGCCAGCAGCCTTTCTTTTGGCGATGATCAGAGCATGCACTTCCCGAGCAAGGTACGTAATCTCACGATGAACTATAGAGCAGGAACGCTTCACTGCCAAAATTTCTCAATGCCTAATAGTTGAAGACAACTGGTATTGTTTGGTAAAAAAAAAAGTGTTTCTATGTTGTTAACTCTTCCCTTGCCTTGAACAATTAATCGTTGCCCTTTTTAGTGTTGTCAATCTAATTATTTTTAAAATTATGAATGAATCACAAGCACTTCAAGGTAATATCCGCGGAAATTTTCGAGGTTAGGAATCCTTCGACAGTAGATGTGTTAGGAAGTAGTTCGCAAGCACTACGAGGAGACAACTCCCTGCACAATTTAGGAAAGAAAAGGTGATCAGCTCGCACGACAACTTAAAGGTATCACCCCACGAATCTGAGGTGGTGCAGATTTCAGGTGGAGTATTCTTATAAGGGATAGTAGATTATGGAGAGGGGGAGGGAGGGTGATTCCGTCCATTTCTTCCTAATTGCCGTAAAAAACGGAACGGAAGATGCAGCGCCGGACAAGGCTGCCGCGCTCCAGTCGATCTCCTCGTGGAAAAAAGTGCGCCAGAATGCCCGAAGCCGTATCTTCCCGGCCGTTTTTTTACGGCAACTAGGAAGAAATGGACGGAATCACTCTCCTCCCCATAATCTACTATGCCTACTATACGAATACTCCACCTGAAATCCGTACCACCTAAGATTCGTGTAGTGATGTCTTTAACACGTCACCGAAAACATTAAATGCTTTATGTGTATCTAATAACCTCGATTTCTCTAACAGTGCATTTAAAGGTAGCATTCCACAAAATTGAGAGTGTCGGAATCTCTTCATAAATAGATAGGGTTAGAGCTGTAGTTCACGAATATAAGCTTGATTACAGGAAATTTCCCCTAATTGTCAAGAAAGAGCGTGAGGTATACACCTAATCCCCTACGAGACTCCTAATAACGCGCCACGTCTACGAGAGGAGGGATAAGCGTAACGTCTGCGAACGAGTAGACAATCAACAGGCCTCCAGACTGTCGCCAGCGGTTGCTGTGTGACGCGGCGCGCATGCTTGATCCTCTAGACGTGGAACGTTATTAGGTCCCACGAGAGCGGATATGGTGCGACGATATCGTTTCCTACGTCGTTTTTCTGCATTCTTAACGGGAATTGATATTGAAAAACAAATTGAAAAGAATGGCACCACAAATTAAGTGAAAAAAATCCAAATGATCACTTTTAGTCATTTGACTTCCTTTAGATGACCTTGGAAAAAGACCTATTTTTAGCCATCCAAAAAAAAAGTGACTCTGTAATATTACCGGTTTAAGTAACTCCCTAGAGGAACATTATAGACCATTGTGCATTTGTGGGCGCGTTGTAATGCTCCATGAATACAATAAATCAACTTCCGTTGATCACTGATTGACGAGTACGCGTAGATTGGATTTCGTTACCGTATAAAGAGAAAAAGTAAGTACATGGTTTATGAGGTAATTCGATCGATAGTTCACTTTACGGTACGGTTCTGCCTCCTCTATAGTATGGGTGCAAAGAGTTGTGTCGTTGTGTAGATCGATATCTTCCCGGATTTGTTGGCTCTGATTCATATTTGCACTGTAAAACTTTCACGCTAGCTCTGAACCCCATTTGCTGCTAACGTGAATACAGTATCAAAAGTCTTTCCGAATTCTACTCGCCATCCGCTTTCAACGCATTAAATTGATAGCCTTATGTGTTCGTGGATTGAGGTATAAAAATATGGGAAGAATGATCATTGAAAATTGTCATCGCCATTCAAAATTGATTCGGCGGACCTGCTGCTCACAGATTTTGCCGTTAGTCCTAGTCCTCTGGCACCTATCCTCTTCATGGAACATACCGCTAGAAGAAAACGGGAGAGCGTAAATTGGATTTCGTTACCTTAGCTTTCTTGGATTCGAGCATGTGTACTGCTTTAAGCTGAATCGTCTTGAGAATGGCATACACTTTCCAGCCCTTTCATAAGCTTGTGCTTATTTGAGGCATCCACGAGTGTACATTGTGCGACAAGTGTTGAAGGGGATCGTTCGCATAACATGTCAAATGATGCAAGGAGCCGGCACATCACAAGTTTGGCGTTAAAACAACGAAACCAAACTTCTCAGGTTAGGAAAAATCAGGATTTTTGAACGATCTAATCTATTATTTTAATATTTGTTTTATTCAGATTTTTCATATCGATGCAAATAACTACGCCATTCGTAGAAACGAAGTGGGTAAAGCTCAAGTATCAAGTCTTCCGAATGGTAATTACACAATTATATATTCATGCTGGTATTAATACAATTGTTAAAGTTGTGCATAGAACAACAATAACAATAACAACAGAATGGTATTCCTCGCCCTTTATAGCGCAGATGTCTTATAACGAACTTTCCCTGAAATGAAAACAAAACCAAAAAGAATTGGATTGGTTGCTAGTGGATCCCCGCTTTTTGCTCCAATACAGCTCGCAATCAGGACAACTACTAAGTGAAAAGCAGCGGCCGAAATGAACGGACTTTTTTATTTCCTTTCCTCAACATCTTTACGCTGCAATCTGATAATCTGGAACTTCATCTTTACCCCATCTTTGCACTCAATGCGCATAACACTCAATAACTTTGTAAGATCGTTTCCCAAGTGTTTTTGTTTTCACGGTGGTCTTCTAAAATTGCTTAAAGTCACAACGCGCTTCGTGCTTCTAATGATGATTTTTGAAATTACCTATGTAGTTTACTGTATACCTAATTGAAATTGACTGCAATGAGAAAGGAAAAATTTCAAGCGGAAATCAGCTGAGGACCTATTCTAAACAATGGGACGTTCAAATTCGTGGAGTCCAACTTTTAAATGTTCAATCGAGGATGTGGGAGGTCAAATTTGCGAGTTACTGGTTTTGCAATCGAAACCGATTACGCTGTGAGTGGAGAGGGCGATTTAGAGTTGGTTTTCAAGAAGTTAAAGTCCAATGTTCTAGCTTGAAATTTCTTTTTCATCACGATTTCGCGCAATGATCGACCGAAAAGATTCGATTTTTAGCTCAGTCCTCTCTTGTTTGTTTTGTTCTACTGAAATGTTCATAATGACAAGTATGATTTTCAAAGGAAATGGTTTGTTTTCAGGAATCCTAATATTCAAAAACCTAAACTAGACAGTTTTAGAAGATCGTAAGGTTGGAAATGTTTTGAGTACGTTGAGATGACTAGGTACTCAAGTATTTGATTGAAGCGTGCCAATACAGCTCAGCGTGCTGGAAGAACCATTACACTCAAATACTTCTATGTTGACGTGGTAAATTGTAGCAGCAGAATGCGGCTCTCAGAAGAACCTACCATTCGATTGCTTTTTCTTTTTCCTCTTTCCTTCCTTTTTTTCCTCTCAATTTCCACTACGAAGATCCCTTTTTTCCTGGTCAATAGTTTTCTCTCTAACGATCGAAATCAAAATTTTCCTCGTGTTTCACACGTTATCCATTTTGTCTCTCCAAAAGTTCATGGTTCTCATTTTTCGCTATTGAAGTCTGCTCTTATCCCTTTAGGTTTTCTAGATATAAAAGCATATGATTAATTCCATTAATTGAATTGGTGGCAAGTAGTTTCTTAGCTCATAAAACTGTAAACTTTATATCAACGAATTTTCCTTTTGTCCTTTTTCCTTCAATTTTTTCTTCAAAATGACCAATTTCATATTCAAAATGTTGGTTCGATGCATTTCCAAATAAGCTTTGTAGTTACTTGATGGTAAAAAAATATTCCTTATTCCTAAAAGAAAAGGGCTGAATATCTGCATCCTTGTACCAAACTACTGAATTCAAAAATGTAATGCAAGAAATCCTAGACCTTTGAACGAATTAAATAAACTCTAACTGTTTGGGAATTCTCGAATATACAATTTTTACTAATTTTCGATGCTGGAATACTTGAAAATTTGAATGAAGTTCGGAACGAAAAACCGATGTGCACCTCCAACTAAAAGAACTTTACTCCACCAGAAGAGAAACTGGCTGAGAACATGGTCAAGTGTGTAATGGGATTTCCCCATCGGGGGGTCATAGAGGGAGGAGGTTGCAAGGGAAGGGGATCCTAAGGAGTATAACAAGGAGAAAATACTAGGTATTATCAGATAATTTCATACATATTAAAATAGTACAAAAAATAATATTAAATGGTCACATAGGTTACAAAATATTATATTTAGTTCCAGGCGTAAGACAGTATGCCCCAACAGCCCCCAATGTTGTTTTGAAAATGTACATATAATGTGTTGACAATATGACAATGAGATGCTGTAGGTTCGACACCCGGCTGAGTTAAATTCTTGCAAAAGAGAAAACTGAAACCAATTCCAAAAGATAAAGAATTTAATCGTGTCCAGCAGTTTAAAAGTGGATTAGATGGAAATCAATTATCAAAAAGGCTAAGACTATGTGCATATTGTTAGGTCTGAAAGATAGCGAATAACTTCGTCATAAGAGGTCCCATTGTCATATTTTAGCAACAAAATATTGGTCTTTTCGTTTTTTTTCGACGTTGCCGTTGCCCAACCTATGCATCTGACTCTTCTCTTTTTTCGTCGTATTATGTCCTTTAATCAGTATTTAAAGACATTTAGTAAATTTTAGAATAAAAATAGAATAGGATAAAAATGAAAACACTTCAACACAATAACAATAACACAATAACAATATTCAACAATATTTTAACAACATTTCAACAAATCTGCTTGTTCTGCTACTTCGTATTTCTTCGCTTCTGATATCCACCGATTTTTTCATTTCCCATTTGTTCCTCGGCTAATTTTCAACTTTTCTTCTTCGATACACATAAAATCTCCAATGTTTTGAGTGGGCAGCAACCTATGTAGAACTGTCGCAGAAACGTTGGAGGAGAAGGAGAAGAAGGAGTACAACACCGCTACTAACTTGTGTCCCAAAATCCGTCGCCGACGGATTAATCCGTCGCAAACCGTCGGAATTCTTGGAAGTGAGCAAAATTAAGTTTTGAAAATACCATTCGGAAGTAAATGAGCTGCTGATTTCAAATATGCTTCGAGAGTTTACTTTTGACAAATGTGTGGCCTGAAAACGGGCAAAGTTTCCTCAAGCCCCGTTAATTACTTTCACACCTTCGCAATCCTGCCACTGGGATATCCCGCGGATACATCTCCATGGAAGGAAGGGGTGTTCATAGGACTTTCGCTTATTTCTCGGAATTGGACAAAATGTTCATTACATCCGTAATTAGGAGGTTATTTAGAGCATTTTGGTACCCCACATCATATATTGGTCCAAAATTTCCATTCTCTTCAGAAATTCACGAAAGTGCTCCATCGAAGATTAATAAAAAGCCATACTTTCCAAGCTGTGAAAAGTCTCGTTAGAAATTTTTCAGCGAACAACTTGTACTTGACAATAGTTTATATCGTAAGTTTCTAGCTTTGAAAATGTCTAGTTTTTCCAGTGTTAAACTTACAACATTACTCTATTTCGTTATTTAGTCCAATTTTTGAGCAGCTGTCAACGGCTTAGAATTAACGCCTAGGTCTCGCGATTTGGTACTTGCCTAGAACTCTTATTTCTTTACGAGAAGTGAATTAGGGGCTAACATTGAATGACAGCTGGTCATGGTTTTCGAGTGACCAAATTGGGGAAATTTTCGTCTGTTTTCACAAAACAGAACTTTTTGCAGCCTCCATGAATTCCTTCAGTACCTCAAATTCCAGCCAGTTCTTCTCACAAAAAGACGCTCTTTCGAATGATGTTGAAATCGCTTTTATTTACAAACTTCAAAATTTCAACATTGACTCCGCCCTCTTATAGAGCAGGCGATATTCTATAGCTGGAATGGTTATCGCGGCCCAGGAATGGTCTGCCAGGCATCTCACACCTTTGATAGGTGACTCCTCTGGCGATTCGGCGTCAAAGAGAGACAATAATGTTTCAACATAAATGAACGGTGACGACAATTCTACACATTCATAAAATAACGTAATTAACGGGGGCTTGAGGAAACTTTGCCCGTTTTCAGGCCACACATTTGTCAAAAGTAAATTCTCGAAGCATATTTGAAATCAGCAGCTCTTTTACTTCCGAATGGTATTTTCAAAACTTAATTTTGCTCACTTCCAAGAATTCCGACGGTTTGCGACGGATTAATCCGTCGGCGACGGATTTTGGGACAAGTTAGTAGCGGTGTTGTAGTAGAAAAAGAAGAAAGGGGATCGTGTTCGAGAGGGTCGGTCCCATCACCACGTTGACCCTGGCTGAGAATATCGAAGTGATCGATACATTAATCTCTCGAACTTTTGAAGACTATACGTTCTTACATAGAAAAAGAGGACTGCCAATATGCACGACAGCTGTTTTTCATGACATATCGACGTTATCTGTCAACTGATTTTTTCTGACGGCCGACGAAATCCTAAACATGAGCTTGATTTTTGCATATTCTCATTTTACTGTAGTACTGAATTATGAATTAGATTTATTTTTTATATTATTTTTTTCGCAACGCGGAAGCCTTCAAGGCTTATCGTCCTCAAAATCAAATAGTTTTACATCCGCACAAACGTGAAGAAATGGGGAAAACTTTCACTTCTAGAATTCTTGAGGTAAAGACATTTCCTTCGAGGACTCAAAGATTTGGCAAAGTTTGGCGAGTTCGCATTAGTCGGATCAATAAAGTGGGGTAGACAAGAAAGATTTTTGTAGACTGATTTGAAAGATACACGCTAGGTTATACGAATATCAAAGAAGTAGCGAAAGAAAAGAGAATTCTTTCATCCTCGCACACCTTAACTTTTTGTTGAGCTCGCCACATTTCGCACAAGTATATAATCTATGTTTATTACAAAAGTACTTTTTGAAAGAAAAAAAAAACAATTTTAATAAGTTATTCTTTTAATAATTGGAAGAACAGCCCACACACTGTTTTTAGGAGTTGAACAGAACGGTACTAATGATAGTAGAAAGTCGAATGCAGTACAGGAGTCAAATGTAACAAAGGAAAAACATACGAAGGTGAGTAGTATGCAAGTATATACTGACCTCATTGATGGAGCTAACCATTTCAATATGTCATTTCTTGTGTGCAACAAACTTAATAAAAAACGCCGAGAAGGTTATGCTACGAATAAAATCGTACTGTAATGGTCAAAGAATGGAATAACTCCATATCCCTTCACAAAATCGTTACTCCCTAATTTTATTTACACTGTGGTTGCAGAGCCAAATCTTTACACCAACCTCTCTTAGTCATAAGTACAAACGTGTGAGACCTGGTAAAGAAAAAGTCAGTCATTTCATTGGCTCAGTTGTTTTGAGATCAAGTCCTCAAATTTCAGCAAGGAAAAAGTAATCGAAGTGGAGCTTAGACAGGAGAGATGCTCGATTAAAATTATAGGGTCGTGGAGTTTTTTAAGACTTGAAAGCGGCATAAAAATGAAGATGATTGGTAAATGCTACATTTCTTTTGATGGGAATCTTCGGGCTCAACACGTTTTTCGAATTCTGATTATTCGAATTACATCCAATTTTCCGTTTTCAAAATAAGTAATAAAAGAGAATGTCGAGTGAACAAAACAAAGCGTCCTTGACACTTCCTGCTTTTTGCATTCAATCGAGGTGATGTGACCTCTGAAGCTGATTGTGAGAATTTTCGCGTTTGTGGAGGATATCAAATTAGACACGAAACCATAAAAAAATGCGAAAAACAACAACGATAGAACGATGGAAAAACGCCAAAAAAGGAAGAAAAGACGTGGAGGAACAAAAATAATACATCGAAAAAATGAATAATGAAATGAATAATGAATCGTGTAAAAGAAAAAATTCTCTATCAAAAGGTGAATAAGATCTTGCCGATAAATTTTATTTAAAATCGCTCACAACTTAATACTCTGTCAGATATGTCTAGGGGCTTTCTACCTATTCCATCTTGTGAACACGTTATGTTTGAGCGGATTATGTAGGTTACTAACCGAATCATTTAAATCACAGAATTTTGGGGGAGCTCTGCGAGAAAGTTGCAGTAAAAAATCGGTGTGAAGAAAACAATCTATATGCTCGCAAGGACTTGAAGAAAGACTTCGATAGAGTTCAGATTGAAGCGGTCGTGAAGGTCTTTGACAACCAAAGCGTCCGTACTCCAAACATGAAGCTATTTCCGAGTTGTACAGCAACCTCACGACCAAAATTTCCTCATTCTACAATGCCACAATCGACGCTAAGAGATGGGTTGGTCAAGGTGACGTAGCCTCACCCAAAACATTCAGTGTCACTCGAATGTTGACGGCCGGCAATTACATCATCTTCGTTTCGCTGATGACATCATTCTGATACCATTAAAGATCAATCAGGCATAACGAATGCTGGTTGAATTTTAATGGAACGAGTAAAAAGGTCGGTTTTCAGGTGAACCTGGACAAGACAATGTTCATTGAGAATGAATGGGTTTCTGATGCCGTACTGTTTCACGCTCAACGAGACGAATATATCTGAATGCGTCGGGTATACATATATCTAGGTCGGGAAATTAACATGATGAACGACCTGAACTCCGGGTTGGCAGAAGGAAACGAGCGCCTTGGGGAGCATTTAGGAGTATCGAGTATGTGGTGAAGAGGACTAAAAACATCCGGCTCCGCGCTAACCTATTCAACACCACCATTCTTCCTGCTTTGACCTACGCTTCAGGAAACCGAGCGTGTCGGGAGCAGAAGGAAATGCGATCAGCTTCATGGAACGCGCAACTGAAGGGGTGATGCTAAGAGTATCGTGCTTAAGTCATAGAAGGGATTCGAAGTTCACTCCTAGATCATCGATCGAAGATCGGAGACGCTGACGTATATGCAAGGGAAAGTAAAATTAGGTGGGCCGGATGCGTGACGCGTTTTAACGACAATCTTTTGACTAGAGCCGTGAGCGAGTGGATACTACGCGACATCAAATGCGCGCCAGGAGGACCGCCGAACCGATGGTGAGGCTTCTTCACGAAGTTCTTCAAGGTAAATACGATGTACTTCGAGTCTCCCGCAAGAAGAGCAGCCATTCGGCAACCCTTGCGCGCAACTGAGACAAATTGAAGTACTACTGGTGGTTGCTCGAGCTAATAAGAGTGATGCGTGACGTGATACATGCTAATAACAGTGAAAAGGTTTAAATTTTAGAGGAATCAACCGAAAATGTACGATTATTATCGTACAGTTCTTCAATAGTGGAGCACTACGTTTGGAAGTGGTGAACCCTATTTATCCAGGCGTTTCAGTAGAGATATTAAGTATCAAACCTCGAATGTGAGAGATGGAGTGAGAAAATTTATCAATAGTTAAAATCAGT
The DNA here is from genome assembly GCF_031761385.1 of Necator americanus. Classification (NCBI taxonomy): domain Eukaryota; kingdom Metazoa; phylum Nematoda; class Chromadorea; order Rhabditida; family Ancylostomatidae; genus Necator; species Necator americanus. The sequence goes on from NC_087376.1 coordinate 26,104,299, forward strand.
TTTAATTGAGTTACAAAATCTCTATTTCACTTAGATCAATAGATATTTCTCGGAAACCTTACCGCGAAAACAGTCATAGATATTTCTCGGGAACCTTACTGCAAAAACAGTCACCTCAGCAGATGGCAAATATTTTTCTCGTCGTTTATTCGCATTAACTACCATTCAAAAAAAGTCCACAACTCCGAACTGGAATCACAAGAAAAGAAGTGAAATTTTCGGTGACACTGTAAAATAAGCAAGCAGCAAAAAATTATGATCATCTCGGCAGTAGTGCACGTTCTTTGGAAAATACAAAATCACACGTAGTAAAGAAAATAAATACGGTTTGTATTTATAAAATTTATTGAACGTTTGAATTCAAGGTGAAAAGAACAGAGCTGAGTGAAACCATGGGACAAGGAATAGAGAAGACGACAAAAACAGGGATTGAGCAGAACACTCAATCGTCGACGACCAGCAGAGAAGAGCGGAAGCAAGGATCATCAAACGGAATATTCAAAGAAGAAAGCGATCATTTAATAACCAACACCAAAACGGTCAAAAAGGCGGAAGAAGGAAATTTGCAAAGGGAAGTCTCAGAAGACGACAATCACAACAAAATAAAAGTAGCAAGACAAGACGGTTACTGTCCAACGGAGGAAAAACATAGCAACAAGTTTAGGGTTGGAAGCGAGGAAGCTAACATTCCGCACGGACGCAACAACACATATCGAACAAAAGAGTCGCATATTATAAAAGGAGGCAGGAACCACATGGAAGAAACAACAAAAAACTGCGACGATACAACCACCAAGGGAGGAGAATATGACAAGAAAATCTCTAGTAACGGTTATATCAAGATAAACAAGGAAACTAATGAAGAAAAATCAGGGATCAAGAACGCGACAAGTCAGTACGTCATAGTTAGAAGAGGGCACACCGATACAAAACGTTTGATGCATTCCGATATACTGAAAAAAGATGATTCCTTAAAAGAAAAGAAGGCACAGAACGAGTATCAAACAGTTAAGAGAGAAAACAACGACGAAAAGCGTGCGGAAGAATCCGAGATCTTCGCAACTGGCGGAACATTCACAGGCAAGACGATAAACCAGAAGGAATATACTATAGACAAAGGAGGGCGCAATGAGACCAAGCGTCCAAAAGACTCAGATATTTTCGCAAACGGGGCACCTATCACAGGTAAGACAGTGAATCAGCAGGAACAAGGCGTAGTGAAAGGAGAGCGATACGACACCAAGCGTCCGAAAGACTCCGATATTTTCGCAACCGGCGGATCCTTTATGGGTATGACGGTGAAACAGAAAGAATATGTTGCAGTAAAAGGGGAGCGCTATGAAACTAAGCGTCCGAAAGATTCGAAGATCTTCGAAGGTGAAGGCTCCTTCACGGCGAAGGCGATGAAACACCGGGAATATCCTATAGTTAAAGGAGAGCGATATGAGACCAAGCGACCGAAGGACTCAGATATTTTCGCAAACGGGGGAACTTTCGCAGGAAAGACAATGAATCAGCAACAGCACGCCACGGCGAAAAGAGAGCGCTACGACACCCAACGTACAAAAGAATCGAAAATTTTCAAAAATGGCGGATCCTCAAAAGCCAAGACAATGAACGCAGCAAAATTGTAATAACACCAAGCGTCCGAAGGATTCCGAAATCCTCAAAGGCGATGGCTCGTTCATGGACAGGACGATGAACCAGCAAAAATTTGTAACTGTGAAGGAGAGCGTTACGACACCAAGCGTCCGAAGGATTCGAAATCCTCAAAGGCGATGGCTCGTTCATGGACAAGACGATGAACCAGCAGGAGTACGTGACAGTGAAAGGCGAGCGTTACGACACCAAGCGTCCGAAGGATTCCGAAATCCTCAAAGGCGATGGCTCGTTCATGGACAAGACGATGAACCAGCAGGAGTACGTGACAGTCAAAGGTGAGCGCTACGACACCAAGCGTCCGAAAGATTCGGAGATCTTCGCAGGTGACGGGTCCTTCACCGACAAGACAATAAATCAGCAAGAATTTGTAAGTGTGAAGGGAGAGCGTTACGACACCAAGCGTCCGAAGGATTCCGAAATCCTCAAAGGCGATGGTTCGTTCATGGACAAGACGATGAACCAGCAGGAGTACGTGACAGTCAAAGGCGAGCGTTACGACACCAAGCGTCCGAAGGATTCTGAAATCCTCAAAGGCGATGGCTCGTTCATGGACAAGACGATGAACCAGCAGGAGTACGTGACAGTCAAAGGTGAGCGCTACGACACCAAGCGTCCGAAAGATTCGGAGATCTTCGCAGGTGACGGGTCCTTCACCGACAAGACAATAAATCAGCAAGAATTTGTAACTGTGAAGGGAGAGCGTTACGACACCAAGCGTCCGAAGGATTCCGAAATCCTCAAAGGCGATGGCTCGTTCATGGACAAGACGATGAACCAGCAGGAGTACGTGACAGTCAAAGGCGAGCGTTACGACACCAAGCGTCCGAAGGATTCTGAAATCCTCAAAGGCGATGGCTCGTTCATGGACAAGACGATGAACCAGCAGGAGTACGTGACAGTCAAAGGTGAGCGCTACGACACCAAGCGTCCGAAAGATTCGGAGATCTTCGCAGGTGACGGGTCCTTCACCGACAAGACAATAAATCAGCAAGAATTTGTAACTGTGAAGGGAGAGCGTTACGACACCAAGCGTCCGAAGGATTCTGAAATCCTCAAAGGCGATGGCTCGTTCATGGACAAGACGATGAACCAGCAGGAGTACGTGACAGTCAAAGGCGAGCGTTACGACACCAAGCGTCCGAAGGATTCCGAAATCCTCAAAGGCGATGGCTCGTTCATGGACAAGACGATGAACCAGCAGGAGTACGTGACAGTGAAAGGCGAGCGTTACGACACCAAGCGTCCGAAGGATTCCGAAATCCTCAAAGGCGATGGCTCGTTCATGGACAAGACGATGAACCAGCAGGAGTACGTGACAGTGAAAGGCGAGCGTTACGACACCAAGCGTCCGAAGGATTCCGAAATCCTCAAAGGCGATGGCTCGTTCATGGACAAGACGATGAACCAGCAGGAGTACGTGACAGTCAAAGGCGAGCGTTACGACACCAAGCGTCCGAAGGATTCTGAAATCCTCAAAGGCGATGGCTCGTTCATGGACAAGACGATGAACCAGCAGGAGTACGTGACAGTCAAAGGTGAGCGCTACGACACCAAGCGTCCGAAAGATTCGGAGATCTTCGCAGGTGACGGGTCCTTCACCGACAAGACAATAAATCAGCAAGAATTTGTAAGTGTGAAGGGAGAGCGTTACGACACCAAGCGTCCGAAGGATTCCGAAATCCTCAAAGGCGATGGCTCGTTCATGGACAAGACGATGAACCAGCAGGAGTACGTTGACAAGTAAAGGCGAGCGTTACGACACCAAGCGTCCGAAGGATTCTGAAATCCTCAAAGGCGATGGCTCGTTCATGGACAAGACGATGAACCAGCAGGAGTACGTGACAGTCAAAGGCGAGCGTTACGACACCAAGCGTCCGAAAGATTCGGAGATCTTCGCAGGTGACGGGTCCTTCACCGACAAGACAATAAATCAGCAAGAATTTGTAACTGTGAAGGGAGAGCGTTACGACACCAAGCGTCCGAAGGATTCCGAAATCCTCAAAGGCGATGGCTCGTTCATGGACAAGACGATGAACCAGCAGGAGTACGTGACAGTCAAAGGCGAGCGTTACGACACCAAGCGTCCGAAGGATTCCGAAATCCTCAAAGGCGATGGCTCGTTCATGGACAAGACGATGAACCAGCAGGAGTACGTGACAGTCAAAGGCGAGCGTTACGACACCAAGCGTCCGAAGGATTCTGAAATCCTCAAAGGCGATGGCTCGTTCATGGACAAGACGATGAACCAGCAGGAGTACGTGACAGTGAAAGGTGAGCGCTACGACACCAAGCGTCCGAAGGATTCTGAAATCCTCAAAGGCGATGGTTCGTTCATGGACAAGACGATGAACCAGCAGGAGTACGTGACAGTCAAAGGCGAGCGTTACGACACCAAGCGTCCGAAGGATTCCGAAATCCTCAAAGGCGATGGCTCGTTCATGGACAAGACAAAAGCGAAGCAGACCAGCCAAGGATTTGAAGACGATGAACCAGCAGGAGTACGTGACAGTCAAAGGCGAGCGTTACGACACCAAGCGTCCGAAGGATTCCGAAATCCTCAAAGGCGATGGCTCGTTCATGGACAAGACGATGAACCAGCAGGAGTACGTGACAGTCAAAGGTGAGCGCTACGACACCAAGCGTCCGAAGGATTCGGAAATCCTCAAAGGCGATGGCTCGTTCATGGACAAGACGATGAACCAGCAAGAATTTGTAACTGTGAAGGGAGAGCGTTACGACACCAAGCGTCCGAAGGATTCCGAAATCCTCAAAGGCGATGGCTCGTTCATGGACAGGACGATGAACCAGCAAGAATTTGTAACTGTGAAGGGAGAGCGTTACGACACCAAGCGTCCGAAGGATTCCGAAATCCTCAAAGGCGATGGCTCGTTCATGGACAAGACGATGAACCAGCAGGAGTACGTGACAGTGAAAGGCGAGCGTTACGACACCAAGCGTCCGAAGGATTCCGAAATCCTCAAAGGCGATGGCTCGTTCATGGACAAGACGATGAACCAGCAGGAGTACGTGACAGTCAAAGGCGAGCGTTACGACACCAAGCGTCCGAAGGATTCCGAAATCCTCAAAGGCGATGGCTCGTTCATGGACAAGACGATGAACCAGCAGGAGTACGTGACAGTCAAAGGCGAGCGTTACGACACCAAGCGTCCGAAGGATTCCGAAATCCTCAAAGGCGATGGCTCGTTCATGGACAAGACGATGAACCAGCAGGAGTACGTGACAGTGAAAGGCGAGCGTTACGACACCAAGCGTCCGAAGGATTCCGAAATCCTCAAAGGCGATGGCTCGTTCATGGACAAGACGATGAACCAGCAGGAGTACGTGACAGTCAAAGGCGAGCGCTACGACACCAAGCGTCCGAAGGATTCGGAAATCCTCAAAGGCGATGGCTCGTTCATGGACAAGACGATGAACCAGCATAGAATTTGTAACGTGAAGGGAGAGCGTTACGACACCAAGCGTCCAGCGAAGGATTCCGAAATCCTCAAAGGCGATGGCTCGTTCATGGACAAGACGATGAACCAGCAGGAGTACGTGACAGTCAAAGGCGAGCGTTACGACACCAAGCGTCCGAAGGATTCGGAAATCCTCAAAGGCGATGGCTCGTTCATGGACAAGACGATGAACCAGCAGGAGTACGTGACAGTCAAAGGCGAGCGTTACGACACCAAGCGTCCGAAGGATTCCGAAATCCTCAAAGGCGATGGCTCGTTCATGGACAAGACGATGAACCAGCAGGAGTACGTCACAGTGAAAGGAGAGCGTTACGACACCAAGCGTCCGAAGGATTCCGAAATCCTCAAAGGCGATGGCTCGTTCATGGACAAGACGATGAACCAGCAGGAGTACGTGACAGTCAAAGGCGAGCGTTACGACACCAAGCGTCCGAAGGATTCCGAAATCCTCAAAGGCGATGGCTCGTTCATGGACAAGACGATGAACCAGCAGGAGTATACAGTCAAAGGCGAGCGTACGACACCACGTGACAGTGAAAGGCGAGCGTTACGACACCAAGCGTCCGAAGGATTCCGAAATCCTCAAAGGCGATGGCTCGTTCATGGACAAGACGATGAACCAGCAGGAGTACGTGACAGTCAAAGGCGAGCGCTACGACACCAAGCGTCCGAAGGATTCCGAAATCCTCAAAGGCCGGGAAATCCTCAAAGGCGATGGCTCGTTCATGGACAAGACGATGAACCAGCAGGAGTACGTGACAGTCAAAGGCGAGCGTTACGACACCAAGCGTCCGAAGGTTCGGAAATCCTCAAAGGCGATGGCTCGTTCATGGACAAGACGAGAACCAGCAGGAGACGTGACAGTCAAAGGTGAGCGTTACGACACCAAGCGTCCGAAGGATTCCGAAATCCTCAAAGGCGATGGCTCGTTCATGGACAAGACGATGAACCAGCAGGACAGGCGACAGGCGCCGGGGGTACGTGACAGTCAAAGGCGAGCGTTACGACACCAAGCGTCCGAAGGATTCCGAAATCCTCAAAGGCGATGGCTCGTTCATGGACAAGACGATGAACCAGCAGGAGTACGTGACAGTCAAAGGCGAGCGTTACGACACCAAGCGTCCGAAGGATTCCGAAATCCTCAAAGGCGATGGCTCGTTCATGGACAAGACGATGAACCAGCAGGAGTACGTGACAGTCAAAGGCGAGCGTTACGACACCAAGCGTCCGAAGGATTCCGAAATCCTCAAAGGCGATGGCTCGTTCATGGACAAGACGATGAACCAGCAGGAGTACGTGACAGTCAAAGGCGAGCGCTTACGACACCAAGCGTCCGAAAGATTCGGGGATCTTCGCAGGTGACGGGTCCTTCACCGACAAGACAATAAACCAGCAAGAATTTGTAACTGTGAAGGGAGAGCGTTACGACACCAAGCGTCAAGTGACACCAAGCGTCCGAAGGATTCCGAAATCCTCAAAGGCGATGGCTCGTTCATGGACAAGACGATGAACCAGCAGGAGTACGTGACAGTCAAAGGCGAGCGTTACGACACCAAGCGTCCGAAGGATTCGGATATCGTCACAGGCGACGGGTCCTTCACCGACAAGACAATAAATCAGCAGAGTAATTGTAGTGAAGGAGAGCGTTACGACACCAAGCGTCCGAAGGATTCCGAAATCCTCAAAGGCGATGGCTCGTTCATGGACAAGACGATGAACCAGCAGAGGATGCGACAAAGTGAAGAGCGTTACGACACCAAGCGTCCGAAGGATTCTGAAATCCTCAAAGGCGATGGCTCGTTCATGGACAAGACGATGAACCAGCAGGAGTACGTGACAGTCAAAGGCGAGCGTTACGACACCAAGCGTCCGAAGGATTCGGAAATCCTCAAAGGCGATGGCTCGTTCATGGACAAGACGATGAACCAGCAAGAGTACGTAACAGTGAAAGGCGAGCGTTACGACACCAAGCGTCCGAAGGATTCCGAAATCCTCAAAGGCGATGGCTCGTTCATGGACAAGACGATGAACCAGCAGGAGTACGTGACAGTCAAAGGCGAGCGTTACGACACCAAGCGTCCGAAGGATTCTGAAATCCTCAAAGGCGATGGCTCGTTCATGGACAAGACGATGAACCAGCAGGAGTACGTGACTAAGGCTGACACCAAGCGTGAAGGATTCTGAAATCCTCAAAGGCGATGGCTCGTTCATGGACAAGACGATGAACCAGCAGGAGTACGTGACAGTCAAAGGCGAGCGTTACGACACCAAGCGTCCGAAGGATTCCGAAATCCTCAAAGGCGATGGCTCGTTCATGGACAAGACGATGAACCAGCAGGAGTACGTGACAGTCAAAGGCGAGCGTTACGACACCAAGCGTCCGAAGGATTCCGAAATCCTCAAAGGCGATGGCTCGTTCATGGACAAGACGATGAACCAGCAGGAGTACGTGACAGTCAAAGGCGAGCGTTACGACACCAAGCGTCCGAAGGATTCGGAAATCCTCAAAGGCGATGGCTCGTTCATGGACAAGACGATGAAACAGCAGGAATTAGTGACTGTGAAGGGCGAGCGTTACGACACCAAGCGTCCGAAGGATTCCGAAATCCTCAAAGGCGATGGCTCGTTCATGGACAAGACGATGAACCAGCAGGAGTACGTGACAGTCAAAGGCGAGCGTTACGACACCAAGCGTCCGAAGGATTCCGAAATCCTCAAAGGCGATGGCTCGTTCATGGACAAGACGATGAACCAGCAGGAGTACGTGACAGTCAAAGGCGAGCGTTACGACACCAAGCGTCCGAAGGATTCCGAAATCCTCAAAGGCGATTCTTCACGACAAGACAATAAACCAGCAAGGATCTGACGTGAAGGAGAGCGTTACGACACCAAGCGTCCGAAGGATTCCGAAATCCTCAAAGGCGATGGCTCGTTCATGGACAAGACGATGAACCAGCAGGAGTACGTGACAGTCAAAGGCGAGCGTTACGACACCAAGCGTCCGAAGGATTCCGAAATCCTCAAAGGCGATGGCTCGTTCATGGACAAGACGATGAACCAGCAGGAGTACGTGACAGTGAAAGGCGAGCGTTACGACACCAAGCGTCCGAAGGATTCCGAAATCCTCAAAGGCGATGGCTCGTTCATGGACAAGACGATGAACCAGCAGGAGTACGTGACAGTCAAAGGCGAGCGTTACGACACCAAGCGTCCGAAGGATTCGGAAATCCTCAAAGGCGATGGCTCGTTCATGGACAAGACGATGAACCAGCAAGAATTTGTAACTGTGAAAGGCGAGAGCGTTACGACACCAAGCGTCCGAAGGATTCCGAAATCCTCAAAGGCGATGGCTCGTTCATGGACAAGACGATGAACCAGCAGGAGTACGTGACAGTCAAAGGCGAGCGTTACCCACACCAAGCGTCCGAAGGATTCCGAAATCCTCAAAGGCGATGGCTCGTTCATGGACAAGACGATGAACCAGCAGGAGTACGTGACAGTGAAAGGCGAGCGTTACGACACCAAGCGTCCGAAGGATTCCGAAATCCTCAAAGGCGATGGCTCGTTCATGGACAAGACGATGAACCAGCAGGAGTACGTGACAGTCAAAGGCGAGCGTTACGACACCAAGCGTCCGAAGGATTCTGAAATCCTCAAAGGCGATGGCTCGTTCATGGACAAGACGATGAACCAGCAGGAGTACGTGACAGTCAAAGGTGAGCGCTACGACACCAAGCGTCCGAAGATTCGAAATCCTCAAAGGCGACGGCTCGTTCACGGACAAGACGATAAACCAGCAGGAGACTTTGTAACAGTGAAGGGGAGCGTTACGACACCAAGCGTCCGAAGAGGATTCCGAAATCCTCAAAGGCGATGGCTCGTTCATGGACAAGACGATGAACCAGCAGGAGTACGTGACAGTCAAAGGCGAGCGTTACGACACCAAGCGTCCGAAGGATTCCGAAATCCTCAAAGGCGATGGCTCGTTCATGGACAAGACGATGAACCAGCAGGAGTACGTAAATTTAAAGGAGAGCGTTACGACACCAAGCGTCCGAAGGATTCCGAAATCCTCAAAGGCGATGGCTCGTTCATGGACAAGACGATGAACCAGCAGGAGTACGTGACAGTCAAAGGCGAGCGTTACGACACCAAGCGTCCGAAGGATTCTGAAATCCTCAAAGGCGATGGCTCGTTCATGGACAAGACGATGAACCAGCAGGAGTACGTGACAGTCAAAGGCGAGCGTTACGACACCAAGCGTCCGAAGGATTCCGAAATCCTCAAAGGCGATGGCTCGTTCATGGACAAGACGATGAACCAGCAGGAGTACGTGACAGTCAAAGGCGAGCGTTACGACACCAAGCGTCCGAAGGATTCTGAAATCCTCAAAGGCGATGGCTCGTTCATGGACAAGACGATGAACCAGCAGGAGTACGGACAGTAAAGAAGGTACACCAAGCGTCCGAAGGATTCCGAAGTCCTCAAAGGCGATGGCTCGTTCATGGACAAGACGATGAACCAGCAGGAGTACGTGACAGTCAAAGGCGAGCGTTACGACACCAAGCGTCCGAAGGATTCGAAATCCTCAAAGGCGATGGCTCGTTCATGGACAAGACGATGAACCAGCAGGAGTACGTGACAGTCAAAGGCGAGCGTTACGACACCAAGCGTCCGAAGGATTCCGAAATCCTCAAAGGCGATGGCTCGTTCATGGACAAGACGATGAACCAGCAGGAGTACGTGACAGTCAAAGGCGAGCGTTACGACACCAAGCGTCCGAAGGATTCTGAAATCCTCAAAGGCGATGGCTCGTTCATGGACAAGACGATGAACCAGCAGGAGTACGTGACAGTCAAAGGTGAGCGCTACGACACCAAGCGTCCGAAAGATTCGGAGATCTTCGCAGGTGACGGGTCCTTCACCGACAAGACAATAAATCAGCAAGAATTTGTAACTGTGAAGGGAGAGCGTTACGACACCAAGCGTCCGAAGGATTCCGAAATCCTCAAAGGCGATGGCTCGTTCATGGACAAGACGATGAACCAGCAGGAGTACGTGACAGTCAAAGGCGAGCGTTACGACACCAAGCGTCCGAAAGATTCGGAGATCTTCGCAGGTGACGGGTCCTTCACCGACAAGACAATAAATCAGCAAGAATTTGTAACTGTGAAGGGAGAGCGTTACGACACCAAGCGTCCGAAGGATTCCGAAATCCTCAAAGGCGATGGCTCGTTCATGGACAAGACGATGAACCAGCAGGAGTACGTTACAGTCAAAGGCGAGCGTTACGACACCAAGGAAGGTCAAGAAACACAAGAGTTAAGAAAGGCGCGTACGACACCAAGCGTCCGAAGGATTCTGAAATCCTCAAAGGCGATGGCTCGTTCATGGACAAGACGATGAACCAGCAGGAGTACGTGACAGTCAAAGGCGAGCGTTACGACACCAAGCGTCCGAAGGATTCTGAAATCCTCAAAGGCGATGGCTCGTTCATGGACAAGACGATCAACCAGCAAGAATTTGTAACTGTGAAGGGAGAGCGTTACGACACCAAGCGTCCGAAGGATTCCGAAATCCTCAAAGGCGATGGCTCGTTCATGGACAAGACGATGAACCAGCAGGAGTACGTGACAGTCAAAGGCGAGCGTTACGACACCAAGCGTCCGAAGGATTCTGAAATCCTCAAAGGCGATGGCTCGTTCATGGACAAGACGATGAACCAGCAGGAGTACGTGACAGTCAAAGGCGAGCGTTACGACACCAAGCGTCCGAAGGATTCTGAAATCCTCAAAGGCGATGGCTCGTTCATGGACAAGACGATGAACCAGCAGGAGTACGTGACAGTGAAAGGTGAGCGCTACGACACCAAGCGTCCGAAGGATTCCGAAATCCTCAAAGGCGATGGCTCGTTCATGGACAAGACGATGAACCAGCAGGAGTACGTGACAGTCAAAGGCGAGCGTTACGACACCAAGCGTCCGAAGGATTCTGAAATCCTCAAAGGCGATGGCTCGTTCATGGACAAGACGATGAACCAGCAGGAGTACGTGACAGTGAAAGGCGAGCGTTACGACACCAAGCGTCCGAAGGATTCTGAAATCCTCAAAGGCGATGGCTCGTTCATGGACAAGACGATGAACCAGCAGGAGTACGTGACAGTCAAAGGTGAGCGCTACGACACCAAGCGTCCGAAGGATTCCGAAATCCTCAAAGGCGATGGCTCGTTCACTGGACAAGACGATGAACCAGCAAGAATTTGTAACTGTGAAGGGAGAGCGTTACGACACCAAGCGTCCGAAGGATTCCGAAATCCTCAAAGGCGATGGCTCGTTCATGGACAAGACGATGAACCAGCAGGAGTACGTGACAGTCAAAGGCGAGCGTTACGACACCAAGCGTCCGAAGGATTCGGAGATCTTCTCAGGCGACGGGTCGTTCACGGACAAGACTATAAACCAGCAGGAATTTGTAACTGTGAAGGGAGAGCGTTACGACACCAAGCGTCCGAAGGATTCCGAAATCCTCAAAGGCGATGGCTCGTTCATGGACAAGACGATGAACCAGCAGGAGTACGTGACAGTCAAAGGCGAGCGTTACGACACCAAGCGTCCGAAGGATTCTGAAATCCTCAAAGGCGGGGTCGTTCATGACAAGACGATGAACCAGCAGGAGTCGTACAGTAAAGGAGCGTTACGACACCAAGCGTCCGAAGGATTCGAAATCCTCAAGGATGGCTCGTTCATGGACAAGACGATGAACCAGCAGGAGTACGTGACAGTCAAAGGTGAGCGTTACGACACCAAGCGTCCGAAGGATTCGGAAATCCTCAAAGGCGATGGCTCGTTCATGGACAAGACGATAACAAGAACGTAGGGTACAGACATAACCAGCAAGAATTTGTAACTGTGAAGGGAGAGCGTTACGACACCAAGCGTCCGAAGGATTCCGAAATCCTCAAAGGCGATGGCTCGTTCATGGACAAGACGATGAACCAGCAGGAGTACGTGACAGTCAAAGGCGAGCGTTACGACACCAAGCGTCCGAAGGATTCCGAAATCCTCAAAGGCGATGGCTCGTTCATGGACAAGACGATGAACCAGCAGGAGTACGTGACAGTCAAAGGCGAGCGTTACGACACCAAGCGTCCGAAGGATTCTGAAATCCTCAAAGGCGATGGCTCGTTCATGGACAAGACGATGAACCAGCAGGAGTACGTGACAGTCAAAGGTGAGCGCTACGACACCAAGCGTCCGAAGGATTCCGAAATCCTCAAAGGCGATGGCTCGTTCATGGACAAGACGATGAACCAGCACGAGTAAGTAACAGTGAAAGGAGAGCGTTACGACACCAAGCGTCCGAAGGATTCCGAAATCCTCAAAGGCGATGGCTCGTTCATGGACAAGACGATGAACCAGCAGGAGTACGTGACAGTCAAAGGCGAGCGTTACGACACCAAGCGTCCGAAGGATTCTGAAATCCTCAAAGGCGATGGCTCGTTCATGGACAAGACGATGAACCAGCAGGAGTACGTGACAGTCAAAGGCGAGCGTTACGACACCAAGCGTCCGAAGGATTCCGAAATCCTCAAAGGCGATGGCTCGTTCATGGACAAGACGATGAACCAGCAGGAGTACGTGACAGTCAAAGGCGAGCGTTACGACACCAAGCGTCCGAAGGATTCTGAAATCCTCAAAGGCGATGGCTCGTTCATGGACAAGACGATGAACCAGCAGGAGTACGTGACAGTCAAAGGCGAGCGTTACGACACCAAGCGTCCGAAGGATTCTGAAATCCTCAAAGGCGATGGCTCGTTCATGGACAAGACGATGAACCAGCAGGAGTACGTGACAGTCAAAGGCGAGCGCTACGACACCAAGCGTCCGAAGGATTCGGAAATCCTCAAAGGCGATGGGTCGTTCATGGACAAGACAATAAACCAGCAAGAATTTGTAACTGTGAAGGGAGAGCGTTACGACACCAAGCGTCCGAAGGATTCCGAAATCCTCAAAGGCGATGGCTCGTTCATGGACAAGACGATGAACCACAGAGACGGGGAGACTGACAGCAAAGGCGAGCGTTACGACACCAAGCGTCCGAAGGATTCTGAAATCCTCAAAGGCGATGGCTCGTTCATGGACAAGACGATGAACCAGCAGGAGTACGTGACAGTCAAAGGTGAGCGCTACGACACCAAGCGTCCGAAAGATTCGGAGATCTTCGCAGGTGACGGGTCCTTCACCGACAAGACAATAAATCAGCAAGAATTTGTAACTGTGAAGGGAGAGCGTTACGACACCAAGCGTCCGAAGGATTCCGAAATCCTCAAAGGCGATGGCTCGTTCATGGACAAGACGATGAACCAGCAGGAGTACGTGACAGTCAAAGGCGAGCGTTACGACACCAAGCGTCCGAAAGATTCGGAGATCTTCGCAGGTGACGGGTCCTTCACCGACAAGACAATAAATCAGCAAGAATTTGTAACTGTGAAGGGAGAGCGTTACGACACCAAGCGTCCGAAGGATTCCGAAATCCTCAAAGGCGATGGCTCGTTCATGGACAAGACGATGAACCAGCAGGAGTACGTTACAGTCAAAGGCGAGCGTTACGACACCAAGCGTCCGAAGGATTCCGAAATCCTCAAAGGCGATGGCTCGTTCATGGACAAGACGATGAACCAGCAGGAGTACGTGACAGTCAAAGGCGAGCGTTACGACACCAAGCGTCCGAAGGATTCGGAAATCCTCAAGGGCGAGCTCGTTCATGGACAAGACGATAAACCAGCAAGAATTTGTAACTGTGAAGGGAGCGTTACGACACCAAGCGTCCGAAGGATTCCGAAATCCTCAAAGGCGATGGCTCGTTCATGGACAAGACGATGAACCAGCAGGAGTACGTGACAGTCAAAGGCGAGCGTTACGACACCAAGCGTCCGAAGGATTCCGAAATCCTCAAAGGCGATGGCTCGTTCATGGACAAGACGATGAACCAGCAGGAGTACGTGACAGTCAAAGGCGAGCGTTACGACACCAAGCGTCCGAAGGATTCCGAAATCCTCAAAGGCGATGGCTCGTTCATGGACAAGACGATGAACCAGCAGGAGTACGTGACAGTGAAAGGCGAGCGTTACGACACCAAGCGTCCGAAGGATTCCGAAATCCTCAAAGGCGATGGCTCGTTCATGGACAAGACGATGAACCAGCAGGAGTACGTGACAGTCAAAGGGCTACGACCAAGAAGGATTCGAAATCCTCAAAGGCGAGGCTCGTTCATGGACAAGACGATGAACCAGCAGGAGATGACAGTCAAAGGCGAGCGTTACGACACCAAGCGTCCGAAGGATTCGAAATCTAAAGGAAATCCTCAAAGGCGATGGCTCGTTCATGGACAAGACGATGAACCAGCAGGAGTACGTGACAGTGAAAGGCGAGCGTTACGACACCAAGCGTCCGAAGGATTCCGAAATCCTCAAAGGCGATGGCTCGTTCATGGACAAGACGATGAACCAGCAGGAGTACGTGACAGTCAAAGGCGAGCGTTACGACACCAAGCGTCCGAAGGATTCTGAAATCCTCAAAGGCGATGGCTCGTTCATGGACAAGACGATGAACCAGCAAGACTACGTGACAGTGAAAGGCGAGCGTTACGACACCAAGCGTCCGAAGGATTCCGAAATCCTCAAAGGCGATGGCTCGTTCATGGACAAGACGATGAACCAGCAGGAGTACGTGACAGTCAAAGGCGAGCGTTACGACACCAAGCGTCCGAAGGATTCCGAAATCCTCAAAGGCGATGGCTCGTTCATGGACAAGACGATGAACCAGCAGGAGTACGTTACAGTCAAAGGCGAGCGTTACGACACCAAGCGTCCGAAGGATTCTGAAATCCTCAAAGGCGATGGCTCGTTCATGGACAAGACAATAAATCAGCAAGAATTTGTAACTGTGAAGGGAGAGCGTTACGACACCAAGCGTCCGAAGGATTCCGAAATCCTCAAAGGCGATGGCTCGTTCATGGACAAGACGATGAACCAGCAGGAGTACGTGACAGTCAAAGGCGAGCGTTACGACACCAAGCGTCCGAAGGATTCCGAAATCCTCAAAGGCGATGGCTCGTTCATGGACAAGACGATGAACCAGCAGGAGTACGTGACAGTAAGGGAGAGCGTTACGACACCAAGCGTCCGAAGGATTCCGAAATCCTCAAAGGCGATGGCTCGTTCATGGACAAGACGATGAACCAGCAGGAGTACGTGACAGTCAAAGGCGAGCGTTACGACACCAAGCGTCCGAAGGATTCCGAAATCCTCAAAGGCGATGGCTCGTTCATGGACAAGACGATGAACCAGCATGAATTCGTAACAGTGAAAGGAGAGCGTTACGACACCAAGCGTCCGAAGGATTCCGAAATCCTCAAAGGCGATGGCTCGTTCATGGACAAGACGATGAACCAGCAGGAGTACGTGACAGTCAAAGGTGAGCGCTACGACACCAAGCGTCCGAAAGATTCGGAGATCTTCGCAGGTGACGGGTCCTTCACCGACAAGACAATAAATCAGCAAGAATTTGTAACTGTGAAGGGAGAGCGTTACGACACCAAGCGTCCGAAGGATTCCGAAATCCTCAAAGGCGATGGCTCGTTCATGGACAAGACGATGAACCAGCAGGAGTACGTGACAGTAAAGAGCGACGACACAAGCGTCCGAAGACAAGTCGAAGGATCCTCAAAGGCGATGGCTCGTTCATGGACAAGACGATGAACCAGCAGGAGTACGTGACAGTCAAAGGCGAGCGTTACGACACCAAGCGTCCGAAGGATTCCGAAATCCTCAAAGGCGATGGCTCGTTCATGGACAAGACGATGAACCAGCAAGAATTTGTACACTGTGAAGGGAGAGCGTTACGACACCAAGCGTCCGAAGGATTCCGAAATCCTCAAAGGCGATGGCTCGTTCATGGACAAGACGATGAACCAGCAGGAGTACGTGACAGTAAGAGCGTTACGACACCAAGCGTCCGAAGGATTCCGAAATCCTCAAAGGCGATGGCTCGTTCATGGACAAGACGATGAACCAGCAGGAGTACGTGACAGTCAAAGGCGAGCGTTACGACACCAAGCGTCCGAAGGATTCCGAAATCCTCAAAGGCGATGGCTCGTTCATGGACAAGACGATGAACCAGCAGGAGTACGTGACAGTCAAAGGTGAGCGCTTACGACACCAAGCGTCCGAAGGATTCGGAAATCCTCAAAGGCGATGGCTCGTTCATGGACAAGACGATGAACCAGCAAGAATTTGTAACTGTGAAGGGAGAGCGTTACGACACCAAGCGTCCGAAGGATTCCGAAATCCTCAAAGGCGATGGCTCGTTCATGGACAAGACGATGAACCAGCAGGAGTACGTGACAGTCAAAGGCGAGCGTTACGACACCAAGCGTCCGAAGGATTCCGAAATCCTCAAAGGCGATGGCTCGTTCATGGACAAGACGATGAACCAGCAAGAGTAGTGACAGTCAAGGAGGCGTTACGACACCAAGCGTCCGAAGGATTCCGAAATCCTCAAAGGCGATGGCTCGTTCATGGACAAGACAATAAATCAGCAAGAATTTGTAACTGTGAAGGGAGAGCGTTACGACACCAAGCGTCCGAAGGATTCCGAAATCCTCAAAGGCGATGGCTCGTTCATGGACAAGACGATGAACCAGCAGGAGTACGTGACAGTCAAAGGCGAGCGTTACGACACCAAGCGTCCGAAGGATTCCGAAATCCTCAAAGGCGATGGCTCGTTCATGGACAAGACGATGAACCAGCAGGAGTACGTGACAGTCAAAGGTGAGCGTTACGACACCAAGCGTCCGAAGCTCGAAGGATTCCGAAATCCTCAAAGGCGATGGCTCGTTCATGGACAAGACGATGAACCAGCAAGAATTTGTAACTGTGAAGGGAGAGCGTTACGACACCAAGCGTCCGAAGGATTCCGAAATCCTCAAAGGCGATGGCTCGTTCATGGACAAGACGATGAACCAGCAGGAGTACGTGACAGTCAAAGGTGAGCGCTACGACACCAAGCGTCCGAAAGATTCGGAGATCTTCGCAGGTGACGGGTCCTTCACCGACAAGACAATAAATCAGCAAGAATTTGTAAGTGTGAAGGGAGAGCGTTACGACACCAAGCGTCCGAAGGATTCCGAAATCCTCAAAGGCGATGGCTCGTTCATGGACAAGACGATGAACCAGCAGGAGTACGTGACAGTCAAAGGTGAGCGCTACGACACCAAGCGTCCGAAAGATTCGGAGATCTTCGCAGGGAGGGTCCTTCACCGACAAGACAATAAATCAGCAAGAATTTGTAAGTGTGAAGGGAGAGCGTTACGACACCACCCGGGTCAAATCCTCAAAGGCGTGGCCAGACAAACCGCAGGTCTCAGTAAGGGAGCGTTACGACACCAAGCGTCCGAAGGATTCCGAAATCCTCAAAGGCGATGGCTCGTTCATGGACAAGACGATGAACCAGCAGGAGTACGTGACAGTCAAAGGTGAGCGTTACGACACCAAGCGTCCGAAGGATTCCGAAATCCTCAAAGGCGATGGCTCGTTCATGGACAAGACAATAAATCAGCAAGAATTTGTAACTGTGAAGGGAGAGCGTTACGACACCAAGCGTCCGAAGGATTCCGAAATCCTCAAAGGCGATGGCTCGTTCATGGACAAGACGATGAACCAGCAGGAGTACGTGACAGTCAAAGGCGAGCGTTACGACACCAAGCGTCCGAAGGATTCCGAAATCCTCAAAGGCGATGGCTCGTTCATGGACAAGACGATGAACCAGCAAGAGTACGTGTACAGTGAAAGGGAGCGTTACGACACCAAGCGTCCGAAGGATTCCGAAATCCTCAAAGGCGATGGCTCGTTCATGGACAAGACGATGAACCAGCAGGAGTACGTGACAGTCAAAGGTGAGCGCTACGACACCAAGCACCACCAAGCGTCCGAAGGATTCCGAAATCCTCAAAGGCGATGGCTCGTTCATGGACAAGACGATGAACCAGCAGGAGTACGTGACAGTGAAAGGCGAGCGTTACGACACCAAGCGTCCGAAGGATTCCGAAATCCTCAAAGGCGATGGCTCGTTCATGGACAAGACGATGAACCAGCAGGAGTACGTGACAGTGAAAGGGAGCGTTACGACACCAAGCGTCCGAAGGATTCCGAAATCCTCAAAGGCGATGGCAACAAAAGGTCGAAATCCTCAAAGGCGATGGCTCGTTCATGGACAAGACGATGAACCAGCAGGAGTACGTGACAGTGAAAGGCGAGCGTTACGACACCAAGCGTCCGAAGGATTCCGAAATCCTCAAAGGCGATGGCTCGTTCATGGACAAGACGATGAACCAGCAGGAGTACGTGACAGTCAAAGGCGAGCGTTACGACACCAAGCGTCCGAAGGATTCCGAAATCCTCAAAGGCGATGGCTCGTTCATGGACAAGACGATGAACCAGCAAGAATATGTAACAGTGAAGGGAGAGCGTTACGACACCAAGCGTCCGAAGGATTCCGAAATCCTCAAAGGCGATGGCTCGTTCATGAAAACGATGACCAGCAGGAGTACGTGACGAGACCATGACAGCATGGCTCGTTCATGGACAAGACGATGAACCAGCAGGAGTACGTGACAGTCAAAGGTGAGCGTTACGACACCAAGCGTCCGAAGGATTCCGAAATCCTCAAAGGCGATGGCTCGTTCATGGACAAGACGATGAACCAGCAGGAGTACGTGACAGTCAAAGGTGAGCGCTACGACACCAAGCGTCCGAAGGATTCCGAAATCCTCAAAGGCGATGGCTCGTTCATGGACAAGACGATGAACCAGCAAGAGTACGTAACAGTGAAAGGCGAGCGTTACGACACCAAGCGTCCGAAGGATTCCGAAATCCTCAAAGGCGATGGCTCGTTCATGGACAAGACGATGAACCAGCAGGAGTACGTGACAGTCAAAGGTGAGCGCTACGACACCAAGCGTCCGAAGGATTCGGAAATCCTCAAAGGCGATGGCTCGTTCATGGACAAGACGATGAACCAGCAAGAATTTGTAAAGCGTACACCAAGTCAAGGGAGCGCGCCAGCGTCCGGGACCGAAATCCTCAAAGGCGATGGCTCGTTCATGGACAAGACGATGAACCAGCAGGAGTACGTGACAGTGAAAGGCGAGCGTTACGACACCAAGCGTCCGAAGGATTCCGAAATCCTCAAAGGCGATGGCTCGTTCATGGACAAGACGATGAACCAGCAGGAGTACGTGACAGTCAAAGGTGAGCGCTACGACACCAAGCGTCCGAAGGATTCGGAAATCCTCAAAGGCGATGGCTCGTTCATGGACAAGACGATGAACCAGCAGGAATACGTAACAGTCAAGGTGAGCGTTACGACACCAAGCGTCCGAAGGATTCGACCTCAGGGACGGGCCGGCTCGTTCACGGACAAGACAATAAACCAGCAAGAATTTGTAACTGTGAAGGGAGAGCGTTACGACACCAAGCGTCCGAAGGATTCCGAAATCCTCAAAGGCGATGGCTCGTTCATGGACAAACAAAACAGATAGCACACAAGCGTCGAAGGATCGACCCGAGGGGCTCTCACACAAGACGATGAACCAGCAGATGTAGTGAGAGGAGCGTTACGACACCAAGCGTCCGAAGGATTCCGAAATCCTCAAAGGCGATGGCTCGTTCATGGACAAGACGATGAACCAGCAGGAGTACGTGACAGTCAAAGGTGAGCGCTACGACACCAAGCGTCCGAAGGATTCGGAGATCCTCAAAGGCGACGGGTGCTCGTTTCACCGACAAGACAATAAAACAGCAAGAATTTGTAAGTGTGAAGGGAGAGCGTTACGACACCAAGCGTCCGAAGATTCCGAAATCCTCAAAGGCGATGGCTCGTTCACCGACAAGACAATAAATCAGCAAGAATTTGTAACTGTGAAGGGAGAGCGTTACGACACCAAGCGTCCGAAGGATTCCGAAATCCTCAAAGGCGATGGCTCGTTCATGGACAAGACGATGAACCAGCAGGAGTACGTGACAGTCAAAGGTGAGCGCTACGACACCAAGCGTCCGAAAGATTCGGAGATCTTCAAAGGCGATGGCTCGTTCACCGACAAGACGATGAACCAGCAAGAATTTGTAAGTGTGAAGGGAGAGCGTTACGACACCAAGCGTCCGAAGGATTCCGAAATCCTCAAAGGCGATGGCTCGTTCATGGACAAGACAATGAACCAGCACTGTGACAGTGAAGGGAGAGCGTTACGACACCAAGCGTCCGAAGGATTCCGAAATCCTCAAAGGCGATGGCTCGTTCATGGACAAGACGATGAACCAGCAGGAGTACGTGACAGTGAAAGGCGAGCGTTACGACACCAAGCGTCCGAAGGATTCCGAAATCCTCAAAGGCGATGGCTCGTTCATGGACAAGACGATGAACCAGCAGGAGTACGTGACAGTCAAAGGTGAGCGTTACGACACCAAGCGTCCGAAGGATTCCGAAATCCTCAAAGGCGATGGCTCGTTCATGGACAAGACGATGAACCAGCAGGAGTACGTGACAGTGAAAGGTGAGCGCTACGACACCAAGCGTCCGAAGGATTCCGAAATCCTCAAAGGCGATGGCTCGTTCATGGACAAGACGATGAACCAGCAGGAGTACGTGACAGTGAAAGGGGAGCGTTACGACACCAAGCGTCCGAAGGATTCCGAAATCCTCAAAGGCGATGGCTCGTTCATGGACAAGACGATGAACCAGCAAGAATTTGTAACTGTGAAGGGAGAGCGTTACGACACCAAGCGTCCGAAGGATTCCGAAATCCTCAAAGGCGATGGCTCGTTCATGGACAAGACGATGAACCAGCAGGAGTACGTGACAGTCAAAGGTGAGCGCTACGACACCAAGCGTCCGAAAGATTCGGAGATCTTCGCAGGTGACGGGTCCTTCACCGACAAGACAATAAATCAGCAAGAATTTGTAAGTGTGAAGGGAGAGCGTTACGACACCAAGCGTCCGAAGGATTCCGAAATCCTCAAAGGCGATGGCTCGTTCATGGACAAGACGATGAACCAGCAGGAGTACGTGACAGTGAAAGGCGAGCGTTACGACACCAAGCGTCCGAAGGATTCCGAAATCCTCAAAGGCGATGGCTCGTTCATGGACAAGACGATGAACCAGCAGGAGTACGTGACAGTCAAAGGTGAGCGCTACGACACCAAGCGTCCGAAAGATTCGGAGATCTTCGCAGGTGACGGGTCCTTCACCGACAAGACAATAAATCAGCAAGAATTTGTAAGTGTGAAGGGAGAGCGTTACGACACCAAGCGTCCGAAGGATTCCGAAATCCTCAAAGGCGATGGCTCGTTCATGGACAAGACGATGAACCAGCAGGAGTACGTGACAGTCAAAGGTGAGCGCTACGACACCAAGCGTCCGAAAGATTCGGAGATCTTCGCAGGTGACGGGTCCTTCACCGACAAGACAATAAATCAGCAAGAATTTGTAAGTGTGAAGGGAGAGCGTTACGACACCAAGCGTCCGAAGGATTCCGAAATCCTCAAAGGCGATGGCTCGTTCACCGACAAGACAATAAATCAGCAAGAATTTGTAAGTGTGAAGGGAGAGCGTTACGACACCAAGCGTCCGAAGGATTCCGAAATCCTCAAAGGCGATGGCTCGTTCATGGACAAGACGATGAACCAGCAGGAGTACGTGACAGTCAAAGGCGAGCGCTACGACACCAAGCGTCCGAAGGATTCCGAAATCCTCAAAGGCGATGGCTCGTTCATGGACAAGACAATAAATCAGCAAGAATTTGTAACTGTGAAGGGAGAGCGTTACGACACCAAGCGTCCGAAGGATTCCGAAATCCTCAAAGGCGATGGCTCGTTCATGGACAAGACAATAAATCAGCAAGAATTTGTAACTGTGAAGGGAGAGCGTTACGACACCAAGCGTCCGAAGGATTCCGAAATCCTCAAAGGCGATGGCTCGTTCATGGACAAGACGATGAACCAGCAGGAGTACGTGACAGTGAAAGGCGAGCGTTACGACACCAAGCGTCCGAAGGATTCCGAAATCCTCAAAGGCGATGGCTCGTTCATGGACAAGACGATGAACCAGCAGGAGTACGTGACAGTCAAAGGTGAGCGCTACGACACCAAGCGTCCGAAGGATTCCGAAATCCTCAAAGGCGATGGCTCGTTCATGGACAGGACGATGAACCAGCAAGAATTTGTAACTGTGAAGGGAGAGCGTTACGACACCAAGCGTCCGAAGGATTCCGAAATCCTCAAAGGCGATGGCTCGTTCATGGACAAGACGATGAACCAGCAGGAGTACGTGACAGTCAAAGGTGAGCGCTACGACACCAAGCGTCCGAAGGATTCCGAAATCCTCAAAGGCGATGGCTCGTTCATGGACAAGACGATGAACCAGCAAGAATTTGTAACTGTGAAGGGAGAGCGTTACGACACCAAGCGTCCGAAGGATTCCGAAATCCTCAAAGGCGATGGCTCGTTCATGGACAAGACGATGAACCAGCAGGAGTACGTGACAGTCAAAGGTGAGCGCTACGACACCAAGCGTCCGAAAGATTCGGAGATCTTCGCAGGTGACGGGTCCTTCACCGACAAGACAATAAATCAGCAAGAATTTGTAAGTGTGAAGGGAGAGCGTTACGACACCAAGCGTCCGAAGGATTCCGAAATCCTCAAAGGCGATGGCTCGTTCATGGACAAGACGATGAACCAGCAGGAGTACGTGACAGTGAAAGGCGAGCGTTACGACACCAAGCGTCCGAAGGATTCCGAAATCCTCAAAGGCGATGGCTCGTTCATGGACAAGACGATGAACCAGCAGGAGTACGTGACAGTCAAAGGTGAGCGCTACGACACCAAGCGTCCGAAAGATTCGGAGATCTTCGCAGGTGACGGGTCCTTCACCGACAAGACAATAAATCAGCAAGAATTTGTAAGTGTGAAGGGAGAGCGTTACGACACCAAGCGTCCGAAGGATTCCGAAATCCTCAAAGGCGATGGCTCGTTCATGGACAAGACGATGAACCAGCAGGAGTACGTGACAGTGAAAGGCGAGCGTTACGACACCAAGCGTCCGAAGGATTCCGAAATCCTCAAAAAAGGCGATGGCTCGTTCATGGACAAGACAATAAACCAGCAAGAATTTGTAAGTGTGAAGGGAGAGCGTTACGACACCAAGCGTCCGAAGGATTCCGAAATCCTCAAAGGCGATGGCTCGTTCATGGACAAGACGATGAACCAGCAGGAGTACGTGACAGTCAAAGGTGAGCGCTACGACACCAAGCGTCCGAAAGATTCGGAGATCTTCGCAGGTGACGGGTCCTTCACCGACAAGACAATAAATCAGCAAGAATTTGTAAGTGTGAAGGGAGAGCGTTACGACACCAAGCGTCCGAAGGATTCGGAAATCCTCAAAGGCGATGGCTCGTTCATGGACAGGACGATGAACCAGCAAGAATTTGTAACTGTGAAGGGAGAGCGTTACGACACCAAGCGTCCGAAGGATTCCGAAATCCTCAAAGGCGATGGCTCGTTCATGGACAAGACGATGAACCAGCAGGAGTACGTGACAGTCAAAGGTGAGCGCTACGACACCAAGCGTCCGAAGGATTCCGAAATCCTCAAAGGCGATGGCTCGTTCATGGACAAGACGATGAACCAGCAGGAGTACGTGACAGTGAAAGGCGAGCGTTACGACACCAAGCGTCCGAAGGATTCGGAAATCCTCAAAGGCGATGGCTCGTTCATGGACAGGACGATGAACCAGCAAGATTTTGTAACTGTGAAGGGAGAGCGTTACGACACCAAGCGTCCGAAGGATTCCGAAATCCTCAAAGGCGATGGCTCGTTCATGGACAAGACGATGAACCAGCAGGAGTACGTGACAGTCAAAGGTGAGCGTTACGACACCAAGCGTCCGAAGGATTCCGAAATCCTCAAAGGCGATGGCTCGTTCATGGACAAGACGATGAACCAGCAGGAGTACGTGACAGTCAAAGGTGAGCGCTACGACACCAAGCGTCCGAAGGATTCGGAAATCCTCAAAGGCGATGGCTCGTTCATGGACAAGACGATGAACCAGCAAGAATTTGTAACTGTGAAGGGAGAGCGTTACGACACCAAGCGTCCGAAGGATTCCGAAATCCTCAAAGGCGATGGCTCGTTCATGGACAAGACGATGAACCAGCAGGAGTACGTGACAGTCAAAGGTGAGCGCTACGACACCAAGCGTCCGAAGGATTCCGAAATCCTCAAAGGCGATGGCTCGTTCATGGACAAGACGATGAACCAGCAAGATTTTGTAACTGTGAAGGGAGAGCGTTACGACACCAAGCGTCCGAAGGATTCCGAAATCCTCAAAGGCGATGGCTCGTTCATGGACAAGACGATGAACCAGCAGGAGTACGTGACAGTGAAAGGCGAGCGTTACGACACCAAGCGTCCGAAGGATTCCGAAATCCTCAAAGGCGATGGCTCGTTCATGGACAAGACGATGAACCAGCAGGAGTACGTGACAGTCAAAGGTGAGCGCTACGACACCAAGCGTCCGAAGGATTCCGAAATCCTCAAAGGCGATGGCTCGTTCATGGACAGGACGATGAACCAGCAAGAATTTGTAACTGTGAAGGGAGAGCGTTACGACACCAAGCGTCCGAAGGATTCCGAAATCCTCAAAGGCGATGGCTCGTTCATGGACAAGACGATGAACCAGCAGGAGTACGTGACAGTCAAAGGTGAGCGCTACGACACCAAGCGTCCGAAAGATTCGGAGATCTTCGCAGGTGACGGGTCCTTCACCGACAAGACAATAAATCAGCAAGAATTTGTAAGTGTGAAGGGAGAGCGTTACGACACCAAGCGTCCGAAGGATTCCGAAATCCTCAAAGGCGATGGCTCGTTCATGGACAAGACGATGAACCAGCAGGAGTACGTGACAGTGAAAGGCGAGCGTTACGACACCAAGCGTCCGAAGGATTCCGAAATCCTCAAAGGCGATGGCTCGTTCATGGACAAGACGATGAACCAGCAGGAGTACGTGACAGTCAAAGGTGAGCGCTACGACACCAAGCGTCCGAAAGATTCGGAGATCTTCGCAGGTGACGGGTCCTTCACCGACAAGACAATAAATCAGCAACAATTTGTAAGTGTGAAGGGAGAGCGTTACGACACCAAGCGTCCGAAGGATTCCGAAATCCTCAAAGGCGATGGCTCGTTCATGGACAAGACGATGAACCAGCAGGAGTACGTGACAGTGAAAGGCGAGCGTTACGACACCAAGCGTCCGAAGGATTCCGAAATCCTCAAAGGCGATGGCTCGTTCATGGACAAGACAATAAATCAGCAAGAATTTGTAAGTGTGAAGGGAGAGCGTTACGACACCAAGCGTCCGAAGGATTCCGAAATCCTCAAAGGCGATGGCTCGTTCATGGACAAGACGATGAACCAGCAGGAGTACGTGACAGTCAAAGGTGAGCGCTACGACACCAAGCGTCCGAAGGATTCCGAAATCCTCAAAGGCGATGGCTCGTTCATGGACAGGACGATGAACCAGCAAGAATTTGTAACTGTGAAGGGAGAGCGTTACGACACCAAGCGTCCGAAGGATTCCGAAATCCTCAAAGGCGATGGCTCGTTCATGGACAAGACGATGAACCAGCAGGAGTACGTGACAGTGAAAGGCGAGCGTTACGACACCAAGCGTCCGAAGGATTCCGAAATCCTCAAAGGCGATGGCTCGTTCATGGACAAGACGATGAACCAGCAGGAGTACGTGACAGTCAAAGGTGAGCGCTACGACACCAAGCGTCCGAAGGATTCGGAAATCCTCAAAGGCGATGGCTCGTTCATGGACAGGACGATGAACCAGCAAGAATTTGTAACTGTGAAGGGAGAGCGTTACGACACCAAGCGTCCGAAGGATTCCGAAATCCTCAAAGGCGATGGCTCGTTCATGGACAAGACGATGAACCAGCAGGAGTACGTGACAGTCAAAGGTGAGCGCTACGACACCAAGCGTCCGAAGGATTCCGAAATCCTCAAAGGCGATGGCTCGTTCATGGACAAGACGATGAACCAGCAGGAGTACGTGACAGTCAAAGGTGAGCGCTACGACACCAAGCGTCCGAAGGATTCCGAAATCCTCAAAGGCGATGGCTCGTTCATGGACAAGACGATGAACCAGCAGGAGTACGTGACAGTGAAAGGCGAGCGTTACGACACCAAGCGTCCAAAGGATTCTGAAATCCTCAAAGGGGACGGCTCGTTCGTGGACAAGACGATAAACCAGCTAGACTTCGTCACAGTTAAGGGGGAACGCTGTGACATTAAGCGCCCGAAAGATTCTCATATCCTGTTTTGTGATGGATCCTCTTTGAATAGAACAATGAGCCAGCAGGAATACGTCACTATAAAGGGAGAACGCTATGACATTAAGCGCCCAAGAGATTCTCAGATCCTGTGTGTTGATGGGTCCTCCCTTTATAAAACATCGAACCAGCAAGAATACGTCACTGTGAAGGGAGAACGCTATGAAATCAAGCGTCCGAAGGATTCTCAGATAATGTGTTGTGATGGATCCTCCTTGTATATAACAATGAACAAGCAGGAATATGTCACTGTAAAGGGAGAACGCTATGAAATCAAGCGTCCGAAGGATTCTGAAATACTGAATTTGGATGTTTCATGCTTGGATAGAACCATATCTAAAGAAGACTTCACAGTTAAGGTACATTTTGAAGTAAAAAACCCAGAGGTTTGTTGAAAAGCGAATCATTGTTCGAAAATAAATGACTCTTGTTTTGATTTCCGCAGCTTAGTATTTACATGTATTCTGCATTTTGTGGAATTAGAAATTCTTTGGATGTAATGTTTCGAGCGGAAAAGATACGTCTTATTTGGTGTATTTGTAATCCTTTAGAACGACTTACTAGTTCTCAGTTGCTGGTGTACGCCAGGAATTTGTAGCATGATCGCATGAAAAAAAGTGAAATTAGCTGAGTTAATGAGCGGTAAGGGGGAATTTGCAGTGCATTGAGGAGTTCTATCTAAAGCACCTTACGTAGAATATCTACCTCTGTTAAATGTTGAATCTGTTAAATCTACTTTAATGGTTTTTTATTGTGTGAGAATGACTATGCACTATTTACGAAATAAGTCCGGAAGAGTTAATGTTTTGGTCGTTATTATTGTTCTTCCACGTGTTTCTGAATCTTTGTCTTGTTTCAGGCAAAGAGTTTCGAATCACTACAACGTGATGTCTGTGGTGCGTTCTTGCCTCGTAGAATTTCTTCTGATATTCTTATACCTTTAAGACATCATATAATGGATGGTGAAGAATGTTCGCCGCGTTTTTTACATTTCTGTGACCTCTTCTTAGCATTTCCGAATCCACACAATTTTCTACTTCACCATTTTGTCCTATGCGATAACTTCTTTTTAAAAGCAGCGTTATCTCTTCGAGAGTTTTCTTTTTTGGAAGTCTTCGAGATAAGTTCTCTTCAGAAGCAGTCAAGATTTGTTGCGTAGTCCACAAATAAAATGGTGGGTATGTACAGTTTAACGTGTGATCATTTAGTGTTCTTCGTGAACACGGCGGTCACCGAAATCTTCTTTATTCCGTGGGGATGTCCAACTCATTATGTTGGATGTGTTTCTGCAGACGTCGTGCGGACTATACCCGACCGCTGCAGAGGGCTGAGATTCCTGGTCCATTCTCCACTTACACGATGATATGAATGGACAATGGAGCGGATCTTATCTAGCAATAGTGGAGAGGCCCGATCACCTTTTTGACCCACCAATTATTATGGTGTGAATTCAAGTAACCCTAGCATTCTTGTTCTACAGGGGTGTTCATGAACTCCTTCAAGCTTATATGCTTTCCACTGATACATATTTATTGAGCGATAACACTTCTATTCAGCAAGAATACTGCTAAAGTGGCTAAAATACAAATAAATCCAAATTTTCTCTGACTTATTAAGCTGAAGTGTTTAGTTGTTCTTATCGCTAAGTTTCTAACACATGTGTGGCTTATAACTCCAAAAGCAGTTGTTTAGTCGGTGTTCATTTGAGTTCCCTCTTTTTCTTTGCTTAAAGGCATCATCCCACAAATCTGAGGTGGTACGGATTTCAGGTGGAGTATTCGTAGACGGGATCGTAGATTTTGGAAAGAGGGGTGATCCCGTATAAGGAGTTCGATTGGAGCGCGCCAGCTTTGTGCACGCGCCGCATTTTCCAGGCCGTTTTTATTTCAATTAGGAAGAAATGGACGGAATCATCATCCTCTCCATAATCTACTATCCCGTATACGAATACTCCACCTGAAATCCGTACCACCTCAGATTCGTGAGGTGATGCCTTTAACCGTTTTAACTGGCCATCATAACTTCTTTTTCACAGCTTCTCTTAACGCGGCGTGGCGCAACGCATGAAATCGCACGCTTCGATTCAACTTGACGGCTTTCAATAGATGCGGACCTGTATTTGGTGTAGCGCACCCCGTAGAAGGATTTGGGAAGTTCTCGCCCGGCGAGAAATGTGCGAGCAGCTCCACTTCGCTGTTTCCTTCAGAGAATTAGGAGGGTGCTTCCTCCCCATCCATCACATAGCTCAACGTGATGCGACAATACTATGGAAACATCTGAACGTTATTTGAGATTTCGCTACGTTGGATTCTGACTCAGTTGTGCCTAAGGAATCTTCAAAAGTTTGCAAACATTCTTTCACCTTTAATTCATCTTCACCTTCGAATACAGTAGTACAAAATATCTGAAAGTTATTTCAGATGGTTTTTAAGTCCACTTTGCACCGATAATTGCTAATCCACTTAGTAAAAAAAGCGAAGTGTATCGCCAATCAAAAGTGCCTTCAAGAGTTTTCCTTGTACGAATTCTTTATAATTTATTTACGACTAATAACTTTCCATGTACGTACATCCCATATAGTTTTAAACGCACTCTTCATTGCTTTAATGAAAATAAATCGACAGGTAAACAAGTCCATGATCCAGGAGTAATTGGAGATAGTACCGGGTCTACTATGGTAAAGGCGCACTCAAATCGAAGCAGTTACAAAGCGGTTAGTTTGTGTTCACGTGGCAACTCCACAAATTATTCCAAAAGAATGGGCATAATGAACTTTGCAGCGGAAAAATTTTGAAAACCGTCCAGAAAATGACTAATCAAAACCTGAAAAAAAGACTAAGTAGCGTAAACCAGATTTCCGGTGATGTTTGTTACTCTTATGTTGTTTCGAGAATAGAGTTTAGAATAAGGTTTATTCTTAGAGTCAGCTTAAGAGATACACTCAATGAAGTCTCAAGCAGTAGAAAATAATCTGATTAATTTCGAAAGACTGTAACTAACTGAACAGTTTGAAAATTAGCCAAAGGCACTTAAAACTATGAATTTTAACAAGCGCACCGAAAATTTTTTCACTAGCAATCTAGGAACTAACTTAGTCAAACTTTACTTCGGTAAAGTCAATGATTTTGTAATGGGATCCTATATATCATTCAGAGTTGTCTAGAACATAATGGGCAAACATACTTGCCGGTGCGAACATATGCTATGAAATAAGAACTCGGAAAGAAGCTGAAATATGTTGGTGCAGAGGTAGTTGAGGGAAGGGGGCACTCAACGCTGCTCTAATCTAACTGTACTTTTAAACTCATGTCCATAGTGCACAGGGCAAAACGCCCATATAGCAGAATAACTGCTACTAAGGGAAAAAATGAAGAGAGAACTGAAACTACTGATGTTTTCGCTTTTAGTGGATTCATCCTACAAGTCACGGACCTTAGCAGCTTTAGCCTATTTGTCATAGATGAAGGCTAATGCTTAGGTTTTAGGGCCCAACTGACTTAGGTAATCGCAGTAAAACTTTAGTTGGAGGAAGGAGGGACCACTCAGGAGCCCCCTTATTGCTCGACGGTCTAAGTTACTTTTTTCTCACAGTGACTTTAGTTTACATGTTATGGATCTTCTAAGACTAATGCTTAGGCCTTAGGGCCCCGACTGATTAAAGGCATCACCCCACGAATCTGAGGTGGTACAGATTTCAGGTGGAGTATTCGTATACAGGATGATACAGGATGGGAGACTATAGAGAGGGGGGTGATTCCGTCCATTTCTTCCTAATTGCCGTAAAAAACGGCCCGGAAGATACGGCCTCATTCGTTTTGGCGCACCATTTTGTACAAGAGTATCGATTGGAGCGCGCCAATCATGTGCGGCGCCGCATCTTCCGGGCCGTTTTTTACGGCAATTAGCAAGAAATGGACGGAATCACCTCCCTCTCCGTAGTCTCCCATCCCGTATACGAATACTCCACCTGAAATCTGCACCACCTCAGATTCGTGGGGTGATGCCTTTAAATTGTTTTCTTCGAAAAATAAGGGCGTCACTGAGTGGTCCTCTAGAAAGTACATTTAACCCGGTATTCACTTCCAAAGATGAATAATTGATTGATGAACTATTCACTTCTCAAATGGGAAAGACGTTTGTCAATTAAGGGCAGTTTTTGTGCTCTACGGACGTTTTGGGCTCAAAATTGCTGTTCACCTGGAGGAGTGTTGAGTGCCTCCAACTATCTTTGCACCATTATGTTTTTAGAATCTTAATAGGATGGCACATAATTTGGCACACACATAATTTACAGTATGTTTTCGAAACATTTATCTGGTAACAATATCAGAAAACTTCATTTGCCCACAGGTTGCTGATGGAAAAACTGTGTCATATGCTAATAGAGCTAACCACAAAACTCGCTTATTTGCGGATTTCCTCAGGTCTCACCTTAACCATTTACAGGACTTCACTCCTCGCTCCCTGTCCTGTCTCGCAGGAGAACTGATTGAATCCATAAAGAAGAATCACGTGGAGACACCTCATTTCCAGTTTGAGAAGTGTGATAAGGGTCATCACTTTTACCACGCTAAATCGTCCAGTGGTTAGGCAATAACCTGAAGATCAACAGGTTTATTGTAGAACTTTATAACAGTAGAACACTTTGAGATATACGTACTGATAGGCAGCACTTCGCAATATCTTCTATTGTTTCAGCATGTTGGAGCTTGCATTGTTAATTATGTCATTTTGCTTCCGGGTTTGTTGCATTCAAATTTACCAGTTTCTTCAGCATTTCCAAAAAGGATGTAATTAGTGTCCTTAAAGATTGTACAAAATATTCTTTGAGCAGATCATTAATAGTTACCATTGTAGGCTATAAGAACATACTGCACCGTTAACAATAGTATTACAGAACTTACGTCGCATAAGATTTCGAAATATGTACATATGATAGATAGATTACATAGCCATGGATAATAAAGTTACTAGTAACTATAACTTATAACGACTAATGGAATTCTTAACGTATTATCTTCTAGAAATAACGACCATATTCCAGCAGTCTACACAAATACCAGAAAATGTGTACTCCCTTCAAACAGTCACGATTTGTATGCTTTTCCTGTTATTGGTCCCGATAAAGAAATTCGAAACACTTGCAGCTATAGGAAACTACTTGCAGGGTTTTCAGACATCAAGCTGTTCAAAAAAGTGACAATGATAACAATACTATAAGAGAAAACATAGCGGTTGCAGGATAAGACAAAATGCGGAAAGGAAATCTTGTTTAGAGAGCCGTATATGTCAGATTAATAGGGAGTCACACTACTATTAAACTAGTGCACCGCAATTGATAAAAGCTAGAGATTCCAAAAGAATGCAACATTTCGGACTGCGGCTCCCAAACTTTATTCGGTTTCAGAGCGCTATAATTCTGAGTGAAGAATGAATGACTTGTGTTGAACAGACACGAGAAACGTCCCAATTAATTCGTTTTGAGGACTTAGAACATCCACTCCCAAGAAAACCATAAGCGCCGAATAAAAATTTTCAAATGTTCAAACAATTCTTAATGTCGTCAATTTTGACGCTGTAAGAGCTTTGACGTTCTTTCGTCCAACTTTTCTACTTCTCTTTTTTTCAAGGAGCAAAAAATACGTGGTAAAATCATGAGATCAGACAGGTAATTATAGATGCCAGCTACTGTAATGTCGGGTCAAAACAATCTGAATTATGGTGCAATTGTCTAAGCGGTTGCTCTCGGACTGAGACCCTCGTTAGATCAGAATGGAATCAGTGTGGGTCTTACCTCGACCACCTGCGCCACTGCACTAAAAACCAGGTTATTTTGACCAGACTGTTTGTTCAGGTAAGACTATTAATCGAAAGTGAAGGTGAGTGAAATGTCATGTGATACGCCACGTAAGGAACTTTTGACGTATCATCATGTAACAGAAAATTATGAAAAACCTAGACTTTGGAAGCGCGAAAAGATGGTAAAGTGTGTCTCCCGTCCATCAAAATCACCTGACCAAGAGATCATCCCGCAACAAAGGCACTTGTAAAAGAACCCAGACTGGAAATAATGTGATTCTCACTGGCCTGTATTCCAATCAAGGAGAGCATTTGAAAAGAGGGTTCATCGCAGTAGAAACATTGAAGTATCCCTGCGTCAAAACTCCCTCTACGTCAGCTACACGAAGTTGCAACATGAAAAGTCATACTTACGAACGGTTCCGTATAAATATGACTTCAACAGATGTGATTGAACTAACTGTTGAATAACT
Source organism: Necator americanus (assembly GCF_031761385.1). Taxonomy (NCBI): domain Eukaryota; kingdom Metazoa; phylum Nematoda; class Chromadorea; order Rhabditida; family Ancylostomatidae; genus Necator; species Necator americanus. The sequence goes on from NC_087376.1 coordinate 26,137,153, forward strand.
CATTATTCCAAAGCCGCTATTCCCATCTTCAGTCACGTATATGCTAGGAAGATCCCAATTGTTGGCTCTTGGGTACAAGTCACTGCCAGAGTTTCACGTATCGAATTCTGTTTTTAGTTACCTAGAAGTAGATGACAGGCAAAATGTTGGAAACATTGCTTCTCCAGAAGTAAGTCTAGTAATGCAAAGACAGGTGTAGTTTTGATCACTCCAGCAGAAAAAAAAATTGAAAAAAGACATGATATAGTTGGGTCAAAACGACATGAAATGCGGACAGTTGCGTAAGAGGCCGCGCTCGGAAGCAATGCGGTGGAGACAGCGGTTGAAATCGAGGTGGGAGCAAGGCGAACTGCAGAGTTGGATGGCAGTAGCGAGGATCATTACACGACCCCAACCACTACGTTCCACCGCTCCGCTTCGAGCGAAGCCGCTTGCGCAAATGTCCGTGCTTCATGTCGTTTTGACCTTACTATGTAGTCGGGTCAACACGACATAAACCACGAGTGTACGTGCGCTGCATTTGCGTACGCGCTCGAAACGGCGGGGTGACAGAAGTTGGAACCGGGGTGGTACCGTGGCAAACTGCAGCAATGGGTAGTGCCAGCAAGGGTTTCACCACGCTCCTAGCCGCTACTGTCCACCGAAGCGCCTCGAGAAAACCCGCGTACGTGCTCCATGTCCTTTTTGACCCTACTATAGAAGAGGTAGCACATAGTAAATTGGTTTAAAAAAAGCACGAACTGAAAACAAGAACACGTGAATAAGTCTACAGGGAATTTAATCCACAATAACGCAAGATAAATTACACAGAATAGTAGGTACCTGCTGGAATTAGCTTGGTTTTTGATCTTATTGATCGGGACAGGTCCTTTTTCTCCCTCTTAGCTACGTCCGAGTCCATACCAGCAGATACCTGTCTGATGAGGATGCAAAAGGGTAGCAAGAGTTGATAATTACACTGTTACTGTCATTTCAGCTATGTGCTGCTAGTATGAATAGAAAATCACTGTCGGTGGCTCTGAACCAAGGGATTGAAGGACTTCCTGGTAACTACTATTTTCAGAAGCGATTCTCTCATTCACATGTTCAATGGACACGAACTGTAACAATCCTACACTTAACGCTGTTCTCCATAGTTTTGTTCGGACTTCCGCGTAAACCAAATAGAAATTGATTCGATGCAAGGTACTAAATAGCTGTCGTCATTCGCATCTTTGTAGCCCTCTGAATGTCCTTTACATTGTCTTCTCCTGTATTGATGGGCTTCGCAAACTAGTCGACCGATGCTATAACACTTTCTTATAGTGGCTGTTCTTTCTAACAGCGGAAGCAGAGCAACCCCGCGGCAAGAGCCCTCGAGGAAGACCCTGACTCCTCGACACTATCCAGCTCAAGTACGCATGGCACTACATCACCCACGCCGAGACCACTACGCCGAGCCTGACCTCACCGTAGAGATTCCTGATGTGGTCGAAGCGCAGATTACAGTGAGTATGGTTAGATCTAGGGGTAGAGCTTTAGGTCCGCTGCCACCGCGCAAACGCTTACTGGTAGCAGCGAGTGGTTCACCTCTCCCTGTCCGGCATCCTCGACGGTAAGGAGTGTTGGATTTCGCTAATAGGAACCAATTCTTTGTAGCCCAGATCCCAGTCGTAGTTAGTGGTGGGCTTCCTTAATGCTGTACGAACCGGTTTAGTTTATGGAATCAACAAGTGTTCCTAGTGAAGTAGAAATCTGTAGGATTATTTTGGGAAACAATTTTCTTGATTGCTTACCACCTTGGAGTATAAACTACAGGAATTCCACCTTTTATACGGGCAATTAACATAGAAGTATTTTATCCAATTTTTCAGCACTAGACTCCGTTAACCCCTGGAGGGCATCGAAGAAGTTCCGGTGCGATGGAGGCATGGAGGCCACATTGTTATCATCCAGCAGGGAAACTGTTGTCTCCTGCTACTCCGAGATCATTGACCATTCCCCGCTTGTGTTTTCCCCTCAGTTTTGCTATTTGAGCGACTGCTCGCTTATGATCACTCCGGTGGTACTCAATGCGTGCAAAACTCGGTTGTTGGTCTCTAATCCTTCGATCAAATCCAAAGTCCTGTATAAGAGCCAGCAGATTTTCTCCACCGTACGGATCGTAGAGACTGCTGTGGGACCTTTACAATAGCTGCTTCTCTATTGTGTAACAGGTAATGTTCGTTATGTGTGTATGCCCTGATACCCAGCATAATTCTTTGTCACTTTGACGTCTTGATCAACCTGCAAGCAAGCAGCAGTAGCTTTGACGACTGCCAGCAACTGCTCCTGCTCTTCGACAAATGTAGTGACCGCATCTAATTGATTGACGCATATAATTCAGACTCGTATGACAAGATTGAGATAGTTAGAATGTTATTAAGACGACCATCAACCCCCCTCCCCCGACACACTTGCAACCTTGGCGTATCCCTGTGAGATTTGAGAAGGAGCTCGACGAGTCCATTACCAAGCTACATTACATCGTATAGTTGAAGGTGACACCTTTGAATCCATAACTCAGTGTTAGTAAAGAAGGACGGCTTCCTCCGGGTATATCTAGATTTCCATCTTCTCAGCGATCATTATTACAATTCCCAGCAATACCCGCTACCTGGGATCGACGATAGATAGTTGTCCATAAACATCGTACAATATTGGACTTGGCTTCGGGATATATGCAGTTTTTACTATAACCAGAAAGTCAAGAGTGGTGTAAGTGGGGAACTCACCGAAACGTATATCTATTAATTACCTTTTGTCCTTAAAAACGCTTTTAAAAAACTTAAAACTCACTTTTTTAAGCGGTATCCCGCACGTTGGGTGGTTTGGAGTCCAAGTGTCTGGCGCATTTACGTGACACTGTGGTTTTTGACGGACTGACCGAAGCATTTAGGAATGCTTCTCTTTGCCTCGGCTAATTTCTTAACCAGTTCTAGTGCAACAAGCGCTCCTCTTAGCTGGGATCCGACTGATTTCTCAGCTAGTGTCGTCAACACTTTTCTCTGCCAGAGTCCGGCCGATATACAGTCTGGTTCCTCTGCAGAGGATACTAATGTGTCTTCCAGCCTGAATCCTGTAGAGTTCCAGCTTAGCTTCTCTTGGGAACCCTCTGCAGTCGCAGTGAGCTCGACATCCCGTCCAGTTCTCCCGACTTAACAATCGGATACATTGAGATATCGTCTCCTCTACCTCTTTATTGCCGGTACCGACACTAATTCAGCTTCCGCGTACCACAGCTTTGCTGTTGAACTTTTGTTTAGAGGCGAGGTGACGACCCTACAGTACTTCCTCCTAGCGATCAACCAGTTTCTATTACGGCTTCTATTTAGAACCTCTCCAACATTCCTGCATTTCCTCAAATATCTTCCTTGGGCGTTCAGCAGCTTCGCATGAGAACGATTTTACTTCACTGGGCTCACCTCAACTCTCGTAACTGCCTCTTTTTCTTAAGAGGGTCATGCAGCTAGGATGATGCTATCTTTGAAAGCCCTTCAAGCGGCACGTGGACAAACTGCAATTGTCTCGCGGAAGAGATCCTTCCTTCCAAAGCCACCGAGGACAGTGTGGAATGGATGGTGGCCGTGGTTCCAGTTCGCCAACCCACCTCCTGTGTATATTTTCCGAAGATCGCTACTGCAAGTGGACATGCGGATGCTTACCGAGACTTAGGAGCATCGGCCAATTATCTTATGCTCGGCTTCAATCGGGCGTTGGTCCTGCCAGTGTCAATGCTCGCGGGTGGAGCCATTCCGACGGTCCCGGTTACTGAACTTTAGCACTTGGAGGATACGTATTTCGGCGATGTCTCGCTCGCATTATTCAAGAGGTTCTAGATGGCCCGTACACGAGCGCGAACGTCGGAGAAGTAGAGAAGAACCCGTCGTACCGCCTCCTTACCGCTATCATACTGTCTATCGTGGACCGTATTAGAGCGATCTTCTATAGTGCTTTGGACGGGATGAACCACCAGAGTCATTCTTGGAACCAAGCACTTAGTCATTGTAGTAAACGATTGCCTCGTCTTACATTGCGTAATGCTAGAACAGCATCATCGTCGTCAGCTTGCCGAGAGGATACGAAAATTCGCTGGTATCAGTGGGAAAATTTGTAAGGATTTATTAGGTGAAACCGACTCACCAAGCCCTCATCAGTCCACGTGCAGGCTTTGTAGAGTCCCGGACTCCTGCCGTGGTAATCTAGAGTGATTGCGCGTATTTCTTTGACGTTGCGGAAGATCTGCCGGAAGAAAGTTTGCAGAAGATCTGCCGTAACCCGTCTCTGGGCTAGTCTGATTCGTCAAAGAAACAATGTGATTCACCTCCGAGCAATGTTCGAAGAAGCGCCGGACGGTTTCCATCACACCTATAATCTGCGTCTTTCGTCTAGAGAAGATTTGTGAGGGTCACTCCCTTTCTGCCCGGACGCGATAAAGCGTTTCATCGACGATGTGTTTTTCTGAACTCTTGGAACCATAGCGTGTTCTCAAACAGCTGTGCCAGCTAATTCGTTAATTCCTCCAGATCCACTCAGAAGGGTTCTTGCGAGTGTCCCGTCCCACTCAGAAGGAGCAGAGCTTAGTGGGTGGGGTAGACATCTTTGTGAACTATTGTCGTTACTCGGAGAAAGTCAAATGGCATATTTCAAGGATCTTCAAGGTCGCCTGTTCGTTTGTCAGCGGTAGGCACGATCAACGATGATCGCCACACGCATTTGGTATATAACGCCACTGTTTGCGGACCTTCGGTTCCGGCGAGACAGTCGTCAGCGGTGACGGCGTGTAAGCGCTTGAACTTTTGATGTTTGCGTTCGACGCAGCTTCCCAGAAAAACCTCACGCCTAGGCCAGTGGGCATGAACAAGACGCTCATCTCGCTAGGAAAGCCCTACTACCCCGATGTTCTCACTGACTCGAAAAGGAGACTCTTCGAGCGACTCGTTGAGTGCATGGCTTTAGAGCAGTACGTCGACGATACGGAGTCCTGTCTTTACATGTCCAAAGATGATAAGGAAAAGTATACCATGACCGAGCGCCACGTTTGCGAGACGCTCGTGAATATGATACGGATATGGTAGCAGATTCAAGATCCTGATAGGAAATGAAGCGTCGCAGATTCCGCAGCCCGTGTAGGCAGCAAAACCTTTTCTCCATGACGAAACAGGTTTACATCGATGACATCCATTAGCTTGAACCGCACATGAAATGCCACTACGACTGAAACCTAGTTCATCACGGAACTCGTGGCTTTATGTCGGTGCTGCGGCACAAGCGGTACCGGTAGGAGCTCTACTCCGCACCTATATGGTTCACCTTACCCTCCACGAGTTACCCAACTCCAACTCCCGTATGGATAGTTCTCGTCAGTGACGTACGATTAGAAGCCAGGCCACTGTGTCCCACCGCAACAGATGCCGAAGTGTGCAGGGATCTTCTGCGCTCGCTTTTGGGTCAAGGCCAAACGATGGCGCACCTTTGCGTCGTCACCTTCTACTGTAGGCAATGCCGTAGGGTACACTACAGCATGCGACCGACGAGTGAAGCTGTCCCCGGTCAACTGTTACGGCGGAGTCTGCCGGGTTCCTTGACGAGGTTCATGAGGTGCATAAATACCGCCAGGTATCTATGCACCTCATGAACCTCGTCGAAAGTGGAGGCGCTCGTTATACCGTAGTATAGTAGATAGGTCCTGCCACGCGATGAAGTGTATCGTGATTCCAAATACGGATATATACGGATACTGCAAATTGTAGTACACCACACAAGTCGCTTGAGACCGTTTATGTACGATACTGCACAGATCGAACACCGAGCAAAGAATGATTCACCACCATACCTCACATTTAGTTGAGAGAAAGGGAAGATGCCAGTGTGATATCAGGACAACCTCAACTGGGATAATCAAGCCAATCTTATAGCAACTGTGTGGTAATACACATGTATAATATACAATGCAAAGAGACCTATGTACATGCAAGGAAACTTGAACTGAAACTAAGAACTCAACAATAAAATGGATTATGATAAAAATGAACAAGGTACGAGGGTAGGGTGGTTGACTCCAGGTATCCTTGTCGTGTCGATTTTTGCGTTCCGCGACACTCCCGCAGCGAAAAAATAGGGATCGCGCAGAAACAATAGCGATCAATAACCATCTGAGCGTCATAGTATCAATAGTACCTGCGTTTGCGATGCTCTGTCGCGTCATCCTCCATTTTTATACTAGCGAGATTCAAAGCGAATATGATTTTAGTTATGTGAGTGAGATTTGACTGAGTGCAGTGGACTTCGAACTTTGTGTGTAGAGAAAGCTTCTCTGTGATTGTAGAAGAGGGTGCAACGTAGAAGTATGACTTGTTTACAAGGGCGCTTCAGATAGCCGTCACGCTCGGAGGAGTAGAGCATTGAAGGGTGGAACGCAAGTTGTATCGATGCTTCTGATTCTCCTCATCGGGAGGAGTGTTTGTGGCTGGATTGATGTCTTTGTTAGTCCTTGGGTTATTATTTGCATCTTCGATTTCTAAAGGGATCAGTTGGTTGACTGGGTGTTTGATCTTCCGTTCAGTAGGGGTGAGCAGTTCCGCCTCTCAAATGCGACCGTCGTTGCCCGTTCGAATGCTCACTACCTTGCCATGCGCCATTTATTCCTTGGCAGTACTGGTTCGCTGACCAGGACGATATCTCCTAATTTCGGTGTTGTCGTACCTCGTCTGCGATTTGTGAGCGTTTTGTTATGTTTCTCACGTAAGGCTATCAAGTACTGTTGTTGCCAAATGATCCAGGAGCGTTCCGTGATAGAGGATGAAGAACGCAACGCCTCTATTGCTTGTTGGCGCGTGTGTAGAGCGCGCTTTCCCGCAAAGGAGTTGTAGTCTGAATCGCTGTGAGACGCCGTAAGTGCGTTTTTCAGTGGTAGCGTCAAATCGATGTCTTTCTTTATGAAGTCGATGGGTCGAACTCTTCTTGTGCTTTCCCTTGGTAGGTCAGTGGTCTTGTGTTGAGCGTTGCTTCAGTTTCCGTGAGGATCGCGCCTAGATAGTCCCCGGAGAGATGTTTAGCGCCTCGGAGTGCCTTGTATAAAGCATGTTTTATAGACTTCATCAATCGTCCGTAGAAGTCTACCACGGAGCGTAAGCAGTGGTGTGCGACCATTGGATCTCCTTGGCTGAGATTGTGTTTAATACGTCTGTATTGAAAGCGTTGGCGGTTGTTTCGTCCGATAGCACTCGAGAGGTCGCCAAAAACGTTGGCGCGTTGTCACAGGTAATAGTGTCTGGTACGCCTCTTCGGTACGCGATGAAACGGTGCTGTGTGTTGATAAAGTCTACCGTGTTCATACTGTTCAACATTTCGAGGTGAATCCAGCGTGTGGTTGTGCATGTGAAAATGCACCAGTACGTTCTGCTTGTGGAGTTCGATCCTGAAGACAAAGAAAGGTCGAAGAACTCTAGCCCGATGTGTTGAAACGTGTTTCCGCGTTGAACTCTTCTATGCGGTAAGTCGGTCTCGTCTGGGCAGCGATAAGGTATTGAAGTGACTACACTTGACACATCATTGAACGAATATCCGAGCTTGTTGACGCAGTCCGGGTATCCAATACTGCGTTCTAACCGTTGCCATCGTGTGTTCTATTCCGTTGTGATACGCATCGTGTGCATACTTGATGATGAGAGCGGTCAGTGGTGTATTCAGAGCGATGGGCTCTGAGCTTCTTGAGTCAGCAACGATTGTCCAAACCGACCCTTTGAACGCCAAATCGAGTCCGTGTCTTGGAAAAGACGTAAAAAATTATCCATGGATTTGCGGTAGACTGGTGTGAGATGTATGCCTTGATGATCGGTCAGTACTTGATCAGTACCATTCTTGCTGCCCGTATGAGCGATCCATTGATCGCTGCAAGGTTGTCAGGAGCATACTGAGGAACCTTGATTCTGTCTGTGATGGCGTTAGATCTCATCATCCAAAGCGAGCAGAGAAGCTCTCTGATAAAGATAAGTACCATAGCAGTGACTCGCTTTGCTCGAAGGAATGTGGAATGTATCGAGTGAAGTCGATATGTGTGTTACAAACTGTTGTGGGTCCTCGAGCTGATCACATTCGAGGAGTGCCACTTGCTGTGTGAGTGCTGTGATCAGTGTTTCTTCCTGTAACTTTGCTGGATCAGTAGATGGATTCCCTGCTTGGTGTGGGTCCGTACGCTGGTCACCTTCAGGGTCTACCACTGGTTTTTCCATTCTGTTTGTAGTGACTGATGTCCTTTCGGGATCCTCGAGCTGGTCGCTTTTGATGTCCCGTGGAGAGTCGTTGAACACGGTATATGTTGGCGAGGTCCATGTGTCCAGGTTGGCATAGTAATGTGGGACCTGTCCACTATGTATGATCTTGGAGCTGGTTCTTGGTCAGTCTGCGGGTATCAGTATCGGCTGGATTTCCTGTAGTGGAATATAGCGGAATTGAACTGTGAAGTCTTTCGAACGTGATGCTTTTACGATTCTCTGGATCTCTTTGGGACGATTATCAACCAATCGTCTGAGTTGCGAGTTGTGTAGCGGTGAGTTTAACCATCTCAGCGCAATCTGGGGATCCGAGAATATGAAGATACGCTTGAGTGAGTCTGGTAGTAGAGTTTTCATTGCTTGGAAAACCGAGTGCGTAAGTCAGGCTCTTAGTGTGAATGCGTGCATTTGGAGTTTCGGGGTGGTTGCCTTCGATCGTATTGATTGACATTTGCACTTGGCCATCACTAGGGTCGAATCGTGCTGGGTGAACACATGTGTGCATGCACACATGGCATGGCCATATCACTGGCATAAACCAAAACTGCGAAATTGTAGTCGCTATCTTGAGTAAACAAGTGGGGAGAGAAGGAGCGATGAAATCCGTATGCATTGTGCATAACGATTTTCCATTCATCTTGTGTCTGAGATGGGAGTTTCGTGTCCCATTCGTACCTTTGTTTCTACGGTGACTACTGGAAACAATTTGCAGATATGAGCCAGGTACTAGCCAGCTGTGAGGGTCGTAGAGCGAAGCGATTCTACGCGCGACGATCCTTTTCCTGAGCATTTCGTCCATCGGAAACGAACAGTAAATGTTGAGACTGTCTTTCTCCGAGCCCCACTTGATCCTAAGTACCTTTTGGAAAGTGTTTTAGGCGCATGCTTCTTCCGGGAGTTTTTGTTGTGAAGCGAGATCGTTGGAAAGAAACTGTCGGAGGTTCATATTCATATCGGCAAAGATTTGCTGCGACTCAATCGATTTGTGGCGTAGTTCACGTAGAGTGTTGCCAACGAGAACTAAGTTATCTACGTATAGATTCTCTCGTATTTCTTCTGCTAGCTGTTTGTTGTGTACTTGTGTCCGCAAATGTTAGTTGATAGTACCGGCCAACAGATAAGGGGAGACGTTGAGTCTAAAAGTGACCCGAGTGAAACGACATGTGAGAAGGTCGTCGTCGTCTGTCGGTTTTGTCGGGCCTCGTACCCGGAAGAACCTGGTGGCGTCTCTGGCTTGCTCGTGAAGACGCTCTTGGAGAAACGTTTTCGCCACATCTGATGCTGATGCTGATGATGCTTCCTTGAAGTGGGACGACGCGTCGACTACAATACGTTGCTTTGTCGTTTCTTTCTAGGGCGTAATCATTGTTTGGTGCGAAACATAGTGTAGTTGATCTTGAGGAGAGTGGTCGTTAGGGACTATTTCAATTATTCCTGCTTTCAATTGGCTATCTATCGTCTGCTGGTATTGTTGCATGATGTCAGGGCGTGACCGTAAAATCGCGAATGTGTCGGTGAGACGTTTAAGAGCAATGGTCTTATTAGAAGGAAGTAGTGCGAGCTCTTCTTTGTAAGGTAGGCGTACGTAGTAACCATCGTTACGCCGATCTATAGTGTTGTTGAAAAACTACATGACTTTGTTATTGACCGCCGTCTTGTCTGCGTCCTTTGTACCTGCCAATTCGCAAACTCTGGCAGAGTCCATGGTCCAGTATTTGTCCCAACGGCTAAGCTCGTTCTCAAAATCCGGGAGGGTAGTGTAAGTGAACACTGTGTTGTTAGGGAGTAACCGCAAGGACTCGCTAGCTTCTGGAGTGCGCATACTCCTTTTTCTGCTAGCATTTGCTAGTCCCTCTTGCTCTTCGGCTGTGCGCTGCCGTCCAGTGAGCAAATACCCGAGCTTCGAAGGGATGAGCTTGAGGCCTGATGGAATCGTATGCCGTGGTAACGCAGTGTTCAAGAAGTGCCAGAGTTGATCGCAGCCCAGTAGGGCTGTGGCGGTGATCGTTAGTGATAAGACTGTTTCGATAGGGCTATCTCGTGCGTCCTGATAAAAGTGTGGTCTTGTGGTGTAAGTTAAAGCGTCTTTCCAACGCCAGTGGAGGTTGGCGTAGTGAGGAGCGTAAGCGGGTGCTGGTGACCATGTAGATCCAATATTTTCAATGTGGTAACTCGGATGTCATTATCGAAGGCTGACTGCAGCCGAATGTCTGCACCGTGGTGCCGAACCCGTGAGAACCAGCTGTCTGGCTAGAGTCTCGCTGAAGAATGACTGTTCTGCTCCGGTATCGAACAAGATCTCTATGCTCGTCCATTAATTTGTGACTTCGTTCTACTATCTTGCACAGCCAGTTAGGAGTAACACTTGTGCTGCGTTGTCGCTCCTGGAGTCAGTACTTTGAAATACGTCTGAATCCTGTACTGTGCAACTTTGATGCTGGACCTCGCTTGTACCCGACAAGTGTGCGTGGGTCATCCGCATCTACTTGGGTTTTACCTTCCAGGGTGTACCCTTTTTATTGCTCTCCTGTGGGCGAGTGATATCCGTCACCTTAGATTGGTGTTGTAATTGCCCCTGACTAGTGCTGTTTATCCGTTGCGGTCATAATGAGTGGTGGTGTCGGGCGCCATTAAATAGTTGACATTCGTTGCTCCTGCAATCCTTGACGAGGTGCCCGTGTTTGGTGCGGTTGAGGTAAAGTCTGCGCTCCTGTAGGACTTGCGCTTTTGTGGTATGGTGGTGTGCTGGGTGCATAACAATGTTTTATGTGAATTTGACGAAAATACATGAATTGATGGTGTTTGAGATTCCTGATCTTGTTACCTTTAGGGTCTCGTTGTAAGGTTGTTGATTCTGACGCGTTCCTCGATGTATGGGATTGTTTTGAGACCCTGGATCTGTCTGGTTTAAGGGTCTATTTCGAATGTGGCACTGTTCTGGGTCCCCCATCCGGTCACCTCCAAGGATCCTCTGTGGTTCCTGGTAACCATGTCGTTGATGCGTTCTTCCTCTTGCGTTTTGTATTGGATTGCCGTATTAAACTTCGATGGCACTTTACGTCCGAGATAAGATCTCTCAAATATAACGTTTTCTTTTTCCAGTTGCATTACGGTGGAGATGAGCTCCTCAGGCGTCTTTGGGCTCGAATGGTGACACTGTCTGCTCTTGTGTTCTATAGCCTATCTTGGAGTGCTTCTATTAGCTTGTCGCTCTTTCCGTACTTTCGCTGAAGAAGTAGGATCACGTCTTCATAGTTTTCGTCTGTTACCGCATAGCGCTTCACAGATTCTCAGACTTCATCTTGAAGTGCGTTTAGCAAGTAGTTCAACTTTTGTAGGTTTGTCAACTGCTGGTCATGTACGTTAGCACAAAAAGATTCGAGAAGTTCTGATATTCGCATACATTTCCTGAAAACCTCGGTATCGTGATTGTCGGCAACCGGGCAGTGTCGGTAGGAAACTGGCTGGCGCAGTTTGTTCCGAGGTGGCTTCGGTGACAGCTGCGTCTCTTCTGGACAAGGCTTGTTCTTTGGCGCTCTTTATCCTGGCTTGCAGATGATTTACAAACATGTCGACACTGTCGAGTGCGCTGTGCGCAACGTCGACGCCCTGGTCTACTTGCCTCTGTTAATCTTCGTTTAGAGGCTGTTGCAACGAGTCTATGCTTTCCGTGTACGAGTCGAGTGCCTTCGGTACTGAATCTGATGTGGCTTGCACTTCTAGGACGAACATCTCCGTCTGCTCTATGTTGTTCAGATCGTGTGTAGTTGGTACCTTGCACTCTTTTTCCGCCTCGAAGTCGTCGATGAGTCGTGTGAGGTTGTTGCAGTACCTCGTTAAGAGTCCCTTTCGGGATCGTAAGGAGCTAGGGTCGGACATAGTGGAGGGTAATGAATAGTGTATACTGCTCGTAGAGGAATAATATCTGTCAGTGAATCGTGTAATGGTAAGTGTCCAAGGCGAAAGCGTCGCTGGTGATAAATTCAAATGAGCGGATATGTAGGCAGCGCTGGTATTCAAGTCCAAATGGTAGGCGATAATCGTAAACGTATTTGAATTCCTTCGTCGTAGGGGCCGATGCACCATAAAGTGGAGGCGCTCGTTACACCGTAGTGTAGTAGATAGGTCCCGCCAAGCGCCGAAATGTTCCGTGATTCCAAATACCGTCTTGCAAATTGTAGTACACCACACAAGTCGCTTGAGACCGTTTATGTACGATACCGCACAGATCGAACGCCGAGCAAAGAATGAGCCACCACAGCTTCACTTCTCACATCTAGTTGAGAGGAGATAGGTAAGATGCCAGTGTGATATCAGAACAACCTCAACTGGGATAATCAAGCCAATGTTATAACAACTGAATGGTAATACACATTCATAATATACACAGCAAAGAGATCTATGTACATACAAGGAAACTTGAACTGAAACTAAGAACACAACAATAAAATGGACCATGAACGAAATGAACAAAGGACGAGGGTAGGGTGATTGACTCCAGGTATCCTTGTCGTGTAAATCGCATTCCGTGATATAATATGTAATATATTAGATAATATATACCATACATATACGTGCATATATGCCCATTGCAGGACTGCATAGGTGTGGAAATAGTCAAGGTAGGTTCCCGAAGGTTCATTTGTTTTCAGATCACTGATTTGACAGAAGCGAATTCTGAAAGCATACTTGTAATTAACTGGTAATTTGTTTCTGATCGTTTTTAAAAATCCGTTCAGTTCCAAAGTTGTTACAGATTAGCCTGTCGGTGACACTATAACGGGTTTTTTCTTCGGGTTTCTTGTTCATTCAGTCAAATACTAAGGTTTCGTAAAAAAAAAAACTTTTGTAAAACAACATCCCTTTCCGCATCGATATTCATTCTTGTGGTGTCCCGTGGTTATGCTTTTCACTTTGTTTACGACCAATGAAGGATAGTTGTCATAGTGAAGTAAGTATGCTAACTACCAGCCATACTCACAGTTACATTGATTGTAAAGCTGTCCACAATGAGGTTTTTTTTCTAAAACCTGACACTGGAAACCCTGGCGCCTCACCGATTAAATGATTTTTATCGTTTTTTCTCCTAGTAAAATGTCTTCATGGAATTTCATTGACCTCCTCTTTTTTCTGGAACACTATTCTCTGGATCTGTGGTTTTTTTTTGTCCAAACAATTTGGTTGGAAGTACGTTAAGAGCACTCCACGAATGTTCTTTTAAACCATTTCGTCCTGAAGTGTTGTCAAGTAGCCATCCCTACCTACGTAATAATTAATTTGCAGTAAGATAAGAATAAAAATAGCAATAACTGCATTTCTTTGATAGGATGTTTGCAGTCTTGGAGAATCAGGGCAAATAAGTGAAAACAATGGCTCCACATGCTCAACCAGTGTTACGAGCGAGTACTAAATTGAGTTAACTTTGACTTTAAATTCAAAATTTTTACAACTTTTGAACACGAGAACAGCACTGTGTGAGTTTAACAGGCCCAGATCTCCCCATATGAACTTTATTCCTCAGAAGAGATGAATTTGTTATTTTCTGAGCAGTTTGCAAACAGTATCAATATCGCTCCTTCTCAAGAATTTAGAAGTTCAACTCCAGTCAATTCAATTTAGCTCAATCCTTGACCGTCCTACCACGGAAACAGCATTTGCGTTCACATTGTTCTACAAGGCACTTTATAACGCGTCAGCTCTGTTCACATGCGAGCGAGCAGATGACAATCAATGAGGTTCCCTCGGCAGCCAAGAAGAACAAGTGAGCGCAAAAGTTTGAATATGAGGATGGTTTTTCAGGACGAAAAGGTAAGGTTGGGCGTGATTACCCTTTACTACACCCCGTCAGAAATCGTTGTGCTACGTTCTCTTCCAGTCGTGACACACCTGCAAACGTTTATATTCACATGTCACCGACTGAAAATCTGCGTTGCTTCTAACGCAACCGCGTTTTGCGTGCGCGAAGGATCACTCTTTTGTCTGGGCTGTATCTCTTTCGTATGTTTGCAAAAGAAAGCAAAAGAAAGAAGGAACTTAGTCCTAGAGGCTACCTCGGCAGTGCTCATTTCAAGAATATTTAATGGGAACTTCTTTTGTGCTAAAAATTGGAGACGTTCCAAATTTAAGATGGAATTTAAGATGAATACTGTGAAAGCAATTATAGAAAGTTCCAATTTTAGTAGCGAGATTCAAAAGCGGTTAAAAAGTATTAACATTTTTGAACTTATTCTAATCTCACAGAAACTTAGACAAGTGCGTATCGTCATAGAACGTCTACAAAACCTCACATATAATATTGCAGAATTATCGACTTCTTGACGAGGTCGATGTAAGGTGTTCCCAGACGAGTGATGAGCATGGAGTTCGCTGTTCAGCAGGTAATCCCCGGATCGTTAATTCACTTCATGCCATTCTATAGTAGTTTGGATAGTAGCCAAGATGATAAGGAAGTGTTTTAGCCCGGAGAAAACAGCTGTTTTTTTCATATGTTTCAGTGATTATTTTCAGGCACGTCAAACGCGCCGAGATAGAGTATTTCGGCGGCGATTGAGCGAGGAAATGGCAAGGACAAAGGTAAAAATTTACAATTAAACAATTGTTTAAAGAACATACAATTTAAAGAAAACCAATTAAACAGTTACTCATTAATTTGCAAGTTAGAAGAAACGACTCATTCATTCACAAAACATTGACCCTTACATCACCGTTTGAAATTTGGATGCCTTCGTCCCTTAAATACTGTTTCTATCATTTTTCTGGAGAAATGCTTTCAGTATTTCTCCAGAAAAATGTCTGGAGAAATACTGAAGGGAGCATGTCTCATCTCATTATTCGAAAATCGTTTTTGTGCTTCTTTAAAGATCAACTCATTGGAACTATGAATTCAAGATTATAAGATACAATGTAGGATATAGGACAGGTGTAGTGCGGTGGATAAGAGGTTCTGCTGTGATTGTACGCTCAATTGATGGGTCCCAAGTGCCAACTAAGCTTTGCACCCCTCCAGGGTCGGTTAATTGGAACCAGACTTGTGCTAGGAGATTAAAAACACTGACTTGACACATCTGCTCGGCTGGTCCTCCTAGGTCATTGTGCAGGCTAAACACAAGTAAAAGGTCAAACGTGTAGTTGGGAAAAAAACCCTCCAGAAAACGACCCCCTCATCGTTCTTTCTTATACAGACGCTCATAACAATGAAAAAAATAGTTAAAATAAACAGAATTAAAGAAACAGACTAGGCGCCTAATAATAAATCAAAAATATAATTTAATAAGTGTTATTAAATATTAATGGATACTAATATAATGTACTGCGAGTGAGAACAACAGAAAAAAAATTGTAAAACCATTTTCACACTATTTCCTTCTGTTTCCTCACTATTTTACTCATCGACATTGAGAAAGATTTTTTTTTCATTTTTGTAGCGCAAATCTTCCTTTACAGAATATCTAGAAATGGTTAGAATATCTCTTTCAGAGACCCTCTGGTTTTTTCTTGAAAGCTGGCTGAGATAGAGTTGAGAAATTTAGCATTTTTCTCTTTTTCGTTTTCTCAACTAGCTTTTGAGAATGCAAATTAATTGAAAGAAAGTAAAGATGAATTATGACAGCAAAAATCTCCCTCTACAACACACTTCAAACAGAGTTTGTTCTTTGAACATTGTTGGAAGTTTGTTTGAAGTCATACAGATTTTGACGCGTTGCCGAAAATCTGAGATTTCGCCCTTTTTCCAGTTGCGAGATTACGATATCGCGGTTGAAAAGTTCGATGCGATATTTTGATAGAGCATCAGGGAAGACCCTTGACTGAAAATTTTGGTCTCTGTAGGTGTTCTGGTTCTCTCAAAAGCTAGTTGAGAAGAACTCGAAAATTTGAAGCAGAATTTAGAATTTTCTTCAACTAGGTTTCAAAAAAAAAAAAACTAGGAAGCTGTTAGCACCAAGCTTCGTAGAAAGATAGAAGAAATCTCTCTCTATAAATCACAGCCAGCTTCATTGCATGAAATTCACTTTGAACGTCGATATTTAGAAACTCATGGAGCCTTCTTTGTACGAACTTTATTACGCCCGTAGATGTCTTTTTTTTCCCTCAGTAGCAGCATCGGAATAGCTTTTTCGAGTGACAATGAAAAATTCGTCACTGTCGGATGAGAAATGTGCTCTTTCAACTCTCGTACACTAAATGCAATAATCTCACTTTTGTCGGGGATTGATCTCTGACAGCTGCAATGAAAACAGCGACACTTCATATTGCGCCTTTATTACAGGAAGCGCTTATTCGTAGAACATTTACATTTACGTAATACATTTTATTGCTTGTAATGAAGGAGTGTCGAAGCAAACTATGAAAGAAATGAAGTTCTGTTCCTACGGCCTCTTAGTATTCAATACGAAGTTACCTCTGGCGAGTTCCATTTCTTGAAAATAAAATAATAACACAGAAATTTGTAATGCTTAGATTTCATGGTTACGACAGCATGTTCTTAAGAGGATCAAGATTTTTATTCAGCCACGTGCAATTAAACACTTTGCTTTCTATTTCATTATCTTCACAACCTCTATTTTATTATTTATAGTGTGCTATATTTAATCCGTTATTTGATGGTTTGTCCTCAAATTGACAACTGACTGTGGATAACAGATATTCACTCCTTCTGATCCTTTCTCTCATACTCAACATTTTTCATTTTTTGGCGAAATTTTCTTGACCAACTCACAATAAAGCAAGATCACAAGGGATTGTTTGAAACGTATTGTATAATTTACACTCTTTTTCTTGCCTTCGCACTCACGTCCCCTCTTATTTATCCTAACATCAATGTCCTTCTTTGTTTAGTATTTTCTCAAGCTAGGCACAGACCCAAAGGTGTGGAATTATGCCAGCAAAATTTAAAAAAAAACACTTCACGCTATCCTCTCTAACATTTCGTATCCCTTAATATTTGTGTTTTTATTTATAATTCATATTTTTGTTTTTAGAAGCGGCTATCCTCTTGTCTTTTTCTCCTTGCTCTCTTCATTTTTTTCTCCTCTTCTGTCAAGCCTTACGACTCCCCTACTGCTCTGACACCCCTTTTACGAGAGCCTGTTGAGAAATTCTCAACGCACGCTTGACCCTGCACACGTAATCGTAAAGCTCAAACATTTCTGATTTGGAGTGAACACGTTGGCGAATTCCCAGCGGAAAGTGACACCAAACACTTCATCCTTTGTCTTTTATATAAGAGATTTGCATGAAAGAAACTTTTAAATTGTGGTCCTATCAAGGTAGTACGAATTTGAAGCGAGGTCCCAACATTTCTCTAACAGAATCTTAAGGCGGCTTCCGCACTTCCATCTTAAGACGGCTTCCGCTTCCGGTGTGTCGACCAGCTTGCAGGGTTACAGCACCACCTCAGCACAAAAGTCGAAAGAAAATGGGACAGCTTGCCCCATATTTCGGTAATTAAACCGGCAACTGCCGCTCATGTGAATTATGTCTTGGTCGTGCTCAACACATCATAATAGCTTGGAAATCAAAGCTTGGAAATTCATTTGTAGCTCCACTCCAAAGGGAACATGTTAAAAAGAGAACGGAAGTGGTTTGATATTGCTTGGTAGCGCCACTTCTGCACAAAATTCAAAAGAAAATGGAACAGCTTGTTCCAAATTTGGGTAATTAAGCCCCCAATTAGAACCTTGTAGATGCTAAGTGTGCGCGATACAAAAAAAAAACGCGAAAGGCGATAAATAAAGCAAAAGCAGAAAAGACCATGTGTGACACACTAACGACACAAAATACAAATTGTGATGCAGAAAAAAGATTTTAGTATAACGCTAAAGGTATGAAGTTCAAGAGGAGATGAAAGAATTAGCTTGAAACCAAATCACCAGATGTCTTTGTGTTTTTTTAAATGAAAGCCTCGAAATATCCATCTGTATACTTCCTAATTGTATGCCTTGACATCATTTCGCGACACATACATAATAAGAAAATATTAACTGTTGTGCATGTACCCAGTTGTTACACAGTGTTGTTAGAGGCGATAGTGAAAATTTAAGTTTTCTCCTGAGTGAGGAAAGGCGTTATTTGAAAAAAAAACCATATGGTTTTTCTTCTTTCAAACTGATCCTAGCAAATTTTACCAAGCTAATACAGGTGATAGAGACAATCACGGGGATCGGACACATGCCACTTACAATTCTTCTCCAAAAAAAAAAAATTTTAAACATCAAAGTCAAATATCTTTCCTTGATTAAAGTATGTCAAGGGTGTTGTTAAAGAACTACGGCCTTTAAAGTTGAAAGGTACAAATTCAAGTGATTATTTTGCTTAGGCATAGGTAAGAAATGCAAGCAGTACATGCGCTGCTAATTTTTATCGCTGTTGCTACATGGCACGTTTCAATAGATACTTTATGAGGTAGAAGTGACAACAAGCAACTGAAATCAAATCTCGTCTTAGTCCCCTAATCTTTGTGGGCGCTCTTGCTCAGCCCCTGACTCCTACTTACGGTGCTATATGAAAAGCGAATGCGATTATAGCAACGCGGTCCTGAACCGCTTACGAGTGGCTACATGCATACTTTTAGACCTGCCTAGTACCAACTTATGGACCCTGGAAGGATAGTAGACGACTTTTCTACCTTTAACCGCTTTACGTGACTTTGTTATGGAAATAATGCACACCTTCCTCATTTCAATAATTTCATCCAAAAAAAATGCGCTTTAAATTTACGGTGTGAAATATCGCCGAAAGATTTTTGAGAAAACGTTTTACATGACCCATTTCATATTTAGCAACTTCCATAATTGGACCTACTTAGAACCCAACACGAGGTCAAACTATATTCAGTGTCTTTAATGGTAGAGTCTATACCAAATTCAACTTGAAGGAAGCAGATCACGAAATTGACGCTATTAGAGTCTGTCCACGAATACATCGAAGTAGAGGTGTAGTTCATGACTATTAGTGAGATTATGCTCAATTCCACCTAGTTATCAAGAAAAAAGGCTTGAGAAAATGCTTTGAGTGCACTTGTTCCCGTACGAAGCAACCTGTTACGCGATAGAAGGTAAGCGACTACACCATCAAACTATGTCTGAAATCCACCTAATGCAACTCAAATAAACAGCAAAAGCTCCGCCATCTGCGCAATCGCAAGCGATTGCCACCGTTCTACTATCCGTAACAAGTTGTATCGTTGGGAAGACGAGATCACACTTGCATTAGTAAACTACCCCTCCTATTCCCATCCATTCGAGGAGATATTCTACCGTCGTCAAATTCTTGGTATGCTGCCTCTGGGTTGTGTTTTTAAAAGTTCAACCAAGCAAAACGTCACTACGGTTACTACACTACTAGGCAGTTATTTTAGTTCCAATAAACCATAGATCAACCAGCCTTTCCTTCCTCCAGGTTTCAAGAATTGATTTCCGACCTTTCTCCAAAAATAAAGACACTCGCTTGATTATAGGACGGGACCCACACAGGTTATAGCTTGAGTCACATGCAAGTAATCAAACTCTACGATATCGAAAAAAAAACTTTTCAAACTACTACTTTACTTGATGTTTCTGTTCCAAGTAGTGTAAGTGTAACCTTGTCCAAACCGGTAGATTTTTACGATTTTTCGTGCATTCCATGAGTATGTTGCTTCGCTGACGCACTAAACCATTATGTGAGTAACCGACATTCGTGATGTTGTTTCATTTTTACTATCGGACAACATCGCAAACTTTCGGAAGAACTCCTTATTAGTCAGAACTTCTCGTATTCCTGATAGATTATCACAAATAAAAATTTGCTGCTTTTTTGCCTTGTAAAATGTTGGTTGAATACGGTAAACTAAATGCATCGTCAGTGATGATGTTCAATTGTTCTAAATACACTAAGATTACTGTATATTCAGAAAAAAAAGCAGGTAATGTCAAATTTTACAGAAACTAACCTTCCTGAAATGCTTGCGTTTTGACAAAACTCTTAAGATATTTGCGTTTGTTTATCTACTAACGAAAAATGGACCTTAGGCATAGATGTAGAAAAAGAACTTCTGATTGAAGTAGAATTCCATTCACTTGCACATTTACTGAAAAGATCCTGAACCTCGTTGATCATGAATCAAGCGACGACCCAGCTGAGGAACCAGTTTTGTGCAGACGCAAAAATTGTCCTTTCAATTGAAGAGCAGTAGCCGACATTAGTCTAAAGAAGGTTTAAATCTAGAATCTTGTTTCTATACAAAATAAAACAAGGAAACGTTTCCTCGCAAAACAGTTTTTTGGCGCACACTGTTCATACGTACATAACAATAGTTGGCATATCGTTTGAAGACAGCTTTTTTTTGTTGGGTTTTTTGAAGATATGCTTCCGACCGCAGTTTTCAAGAATGGCGGGGAGAAAAAATCTCAGAGGGTCTCATAAACGTAAGACATTGGTTTACTCAACAAAACAATTTTTTTTCATCGAATAGTACTGACAAAATGAATTCTTGCAGAGTGAATTTCATTAGTCGTAGGTTAAGTATGTAGTCGCTTTGTTGAACAATTTCACCAGTACTTCACCCTTAAAAATAAAAGATAAAGCGTTGATCAATCCCGTCAAGATCCGCCATCGTGTTCGACTTCAATTAAGAATTGTAGAGGTTCATAAACGTGTCTGCTTCGTACACAGTAACTTGTGGGAGCCATTGCTGGCACCAGATTTTGGATTAGTGGGCCTTGCACAGCACTGAACCATCTATCGCGCATACGCAATGGGGACATCTTACCATTGCGCTACACTCCATATTGTGCACTTGATCACTTCAACTCATTAACAGATTTTAATGGATTATGAGTTCTTTTTCTAAATTACTGCACAAAGTCATATCCTATTATTAGTACCAATACAATACATTTTCCTCCTATTATTATTTTTCTAGTACTAGAGAAGTAGAAACACCTAACCTAGTAAGAGGGAATACGTAAGATAGGTCAGATGAACATAAGTGCCGCTCCTACGATTTTAAGGTAGATGACGACCCGTTGCTTATATATTTGAAAAATAAGACCACTTAAAGGGAATTTTACCGTATTTTTTGGTGTACCTTCTTATTTGCTGTGTTGAGAAAGTAATAAAAATGCCCACATTCATCTGTTAAGTTTTTCAGGCATATACGGTGATGGTCAGCTTGCTTAGTATATTCATATTCTATATCATTGCTGCTATTCTACCTGAGAATTTAGGAAGCAAACAAGAAGATATTGCTGAAAATTCCACTGCATAGTTTTCTTTTTTAATTCCCCTCTATTTTTTTTTGAAAAGTTGCGACGTTGTCTATTTAAACAGATTCGTTTGTTTCTCATTTCTATTTGTTTGCGAATAAATATTTCTTCTGGTTTTCATGAAGTTACATCAACATTGACGACGGATATCACTGAAACGAGAAATCTGTGTCCGATGTCGTAACATATTTAAGCCGCCGGCAATCATTTGAGAAAATAGCCGACATGCAACCAAGCAATGCGCACATACACAAATTACATGCACCCCTGATCGGATAAACGCGTGTCTATTCACCAGGATGAGGAGGAGGAGGAGGAGGAATAGGAAGAAGACGCGGAATCGCATTCGGAATCAGTTTGTCAAGACCACAGTACATTCCTGACTGCCTACGATAATCATGGATGACTCAACCGTATCCGCATTTCTATGGCTTGCCTTCTCGCTATAATCTATTCCATCGAGCGCACATTCGAAAACAACGAGTGCATTTCAAAATAAAAATAATAACAGATCAATCAATAATTTACAAACCAATTAGATAATCTGTTGATTCTGAAAAGAAGTAGGTTACGCTGCTGGATTCTTATTGTAACTTTAGTTCGACCCTTAGCTACAAATACAGTAGCGTTAAGTGAACCAGTGATGATTTTTCGAAGTGATCGTGATTGAACTGCTTCTTAGTGGGCGCTGATCGAATTTCTTTATTTTTTTTGTTGATGAATTTTAAATAACATATGGTGGTGCCATTTTTCTTGGAACTTAAAAAATTACTTTCTGATGTTTTTTTTTTCGAGTTAAGGATGTAATCACCTTCATTATGAGTATGACTCTGTACGGTAGTATTTAAATGGTTTTATCAAAAGATTTGTAATTGACATAAAATTGACAAGTGATAAGAATTGATGTCACCAATAAATCCTGGTATGTTCAAATACAACTGGTGCTGCCCTCAGAGTAGATCCGAAAATAATCCGTGTTAGGCTACGGCTACTATGTTCAATAGGACTTTGTGAGTGTTTGAAAGATGATTGGAATGTGTTTGCACTTGAAGTGTGATTATCGTGTTGAGTGGTATGATTTTACCAGTTTCTATGTTAATGGTTTCGTTTTGGAATACACCAGTCGCAATCCAACTCCAACTGGCAACTGATCTCCCACCGACGTTCAATGCAATCGATCCGTTGTGATATCTGCTGCTTCACCTACCTACATGTCTTATGTAAGCACTCTCTAATCCAGAATTTCCATGACTTTGTTCGAATAAAATATTCGGGAATCTTAAGTGACATTTTTTTGTTGTTTCTGTTGTTGCAGATCATCTCTCTGAAAACATAGTCTTGTTCATTCAGTTGATTTATGATATGAAACCTTTAATAAATAAAATAAGTCGCGTACTTTGAAAACTTCGTGTAGTTTTATCTTTAACATTGAATTTTTTCCATAGAAGCCTCTCGAGTCAGCAATCTGCCTATTTCTAAAAATGCATGGAAACGAATTTTTTCTCAGAACATTCTCTCATTTCTTCTCAAAGCCCAATGAATAACGAAACAATCAAAGATGAATCCCATCTCTGAGTGCATTGTTCTTTTCCAAACATAAAACGAAAACTGTGACATGAGTACTAGCTTACTAATCTCTTTTATAGGAAAAATTTATAGCCAACTGCATCTCATTTACTCAACTTCCCTTGATTACCGATTACCTCTTTAGCATGAATGTCTCCTACTTTTTTCATGATTGACTTATCTACGCTAGTGCTATGTCCTCGATCCTTTCTTCTACTGTTGTTCACAAACTCGTTCCCAATTAGGTATTCCTGTTTTACAGCCCCTCTATAGAGAGTATAACTTGTTTGGAGGTAATAATCCAGTGTATTTTACACGCCTCTCATCCATACACTTTCTGTTTCATTTCAGTTTTTTCTATCGGACTTGAGCCGGTTTTATCGTAGAATCTCGTATTGGTTACAGGAAACATTTGCTATTCGATACGTCTTTGTCCATTAGTAAGCAATCTTAATGCAATTAATATCATAAATTCCTCATTTATTCGTCCATAAGACTTCCCCTTACGTGTCATAGAATACAAATGTGAAATTTAACCGCTCGGCCTGTAGTTTTTTTTGTGGCAAAATTTAAAGCTACAAAAAAAGAAATGAACGCGCAGCAAAATTAACAATTCAATCTTCTGACGAGCCACATTCTCTCGATTAAGACATCCTCTCCATCAAGCAGCAGAAAGCATCTCATATTGCAGTGAAGCTTCTTACGTTACTTCATTGTTTTTGTATACATTTCATTTGGTTTGCAAGTGTAGAAGGGATCTTTTTTTTTCTTTCACGACGTAAACTAAAAAATGTCCTATTCATGTACTTTTCTTGACATTTCTTGAAACGGAAACGTATATTTGAAGATTTCTATGAAATTCTGATTCAGTGATTAGATCAGCAACCAACCGGTTTTGAATGATTTCTTCAACGGAATCATTTCCCTATTCTCACATATCACTTTTTCACATAGGCTATCCAGTTTAAGAACGACCTTCCTATGATGCTTATTGCAAACATATGTAGCGAAAATTTCAAGCGTCTACGAATTTAAAAGCGTTCGAAGTCTGGTTCACCTCTTGCTGTCTCAGCTTCTCATACCCTAGTTTTATTAGTCGTAACCGATAGTTTATAGTTCGACAGTTTTTTCTTTAGACATTTCAGCATTCTGTAACTCTTTGCATTATTACCACAAGTACTTTTCATTAATTTCGTTCCTAGAGTTTTTTTTTAAATTCTATGTAGTTACGAGCAAAAAAAAGTTGTTTTCAGTGACTATGTGTAACTTCGGTCTTTGTCTTGTCTACTAGCGCCGCTGAATATGCATTTGAAATTAGTGCCCTCGGTTGACGGACTCTTCGACATTCACACGATCATTTACTGCACAAAAATCCATTCAAATCCATATTCATATCACTATAGGTATGTCGTTTTGTTTCACTTCCTACCACTCCACTTTCACTTCCACTTTCACTAGAGATGAACCGTTTGCCTCGTCCCGTTCCTTCTTTCCTGATCACACGTTTAGCTGCTGTTAGTCAGCAGTGGAATGGTTTTCTGTGAAAAGGAAGCTGGACCGAGGGCATTGCAAGGATCTAGGACCGAAAAGCAGCTGCCACACAAAACACGTGCCGCGTCTTCTCTTCGAATCCGCACCTCAACCAACTGCACTTAGTTGGTTTCCTCGCAACCGTCTATTCGTCCGTCCGTCCATCCATCCATCCATCCATCCATCCATCCATATCTCCGTTCATTCTCAGGAATTGTCGTGGAAACAAAACGTTGCATCCAGCAGCGGAACGTCGAAGATGATGCGCAACATTTACGCTCACTTGACCGTTTTTTTTTCTCGTCTGGCGGTGGTTTAGTCCGCGATTCGAACTGATAGAACGGCGCGATTTCGACCCACTTTGAAGCGGCCACCCGCACCCGGCCTCGAATGGGTTGCAATATTTGCGAAGTCGCCTTCCTGTCATCTACCTACTCATCCCTCCTCATTTCGTCAAACACTTTTTCTGACAATCGTACTACTCTCCGAATATGGTATATGACTATCGTACTCTTGACGTTCATCGTGATCACTGTATTTGACCACAGATACTGACTGACTTGGTCGTTGTGGTGTGGTGATGGGCTCGTTTCCTCTTCACTTTGTGTGTTCTTCTTCTTCTAGTCTCGGAACACGGATAACGAACGCCAATTTGCATTGATTAATGTGAAATTTAGCATAGCAAAGTTCGCTTTGAAGCGAAATAATTTGTCTAATCATTCGAAACGTTTTGGTTCATTGCGTTTCTTCTTCTCATGCCACCACTTTCACCTTTACACAAAATGCAGGATCCTCAAAATGCCCCGCAATCATGTTACACAAATATCCGTACATTGAACGCAAACATCAGTAGTCATGAAGATTGTAATTTATTAATAATTAATAAATTAATTTTTGATCTAGAAAAAGAGCAATTGTTTATAAATGAAAGAATAAGAAAGACTGTGGAATTCGGGAAATTCCCGCAGAACTTACAATGCATATAATTTTATAATATATGAATTATTCTTATGGAATGCTATTCGTTTACTGAATGATTCATCAAACATTTGCATGTTTAGCACTGACCCCGGCAAAACAAACGTTATTGGACGTTTTATTTGGAAAAATGATCGTGTTAACACGTAATCCACGCAACATTCCCCGTATTATAGCAGTTACTTTAGTTGATCATGGAAATATCCTGTAACTGATGTTTGCACCCCATCTCCATGGTATCATGACTGACATACACCCTGCGAAAGCGATGCATCCTCATTTCTTTGTGCGCTCTGCATGATTCATGACTCATATTACTTTTAATGATCGTTTTTCGATCTTTCATCGTAAAATTATATGTGCGGATATCTTTTATCATAATGAATCCATGATAATCTCCACAATAACAGGTCCAATTAGAGTTTGTTCCTTGTTCTCCTCCTCCTGCATACATCTAAATTTGCATTCCAGCTGGATGATAGGCTAAATAAAACCTACTTTGTTTGTTTCACTTCCGCAATGGTCAACAATATCGAGGAACGAACATGTTCCGGAGAATCACTGTGTTTGCCTTCACATAAAAATATTCAGTAATTTTTTAAAAAGCAGGATTTTCAGGAGAAAATTGTTGGAGAAAGAATTATTTGCACAGCTTTCTGCACTCATGTAAGATGTAGTCAGTGCAAGATGTTCACGTTCACTGTTGATTCACTTAATTTCCTCCGAGAATTGTTCGGATTAGTGTTCTTCGTTTAATATTTTGTAGTATAAGTGGGTTTTGATATTATATGTAGTTTACTGCGGAAAATCTCATCACTTCGTGTTACTTCAAGAAGTTCCTCGTTTCTTTTTTTACAGCATTAAGAAAATTGATGGATGTGTGTTAGGGTCTAGCGGCTGAGGTCATCTGCACAAACTCGCCGCTCTGTGCACACATCAAACAAGCCAAGCTAATCCAGTACATTATTCTATTGAAACTATCGCATTCAAGCCCTGTGCCCATATCCAATATCATTTAACCAACTGGATAAACGCACCCTGGCGGATAAATGCACCAGAGTTGAATATATTGCTACTCAACTATAATTTGCCATTGGATAAATGCATCAGGGGATGGAGATGCACATCCACTCGTTCTACCATCGGAAACTTCTATCCAAGGAATGGCCAGGTCTCGCAACGCGGTATTACTGCACCACGTTTGCGGTCGGGAACTTAACCGAATAAGGTAGCATGGGTGGAAGAAGAAGTCGCCGACGGTTTCATTTCCATCTCAGTTATCCATTCACGGACAGATATGTCTTGTACGTGCAGCAGAGATCATGTCAATTCCGAACTTCACTTTCGGTACCTCAATCAATACACGCGGTACAGGTGGGGTGTAAGCGCTGTTTTCATTCCACTCCTCCACTTGCAGTGTGATGGTTACTCACACTCTATCTAACCAATCCCACAATTTTTTAATCGATAAATCATTGTTTTTCAGCGGTTTTTGTTCGTATTCAAAATTTATATTACCCTAAATGGTGGGTATATATATATATATATATTTTCGAATTTCTATAATGTCACGAAACAAATCACCGAAGCTCATTTCGCGAAATTACATGCAGGAACCGCAATGTCGGTTGAATGTCTCTGTCTGTCATTATAGAGAGAATTGGCTACGATCATTTGTCTTACTTGCTCGTTCATCTCGTCGCTTGAGTGCGATGAGAGGGACCAGTTTTGGTCAACGATGAACACTTTGCCATATCACCATTATTCCGTACACGACAACCATTCCCTCACACACATCCCTCCTAATCCATCCATTCATCCACTCATTCACATTCATTCATTCATTCATTCATTCATTCATTCATTCACCTCCACCGACTAATTCTTCCCCTTAATCTGATTATTTTAATTAAAAATTATAGCATGATTTACGAGCGATATTTCTGTCACAGAGTGCTTATGTATTAAATTTCTCGTCGCCGTCAATCCGTCAATAGGTCATTCTCTTTTTCCTTTGTCCTAGTTGAATTGTTTGTTCGGAATCGGAGTTTTAGAGATTTTAAACTGCTAGAAAACAAAAGATAGGTTTAACGTTTTTTCCCCATTCCTTTCAATGACTACAATTGAACAATTGTTGGAGAAAGAAGTTTGTCAATTGTTCTACATACATTCGCCTGTTTTTTTTTCTGCCCAATGTAACAACATCGCGATATTTTTTGTTGTTTTTTATGTTCAACGACTTCTTTCTCATTAATGGTCTACGAGTATTGTTCAAATAACGGACTGTTGGCTGTGCAAAGAGTTGAGGGTGCAATTGAGCAAAAGGATTGGCGTTGTCATATGTTTGTTTATTTACGTGGAACGAGTGCATCGATATTTGTTAGTCCCAGGAACGATTGAAGTGAATCAAATATCGAGCTCTTCGATCATTAATTCATTCATTCGCCTACTTCCTACTACTTTCGTGTTATCGTTTGTAATTTCTCCTCAAATGCAAATCCAATGTTTGTCAAATGCATACATACACATTCATTCACAGCCTTCTTTCCACTAGACGTAATTGTCTTTGGTCACCCTTTCACACATGCATTTGTCCTCGGTTTACAACACGTACGACAATCAATTGAACTTAGCCATTCACTCGAGTTAATTCGTTTGTTCCGGACAGATGATATCCGCATGATGACAAACTAAAGCCACATTTAATTATTTGTTCACTTTTTCAATGTTCACTCTTCTAATTATTCACGTTTCAATGCATTTCGAATGACGTTTAGAACATTTTTTCATTATTTTCTAGTGGAAAAAAACCTCTGGCTAGCCTGTTATTTTTGCACTTTATTTGCTTCATAGTCGTAGTCCGGCAGGTTTTTCATTACTTTCCAGGAATCCATTTCATTCATCTAACAACCCGTCTTGTCTGTTCTGGAACGTTGACGTTTTCCTTATCGCCGAATACTAAACACTGGGTCTAGTCAAGGCATGAGTCCTCATGCTTATTGCTCATCCATATATGTGTTATGTTTTCAATTTAATCATTTTTCGCCAATGCTATATAGTTTTATGATTATGCATTATTTGTATGCTTCTGTATTTCATGTTCTGTTTTGTAGTTTTGGGCGTTCTGATATCTTTAAGTGTTTTTTTTTCAATCCATGTTGACATTTTTTTTGCAGGAAAATTCAAACAAAAGCGTGATGTGATAGGCTTCCGAATGCGTTGCAACATTAGACGTATATTCACTTTCGCATTTGTTGCGTTTGGCGCTACACTCGTACTTCTTTCCCTTCCTCGTGATAATTTTGGACGTAAGTTGAAAATAATCCTTATTTGAATGTTTTTTTTCCTTTCCACCGTCAAACAGTCCAAATTTATGTGACTTTTTTTGCAGTAATTATCCGAATTCATCCTCTCGCCTATGCCTGAACATTTATCGCAACAATATCAACTTTATAGACGAGATATGTTGTACTAACAACAAAGTTATGTACTATATAGGGGAATCCAGCCTTCACTCCATATCCATTTATTTCCGAAGCTCTTATTTCCCCATTTATGCACTTTCTTAGTGCAAATGTTCATTTAAAGTGAGATTACGTACTACAATGCAAAACAAGGACAAAAACTTTTTTTTTTCGAAAAATGGCTTACAATCCAATGTTATCTGCTTAGAAGGAACTATTTTACCTATTATTACTTTACATCTATCACGAGTTTTTTTTGGACGTATTATTGTGGATTTCATTAAAAATGCTATGGAAGCATGACAGAATTGAGTGAATACTCCATGAAGTAGGGTCGATACGGACATAGCGTTACCCAAACGTCAAAGAACACTCTGCACTACGAAACTAAGAATATTTATACGAATAAAGAAAATTCCAGGAGAATGGGATGAAGCACCAAGGTCAAGTGAATCGCAATTCTTAGCAGCGAACCGGCGAGATTCAGGTTTACGTCCTGCAATGGTTGGTCCGCAAATGTCATTCCAGAAACAGCCGAATCCGCCAAGTTTAATCCGAAAGGAAATTGAAGAAGATCCATTTGGTCAGTGAATATTACTAAATTGAATATTTGTTAGGTTCATTAAGAACGAACTACATAGCGATTAAAAATTCTACGAAATAAGTGCTTTTACCTCAATCAATCAAACATTCCCCCACATATACATACACAGATGTATTAATCAAGTGGCAAGGATATTCGCGCAAATAGTTTTCTTTTTTTTGGACGAGGACACAGACGAGGTTTTGAGTAAGAGCAGCGATATTACAGGCTTTTATTTGCAGACTTTCCGTCGCATGTCAATCGGGTTGTGCTAAACAAACTATATAATTTCCTCAAAGGGAGGGATTTACTTGCAATGGCAGCATCAGAATGTCATGAGAATAGTACATTAGCCGAATATTGGATGAAAACTAAACAGTACAGTTTATATTTTTGTTCAGGAACATAGTTGTTATACGTATTGGATTAAAATGAAGATTTTCCAGAAAATCTGTCCCTACACGAGATTCATGGGAAAGATTTTATGCTCAGATTGGTACATGTGGTGTGTATAGTGATGATAAAACTGTAGATGATCTTCTAACAGATCTCAATCGTGCCACAATTAAAGCAGTTCATATTATGGACGGTGGAACTCAGGTTCGTTTTTTTTTGTCACGGTAAATATTATAAATACCAAGTAAATACATACGATTATTTTAATTTCAATTGAATTTTAGGCGAAACTTGTATTTACGTTCGAAAATGACAAACAAGCTGTTTTCAAGCCGATGAGGTTAGTGTTTTATATCATAGAAGTTTTTCTGGATAACCTCTTCTCTTTAGTTTTGTTAAAACTAATGTCGAGAATTTAATTATGAGTTAAAGATTCTTTTTCAGAAAAAAAGAATCTTTAACTCATAATAGAAAACAAATACTAAAAATATATACTATAAATAGAATAAATAAATAGAAAATATATACTAAAAATAGAAAAAAGAAGAGGATGTTCTTTTTTTTCAGGTTCGGTCGTGACTATGAGTCAGATCCGAATCATTTCTACTTCAGCGACTTCGAACGCCATAACGCTGAAATAGCCACTTTTCATTTGGACAGGTGCGCGATGTTCTAGTAATTGAATTGTATTACTAGGGTATTTCTAGTTTAGTTCCTTCAAGGGTTCTTGGATTTCGACGTGCTGTACCAACAGTTGGACGAATTGTCAACATAACATCGGAACTTTATGATAAAGCAGAGAAAAAATTGAAGAAAACGTTTTTCATTTCACCTGGTATGTAATTTAATTATAAAGTATTAGTTCCGTAATGGTAATTCCTTCCCCGTTACATCCGATATCCTCTTTTAGCACTGAATCGACTCTCGCCTTCTACAAAATAACATTTAATTGGTCATCTGTTAACCATTAGCAGAATTTTGAATGGAATTGTTTAGAGAAACGAGAATGTCGCATGAAAACAAATATATTTGTTCAATGACCACCCATTGAGACCATTACAAGTTGTAGAAGAATTGAAAATATTTGTTCGCCATTCTATAGGAACACATCTGATTTATTCAGCAAAAAATCGTTGTTTTGTGTCACGTTGCGACTATTACTGTGATACAACGCACGCAATTTGTGGTTTACCCGATCTTAAAGAAGGTTCGGTGCAAGTTTTTCTTCCGGACGAAGGCGTAGTTCCACGACGACATAACCGAAGCCCGTATCGAAGGTTGGTTTGGAAGTTTTTTTTCGAACACTGGATTATTACTCTAATTTTCACTTTTTCTTTGCGAAAAGTCAACACGTTCGCGTTTTCATGGGATTCATTAGCTTTTCATAGAAGCTGTCGAATAGATTTAAAATTATGTATATATTACGTATTATTACGTTTGTAGGAAAGAAATCAAAATAATCGCTTTTGTAGCATATTCGTTGAAGAAAACAGAAGAAGAGTGGAAATTTGTGATTGGAAGTCTAACGACATTTTTTCTAACAATTTTCTCCTAATGCAACTTTCCTTTTCAACTAATTACTATATATAGTGTCATCTTTTTTTCCGCTTGAAAAAAACAAGGAATATTTTGCATCTTTATATTTAAGTAAAGGGACGCATAGCGATTTTTCGTAAAAAAAAACAATGAACATCCGCTGAATAACATGCATATTTTCTGTATATATTATGTGTTTTATGTGTATATATACACATATATGTATTCAAAGTAATAATTTTGAAAGCGCTTTTTTTTGCGATGGCAAAGAGAATCCAAGTACTTTAAAGGTAGCGTGCGGAAAATTTCTCATTTTATGTTCTATCTAGTAGTAAATAAAATTTGGAGCATAGCTTAGAAATATGAACATGCCACAGCTAAAGTGCAGAACACCCTTCACAAATCGAAGAATCAGAGGCTTCAGGAGTACCGGAGTACATTGTAGATCAGATAATCCGAAGAAGAAACTATTTATGACCGCATGTGTGATGAAATGAAAGTGCTTAAAATCAATAGTGGAATCTTATTGAATATATGAAGGAATGAAACGTTTATTAGCTAGAAAGATGGCTAGTTTTTTTCAGTTTTTAATTTATAGTTTTTTTTTTATTTCCCATGTAGGTATTATCTGACATAGTAATTGTATTAATTTTAGTTTATTTTTGCTTCAAAAAAGTGAATAGCAATTTGAGATGAGCATGAAATAAGACCCAACCATGTTTTTCTTGTTTTCAGAACATACTCAAAAAAGAATCAGATTGCTGAATGGCAATCTGACATGAATTACTGTACCGACAAAGTGAAAGTGAAGAAACAGTACGCTCATGGTCGAAAGCTGTTGGATCTCGTCGATCTCCATATTCTCGATTATTTGATAGGTAAATTATCATTTATAGATCCTTTCTTTTCATGCGGAACTATGAAAAAAAAACTTTGAAAATATTGTTCTAAAGTCCAAGAACTATTGCAATTCTTACTGTTAATTATACTGCATTATTGTCAGATCTTTCCATACTCCATAAAATACTTATATTTCATTACTATTACTTTTTTTCTCCTTTTTTTTCTTTCCTGCACTCTGCTTTCGCGTTTTCTGGAAAAAAATCCTCTCTGAAAATATTGATCGTTTAATTTTCTCTAGAGTGTATCGTCTTTTTTGCAAACGTTAATTTAAAGATTCATGAAGGAAACGTATGCATTTGTTGTGAGAGCACTACAAAAGCAAAATTACGAATTCTTCGCTACTATGGATTATTTCCACCTGAACACGGAAATTCGCGAATTCTTTCGGTCATTTGTTTGAGTTACTCCTCAACGATTTTTTAAAGCGGTATTCGGTTAGATACTTAGGATGTTCGCTTCTTGTTACGGGATTGAGGAATATCAAAGCTAATCCAGCATAGGTCTATCTTCACTCGGTGCTGTGATTAATTGACCGTAACCATGGAGAAGATCAATCTAAGCTTCGCTTCTTTTCATTCATCTTTCTCAATCACATACTCAAAAAATTGCTCTGTTTTTGGTTGAAGCAGCTCAACGTTTGAAAATCATTTCTTGAGCTTTTTTTTTGGTTCTTCAGAGCTGAACACGGATTTTTTTGCTGCCAATTTCAGGTGAAGGTCAACATTCGGACATGTCACGTTTCTCTTCTTTTTTTACCAGATGATTCAGACAAGAATAGAATACAAATTCACGATATGCACTCAAAGATGAGCCTCACGAATAGTCCTTTCTAAGTTGAGCATGTGGTCACGCGATAGTAGCAAAAAAAAAATCCACAAGCGGTGTTCTCCATATTTTCGAAAAAAAAGTAACATTCAAGAATATTATTTTTCCGTTTGATTACATTTTATTGAGATTTCTACGGAATGATTAAAAACTTTAGAGCAGGACTAGCTTTGTCATTAAGTAAGTGAAAAAGAAAAGTAAGTGGAAAAAAAACTGCATTGGGTGTCCACTATCGCAGACCTATTTTATGGTCCCGAGTTCATATTTTATGGTCGTGCGAATGTACTTTTTTATTCTTTTAAATCCAAGTTTTTTGCCCTTCTCTATTGTACGGATCTAGAAAAATTTTACTCTTCTTCGTATTTGCAATGCACGTGCACTTGTAGGATCCGTATTGCACATCGTGTACGCACGAAATTCAAGAACCACAATGTTTTCCATTTCGATGAATCATCTTCTTATGGTTCATCTATATGAATTTTTTGGAAAATCCACAATTTTCTTAGAGCATCTTTCATTTCAAATAATTAGTGTTTCTCACTGCATATAATCATCATTTACCATTGAAATTGCGACTTAAGAAATATTCCATGGACCTGATATTGCATTCTAATCTATGAACAGCAGAATACCTGCTGTTCATAAATTTTTCCATACTTTTATGCATGACTCAGTAGATGCGAATCTGAGATAGGACATTATCCAGCAAATGTGTGTGGATTTTGATTGATTTACGGTCAGATTTTATTGGCACTTTTTTTTTATTATGGATATCAGTAATATTTATACCATACCGACTTGATTTACGCATAGCAATTTGACTAAAGGCAGCGGATGATATTGGGATCTCTAATGTGTAGAAAAGCTTAGGAATATAGTTGACGAGTATGAGCATGATTGCGCGCTTAGTTCTCCCTAGTAGTCCAGAAAAAAAGCTTGTGAAACAGCTTTGTGTGATTCCCTCTTCCCAACGATGCGACTTATTACGCGATAGAACGCGGACAACTCCGTCATTGTACAACGCTCTCAACCTAACTTATATGACTCTAATACATAGTAGAAACACGGCCTCCTGTGTAATCGCGTATGCGTTGCAGATTGCCCGCGTTCTATTACTCGTAATAAGTTGCATCGTTGGTTGGATTGGATTACACAAAGATATTTCACGCGTCTTCTTCTGGGTTACTTGTGGAAACTGAACACGATCACACTCGTTTTCAAGAACTACATTCCTACTTTGAACTATTCGTGGAAAGATCCACGCAACGTTAATTTTGTGATATGCTGCTTCTAATAGTAGTCAGATGAAGTTGTACAAGATATTTTTGCAAATGAAAATGTCTTCGTGACCTTTGTTTTGGAAACGAATTTTACTTCTCTAATATCCACATTTGAGATATCGAATTCAAAACCAGAAAAGTTCAATATCCAGGGTGGAATGGTATTCATCGTTCAAAATAAGCTATGCAACAAAAGCTACAAAAAACATTTTTGATCAACAAGGATCAGATGCCCGTTATTGCTAAATGTAGTCCGCTAGGTTTAGATAAGCTAACTTTGATTTTTTTCTTTTCGGCTAGAAATGTTACTATTTCTCAAAATCACTCCTCACAAATAAAAGTGCTATTGTGTAGCCGTCTCAGAACTGTATTATATCAGAGAAAATAAGGTAATTTTTTTGTAAATAAACATTAGATTAATCTAAAAACCTGAACACTGATTTATTTGCATGAATACTTAGAAGAAATTCCCTCTGACGTATAGTCGTATTTTTCAACTACTCTATAACTACGATCGACTTATTCCTGTATTATTATTGTATATTTGTTCAAGTTATTATTGATTTTTCTTTACTGTTATCCTTCTTTTGCCGTATTCTCGTCTATTGTGGTAAGGATTCCGGAGAATTTATGTGATTTTATTCGTTCGATTACAACAAATTAATTTCTAATATATTCAAGTAGCCAGTTGCTGTTATAGCCACCCACTTCGAAACTCTTTTGCTTAAGATCTGTTTAATTAGGAAGATTTAGAAAAAAGATAATTTTTAACTCAACAAGGATTCAAAAACACATTGTAAAAAGTAGAACGAGAGATGATTAGGAAGAATTGACCTTGAATATGTTTACACTTATGGTCTACGCCCTTATTCCTATCTTTTCCAGCGCCTTCCTTTAATTGCAAAAGAAATTACTGGTATTGTTGAAGAACAATGTGCATTCTTCTTGGATGTTTGGATTTCTGTTATGTCGGCTTTTGAATGATTAAAATGTTGTCGGGTGTGCCTAACTGTAAGCAAAATTAGGACATTTCGATAGAATTTCGCAAATAATCCGATTTGAAACTTTCTGGTATTTAAATAGATTTTACAAGAAAAAACCTATCACATATATAACCTAGTCCTATTTAGTGCCGTGAGTTAGTGAGTGAATCCAAAACAAAACATGGTGATTATTTTTTGTTTGTCAATTGTGTTACTATGCAAATCTATTGAATAGGAAAAAAATTGATCAAATCAGAAATTTTCGTAAATTTACTCCCAATAGCAAAAAATACTACCGTGAAACATACTGTATCTATTGCACTTCCTAAAAAAAAATCGGTGCAATTCCGATTAGAACCCACGAGTGCGTTCGTTTTCTCAACGTGATATAACTGTATAAGTCGATTTTGAGTTGTCCAACTTTCTCACTTTTTTTCAATTTTTTGTTACTTCACTACAATACATCAATAGAATACATATATATGCAATATATCAATAAAAACATCTTGGAGTTCCTATTGATTTAGGAGGAGACTTGGTAAATTTTCGAAAACTGATATATTTACAGGTAACCAAGATCGTCACCATTATGAGTCGTTCGCTGTTTTCGAGAATCTACCTTCCTATGCGATCCACTTAGACAATGGACGAGCGTAAGTGATTCAATTCTCTCGGATATCGATATTGTAAGCATTAAATCGGTCCATTTACATTTGATACAGTATATTTTACGGTATTTCCGTCCCCATTACATATTTATTGTTGCGTTCTTATCACGTTTTTCCATCTTAAAAAGATTAGCTATGAGAATTAATCCATCCATAGTAATGTGTCATCAAAACATTACGACAAGCGAGAAACCTTGCGAGATCTCCGTGCTGAACTGAAAAAAGTGATGCTTCAACGAGTTTTGCGATGGATTTTGAGATTAAAAAAAAAGGAACCGGGAATTCGTGGGGCTGTTTAAAACTTCCAACGTTTTAAATCAGATACAATTGGTTTATTACTGTGATTTGCTGTGGTTCTTTCAACGAAGAACGAAGAAACCCATAAGTTTTTGTGTTTTCTAGCAAGACGTTAGCTGGAATCAAAAATTTTTTTTCTTGAAATCTTGTTTTCACTTTCGCATAAACGTTAACGAAATAAAATGCCGAACAATTTCTCAGCTGCACAAATGGTTGAAAAGCCTTCTTTTTTTTTGCTCGTTCCTTATGGATTGCAAGAAATGCATGTTTAAATCGATGAAATAGCTCTATTGACTATTTCTCATTTAATATTCCTCACTTATTTTCTCTATTGTGCTATTTATACTTTGGTATTACAACATTGTTTTTTCTATCTTGCTGAAGAACCGCATAAGTCAGAAAGTCACAAAATTGCAAAAGATTTATAAAAGCTTTTAGAAGGTGCCTATTTATGTATACCAAAGAAAAAAACCAGTGAAAACCGTGTTTTCACCTACATAAATTACTCATTAGCGTGTTGTCATCAGTAATACTGTAAGGCCATCTCACAAGTTTTAGAAAATGGAATTTTGAAATGGTGTGATGTGGCTGAGTGGTAGTTTTGAATACTGCGATTATTGTTAGAATCTATGAATTTATGTGTTCTATTTTTTCCTTAAAAGAGAAGTTCAATGTTGCTGGAGTGAACAGATTCTTTGTCGGGATCTTTACCGATATCATCATGTATTTGAGGTTTTGATGCTGTTCCATGAATAATGAACAAAATATGTAAAGTAGTTACATTTGCATTTCATTTGCAATTAGTTGTATTTTTCAGAAGTTTTGGAACGTTTCTAATCTGTAGGAGAATATCGATCACTTATCAAATGTATTTCGGGTATATGCTCGTTGAATGGTGTGAGATTGGCGCAAAAAAAAATCCTAGAAATGAATGTGAAGGAGGGGGGGGGGGACATAGGTGCAGTGAGAGGAGTAGATCAAATTCAAGTCACTTAAATATTATGAAAATGCAGAACTCAGAAAAGACAACAAAAAATGAGACTCATAGCTAAGTTATTCGATAATTTCAACTAGTTTTTGAAAATTTCGGCATATTAATTGGGGCAGGCATCCCTTACGATCACTATCTGTTGGTTCGATCCTAAACAAAGTGATGATTCGTTTGTGGAATTGATAAGTAAACAGCGATCGTATCTTCTTCCATAGAAACTGTGGAAAGATCGATATAATATGTTATTAGCGTTTTTTGTATTCGCGTTTCTTTTATGAATAGGTCCTTATTCTGCAACGAGACCCTTTTTTGAGGAATCACTAGAATAGACAAAATAAAGGAGGAAATTTGTAATATGAAAACTGTAAATAGTTGTTTCTTGGGTGACTTTGTGAATTTGATCTGATTCATTTGAATCCTGAAAATTTAGAAGGTATCACTGGCAGTCCAAATGTTGCAATCATGTACGTTGTGATTAAAGGACGCTTTTAAGAGGATTTTATGTGAGCACAGCTGATCTCCGGTCGCTCCAATATTTGCATGTCGTAAAAATTCTCCGCCACTCAAACGTTGATTCTTCTGATCACCTCAAAGGGTTTGAAAATAACTGATTTTGAAACAAACTAAGCTATTTTGTTTTTTGCACGTATTTTCCAAGAATTTCCGGAAATTTTTTTTAGTCCGAAAGAAAAAAATTTCAGTGGCAGAATGTCATCTTCCTTGTTTGTTCGTCTTCAGGAATCTCATTTTTAGGGCAGTGATTATCGGTTCTTTAATGGTAAATCAACTCGACACAGTAGATTCTCTGCAAATTCCACGTTTACTAGTTGCATTTAGGTTATTATTGGGTTTGAGGGCAGTATCCACCTAAAAACACAAATTGTTGGACGGATTTGAGTGACAGTTACCATAACCACAGTATAACATGTATTCGTGTTTTCTTTCTCATTTTTCGTCGAATAATTACAGCGATTACTGTATTTATTTACGTATTTAATCCAACAAAGAGTAATACACTCCAACAAAGAGTAATATACTCAGTAGGAAAAAAGAAAAGATAAACAACAACACAATATTATACTCCTATCAAGTATATGGGGCGGGTGTAGTGTAGCGGTTAGAGGTTCCGCTTCCTGCACGATCGATCGGATGTTCGAATCCGCCCTAGTGCTCACCAAGCCCTTCATCCCTTCGATCTGAACAAGTTGGCACCAAACTTGTCTGGGAGGATAAAAACACCGACTTTAGCCTCAAACGATTCTGAATTGAAGTGAACGTCGGGGCGCATCCGAAGCGGATTGATTAACGCCTGAACCATTATCCTTTATCAAGCGTATATCGGCTTGCTTTAGAAAACTTTTTATCTCATATCAAATTGTTCACTTTTTGTAGATATCATATGCATATAGATGCATGCAAACTAATCACTCCTTACTTATCATCCATAGTAAGAATTTTCCTTGAAGATCAGTCCTGTATTCTGAAAACAACTATGTGTTCTTACATACTTTCATTTTTGGGTTTAAGCTTAAATCATGCAAGGAATACCTCCACAAGCTAAATTAACGGTGAAAAGTGGATGTTAAATTTGTAATGTCAATCTTTGGAATAATCGATCCGACAAAGTTTCCAGATGAAGGATTTTTTTTTCCAGCAGAAATTTGGAAGGACATATCGATGAGCTGACCCTATTTATTTCCAACTCCCGTCTGCGTTCATCACGCAGGACTTTTTTTTTTTTCTAAAATATCACACAATACATTCTTCGCTCTTGAACTTTTAAAATGACCTAATATTTTTCTAAAAGAGCTCTTTGCGCTACATACCATGCAGCGTTAAGTGTCTGAGTTGTTTTTTTCTTAACAAAAATGTTTTAGACATGGAATTAGAATTGCGAAAAAAAATGAGGAAGTGCAAAAATTTGAAGAGGATGTAGAAAATTACGACTCGTTTCACCTCCTGTTTTGAACCTTGAAACCTGCCTTGTTTGTGACCAGTCATCTGAGGAGTTGCGAAGTAGAATAAAGAGGTTCATCAAAAAAATGCGATCCTAGAAGGATGTAAAAGAGGAATTTATTCACTATTGGATATAAAATCTGATTTAAAATGTGAAAAAGCGTAAGAATGAATATAAAATATCACTTAAAAAGTATTTATTTGTATCTACAGTATCTTCGAAATGTTTCAGCTGTTCTTTTTTACAGGTTTGGTAGAACGGATATCGATGATGACGATATTATACTACCCTTACGACAATGTTGTGTAATTAGGCCATCCACATTAAACACGTTATTACAATTCTATTCGCAACCACAAGCTCTCACTAAAACTCTACATGCGTAAGTTCTGTTCGTTTTTTTTTCCTTGGATTTTCTATGTAAATGTGCTCCGTAGATTGTGTTCGCCTAATTTATGTAGTTTGAAAAAAAAAAAAACTGCACTATATGAAATTATAGTGTTATTGTTAGGAAATATTCCACCGTAAAAACCCCGTGATTGCGATCACGGGGTTTTTACGGTGGAATATTTTCTAACAATAACAGAGGTATGAATAAGAGGATCACTATGCGATATTGGCGTTATACTGCATGTTCTCCTCTATTTGATATCTTCAGAAATTGGATAACAACTTTTTTTTTTGCCGAACAACTTGAGCGGATCTTAAAGCGTACGACAATTCTTGTCAGTAGTAATTTTTTGTGACCTCACTTTGTCTCATTGGTGCGAATTTCAAATTAATATCGAATTTATTGTACTTCTATGTAGATTTGTCAAAACCGTAAATTTCTGACAGAAGTGGAGATCCTATTGATGGATGAGTGCAATCATTTACTACCTTTTCTAGGTCATCGTTTTTTTTGTATTTCAGTTCACTCATCAAGGATCCGGTCGCTCCAATTTTGGCCTACAAACATTATGTTGCCATCGAAAGGAGATTGGGAAAATGTATGGGAAATTTTCAAGAATTTTGTCCGAGATTTACAACTTTCATACTACTATTTACTAATAAAGAAGTTGATAACTGAGGATTTCAGTGATGGAATTCATACTAGAATGTTTCAAACAAAAACCAGTTGAACGAATTCTCATCACGGAATTCCACAATGCTAATGTTCCGGAAGCTAATGTTGAAGAAGAGGAACGTAGCGAAGAGGAAACGGGTGATAAAAAGGAGGATAAAAAAAATAGTCATATAGTCAGATGAATCAATGAGACCTAAACGATCGTGTCCGAAAACGATAATCTATGATCAGGTTATCCGGAATTTCTCACCACATAATAGACATCCGGATGGATTTGTCCGTTCGGAGCAGATCGTCTAAGATGTCAACTCCTAACGGGCGTTCTATGTTTTTGTTCTTATAGAGCATAAAGTTTTTTTCTATGCCGAACAACGGCTTGCCTTAAAATCCTTACTATTATGAAATTAGCGGTTTTTCATTCTTATTTGATTTTACGAAAGCGTACAAGGGTACTCTACACTTATTCGTCAGGGATCGGGTATATTTTACCTACATGCACTTAGGATTCATCAGCACATCATTTGGCCTTTGCCAAAGTATATTTGGTGGTATATGGCCGCCGCCAATCAATAATTTCATAATGGCACCCGTTGTTTTGTTACTTCTTTTTCCGAGTGGAAACTCATTGTAGTTTTGCTAAATCGTTCGCATTACGAGATATCCTGCTTTCAATTATGCTCGTGTGTGTATTTGTTAACAATATTCTTTCACGCTGTCCCTGTTATATGTGATGCTTGCTCAAAATGTGATAAATTTTTATTTTCGGTTATTGATTGATAAAATGCAATAAATGATTTCTACTCGTCTTTTTTCATTTTTTTTTCATTAGTGATAGCTATTTCCGGGAACAAAATATCATGACTAGACGAAATCCAAGGACAGCAACTTCAATAAAGGAGAGAATGCAGACACCCATAAGAACACCAAGAAGTCCACCCAAATTAGATATGAATCGATTCAGCTGGAAGAATAATTTAGGAGTATTTGATAAACAGTGCAGTGTATATTTTATTATGTGACATCACTTACATCCATATCAGGGACCTCTGCAAATGCTTGAAATTCCAGACGAGGTAGATTTATCGTGATTAACACGTCATCTTCGGATTCTTCCTTACACGTTTCATAAGAAGTAGCGGAATATTGTGAACAACGTAATGGCTGAATATAATATAATTCACTTTTGCTTTTCATCTACTCATCTGTTTTTCTTTTTCTTCATCTATCATTTTTAGAGATTAGTCTGTTATAGTACTTTGTTTCAATACGTAAATGGTTATAACGTTTTCTTCAAATTTGATTTTTTTTAACATACCGCTAAAACGGATTTCGTACGATGCCATTCCACAGAATATTGCTGATTCACGCATGGTAACGGACATACGCACGATTCCCAGGTTGACGGATCGCCTGCATTTTCTACTGCGCTATCGATACATGGCCCTCAAAGAACAAAAACGATTATCTCTTAATTAAGCAATTAATTACTATAATTATGAGCGTAGTACTTTGAACAAGTTCACATGTTGGAGTATTAGGTGCTACAGGATATCGTGGATCCATACATGAGCATGATTTGAAGATCATATCTTGATAACATGAACGAAGACATCCCTAAATAGGAATTCACCAATCTCAATAACTCATTCCATACCTGTTTGGTAGGCAAAGAAAAAACAACTTTTGTATAAACAAAAGAAAATTTCGCCAAAATGGTGAATTCACTGACATCAGTACTGTACTGTCCTTCATAATAGTAAGCTTTTACTTCGGATGGTTTTTTCACACAAACTCCATATCTTCCGGCGAGTCGAGCATATTTAGTCTGTAATCGTGTAGTGAATTGAAGGAACAGATTCACTGTAGTAGTTTGGTACTGTAGATGTGCGTAATATAGATTATGCATAATTTACGCTGTGGTCCATACTATGAGTAAAATTACTAGGAAATTGTTTATTCTCTGAGTCGAGACAAAAAGAAAAGAAATAAAAAATGAACAAAATAAATGTGATTGCAGACCCATAGTTCATATGTACTTCTATCATGAAAATTGGATTTGACTCTGGAACATATCTTAGAATTAGACTGGATGCATAAACAATTTACTCCAGATTATCAATTAAGGATAACCATGCAAATTCATAGGTGTGATGAGGTATCTATGGTTTATAGTGTAATCTTTTTTATTTCCTGCCTTCCTTAGAGGCAGCATACCACGAGTTAGGATTTCTCAAGGAAAAGAGAGGGTTAGTGGTGTACATTATGGGCATGAGAGTTACCACGTTCAATTCTCTCTCTCCCTCTCTTTCCTTCCTCCTTGTCCTAAGAAGCGCCATGGGAAACGGTCCTCCTGTACTAATTTTCCTACGAACGACCTTATAACGCACGGCATCGGCGAGCGGACAAC
The DNA here is from genome assembly GCF_031761385.1 of Necator americanus. NCBI lineage: Eukaryota > Metazoa > Nematoda > Chromadorea > Rhabditida > Ancylostomatidae > Necator > Necator americanus. Next base: position 26,180,121 of record NC_087376.1, read on the forward strand.
AATCAATGAAGTTCCTTTAGCTGCCTATTAAAACGAAATCAGTGAATAAGCTGCGTAAGAAATCGGTGCATGTACAACGGTGGTGTAATAAGGTGCATCGTACGAATATTGGTTCAAGAAGACCGTCTCCAAGCTCCTTTTCCAAGACAATTGGGGAAAATTTAATGTGAACATGCTCATATTCTAAGTCTACACCTTCCGATTATCTTTTTGTGGAGAGATTGTAACGTCAATCTATGCAGTTTCTGTGAAGTCCCAAAGAACAAGAAGTTCAGATTACGGAATCCAGAATTGCAGACCTAATGAAGCTATTTACTTCGAACAATGTACAGGATGTACTAAAAGTTGAAAAAGATCTTGTATACTGGTTAGTTGAGTGAGTTCAAATGATACTCTAACATACGAATTTTTCTAGCGTTTTGCGGTGAAAAAGTTGAGTTGCTGTGCTTGTATACAATATTATTAACATTTTAACAAAGTGACTTTTGAGTTTAAAGTGATTTCCCCATAAAAAAAGTTCATAGATTTTCGAATCATAATACTTCTTGATGTTAGATATGAACAGAACAGAACATAAAAATTCCAATGTGGTAAAAATTGAAAATCATTCCTTATAAGAGGAAATATCGGGTAGAACTCACATCACGAATTAAAATAAGGGTTTCACCGTTCGGTTGAGCATTATAACGTACAGACTCGGAGAATACGTACTCATTTTTGTTATGAACAAATACGAGTACGGATGCGGTATCAAACCATGGTACGTACTCATCTGAGCCAACTCTCATCATCACTTGAAGACCTGGATAACAAATTTCGAGAAAAGAAGTTCATGCAAGAAGTTTTTTTTGCATAACGATAGATACAGTGATCTCCACTCACCGCCTTGAATCCCGGATGAACGCATTTTATAATCCAGTGTGCTCGTACGATGATTGAACGTGAAGCAGTTTCCAAGTACAACATCATTCCACAGATGAAGATCACGTCTGAATCGGTGCTGCTTCAGAATTTCACAAATTTTTCACTACATACAATAGATGATAGATCCTTTATTTATATTTCTACATTTTTTAAAACACATTCCTATCTACTTTATATTCTAAGTTTTTAGTTTTGTATGCCATATATTAATGTTTTATTTTGACATTTTTCTAAACTTGTCATTTTTGAGATTGTTGGTCTTCTTTAAAAACATCAGCCCACGAATCTGAGATGGTACGAATTTCAGGTGGAGTATTCGTATACGGGATCGTGGATTATGGAGAGAGGGGTGATCCCGTCCATTCCTCCCTAATTCCCAGGAAAAAACGGCCGAAAGGTACGGCTTCGAGCGTTCCGGCTTCGCACAACGAGTTCGGTTGGAGCGCGCCAGCCGTGCGCACACGCCGCGTCTTCCGGACTGTTTTCTACGGCAATTAGCAAGAAATGGACGGAATCACCCCCCTCTCCATAATCTGCTATGCCATATACGAATACTCCACCTGAAATCCGTACCACCTCAGATTCGTGGGGTGATGCCTTTAAGATTAAAATTCGAACTTTATCCCAGTTGTCCATTTATGTATCAATCGTTTCGAATGTCCTATATTATATAAGAAATACTTCTGGAATCAAGGCTAAAGAGCTAAAAAGCGTGTAATCATCTGATGAAATTGAAACCTCAAAAGTTCTAGGAACTAGCGAATGCTGCGGCTAACAAGTCGCAGAACCAGCTGCAGAATCTGAATTTCAAAGCGACGAAACACAGAAAACTGCCAAAAAATAAAGAGGTGAAATTATAAAGGCAGGAAAATAATCTGCTCAATAGTTTTTCCTAAGAATGAAAAATTCTAAACTTGTAAAGAGCTCAGCTCTCTTCTCTACTTAATCTTTTGATGTACCTAATGTGAAGTTTGGTAAGTTCTGATCGTAATGACCAGGGACTGGAACAACTTCCTTTTGAAGTTTTTTCAAGAGAGATTTGCAGTTGAGAAAGTTTTATAGTCCCGACTGATATCCCGGATTTCAGTTGGAAAAGTCACGATAATTATGTGCCACTTCAATCAGTACATAATAGATAGGCGATTAGATCCGAACATACTGTAGATCCAATCGCTTTTCTTCAAAGGCTGCCCAAATAAACATGTCCTCGTACTCCCAACTTAATTCCGTTCGATTATCACTTTCTTGTAAACCAACAATAAAGGGTACCATATCCTTAATCTGGGAAGGATTTCGTAGCAGATCCTCCAACATCTGGAAAAAAAGATTAAACGAAGTTGGGTCTTTTCATTTAGATGTAGTAAATACTTCCTCAACACTTAAAAGATATCTCTACTATATACGAATTAGATGCTAATTACTGTGACCTTTCATAATTGCTATGTACTACTAGAACTTTGAGAAAGTGAACTGTGTTCAAAGCTAATGAAGTCGAAAAATTTCCTGGAATTTTCCCCCTCTCTCATGCAATCTACGTTAATTCATTTTGTGTGATTCAGAGGATCAAAAAAAAAATCAGCAAAAAAGACACCCACGGGAATCATGTCCAAGTTTACATCTCCATAGACCGCCATCAACACATCTTTGATGAGAACGTCTGAAAAACAAGAAGACAAACAAACACATTAAAACAAAAAATTTTTCAAACACGAGTTGGGTTTCCTTATCAAGGAATTCAGGAGTTCACTTTGTGTTCGTATGCATCTCTCTTAAGGATTTCAGTCGTGTGACATGTGATATTTCCTCCAATTTCTGGATTGCTAACAATTTACTTGGAAATGGATATTAGAGGATGAGAAAGAAAAAATCCATCAGAGACACCGATATCCAGTAGCATTTTGCTTTTCTCATGCTTTACTTATAGTTGAGTCAAAACACCCGAAAACGTAAAAAATGTAATTGCGTAAGCGGGTATACTTGAGTCCGTGACCGAGGAGCTCAGGGTGATGAGAAGAGTGGGGCCAGCGAGGGTCCCACCTCGGTCGCAACCGCTGGCTCCACAGCGCCACTTCGATCGCGAAGCGTACGCGACTGCACCGGTCTTCACTTCGTTTCAATTCATCTTTAATCTAATGGCTTAATCAAACTTTCTCTTCATTAAAAGGATTTCTTTATTTGGAGCGAATTTCAACCCTAAATTTCTGTATATTTATTGAGATTTGTATATTTGATTTAATTCGTAGATCCTGAATATGTTGATCAAAATCATCGCCCCGCTGTGTGAAGCCCCAGGACTTAGTCACTCTAAAGACTATCTCCTGAAATCATTTTTATATTTCCCAGTATTCTATTTTTCACCTTTCTTTTTGTTAATTAAGTTACCTGAAAAGTTTCCTGAAAACAGATTTTTTGTTTGTGTACGATCTTTACTGAGAACAACTAAATGTTGTAAATTTTGCACCTTTTTTTGAAATTATTGTTCTATGGAGCGTCGTATAGGCGCCCTATTTATACCAAATGCAGTCAGGAATCTGAGTTTGCGCTCGTAGCAGGTACGAGTCATATGTCCTTCAAAGTTATACGACGGAAGTTACCCGGATACTGCATAAAGGTGCTGTTGTCAAGGACAATGCCAGAGCTCGAAGTCAATGAAGTCACGTAGAGGGAGCATGGAATCCTTCATAACAACAGTCCTACCGATTAAAGGCATCACTCCACGAATCTGAGGTGGTACGGATTTCAGGTGGAGTATTCGTATACGGGATGGGAGACTATGGAGAGGGGGGGGGGGGTGATTTCGTCCATTTCTTCCTAATTGCCGTAGAAAACTGCCCGGAAGATACGGCTTCAGGCATTCTGGCGCACTATTTTCTACAAGGAGTTCGACTGGAGCGCGCCAGCCTTTTTCGGCGCCGCATCTTCTGGGCCGTTTGTTACGGCAATTAGGAAGAAATGGACGGAATCACCCCCCTCTCCATAGTCTCCCATCCCGTATACGAATACTCCACCTGAAATCTGCACCACCTCAGATTCGTGGGCTGATGCCTTTAAGTCAAGTAAGTCAAAACTGTTTTAAACGTTTAGCATTGAAACATTCAAAGTTCATACTTAGATCACAATATGTGCCAGTCCATTGCGCTGAACATACGCAGGTGAACTCGCCAAATCCTTCATCGCACACTGCCGCTGCATCTTTTGTAACACATCGATTTGGGAACACCTTTCCAGCATCATCTTCATACGGCACACAATCGGGAATATCTGTAATTTCAAATTAATAAGGCTGTAATACATCACGTTGAATAGAAACATTGCTACATCCACCTTATCCGTTCTCCATCCCTTCTTTATTATGTTTGCAGAACAATGGCAACTGTGTTTTTTCTCTCGCACGTTCCAAAATGAGTTTCACTTGACTTACCGTGATCACAGTTATCTCCATCTACTCCATAGATACAGGTGCAGGTATAGTTCATATATCCATCATGACATGTTCCTCCATTCAGACAAGGTGATGAGGCACAGTCGTCAATATCTGAAATTTGAGTGATTTGGTTTTACAAGTCATTTTGCCGCATTTCGTTAAAATTATAAATTATAAAATCACAATATAGTTACAGTAGCCACAAGAATTAATTGGAATGATAAAAACGAAATCACAATGACTAAGTAATTCATTGTAATTAATTGTACGCCCAGACAGCGTGATAACCTTTTTACATAGACTTTTATAACTAAAGTAAATAGTGATTAGGTTTGTTTGTCTCGTCAGATGACATAAAATATTTATAAAAAAAATATGTATTTTTTATAAAATAAAAAATACATATTTTTTTATAAAATGGGGCGGGTGTGGTGTAGCGGTTAGAGGTTCCGCTTCCTGCACAATCGACCGGATGTTCGAATCCGCCCTAGTGCTCACCAAGCCCTTCATCCCTCCGGGGCCGATAAATTGGTACCAGACTTGTCTGGGAGGATAAAAGCACTGACTTGACACATCGGCTAGCCACCGCAAGTCATTGTATAGGCCAGATACACGTTCGTAAACCTCAAACGATTCTGAATTGAAGTGAACGTGGGGGCGCATCCCAAGCGGATTGATTAACGCCAGAAACTTTATCCTTTATCCTTTATCCTTTTTTATAAAATATTTATAGAAACCTGCCAACTCTCGAACTTTTATTTAATAAGTTCTCATAATGCTACGAGTGTACGCATACCACGTTCCCAAATTTTCAACAGTCACATTTTCTGTGGTCATTTTGTAGCTTCCTTAATTTTTTCTTTTACTTTTTGAAGTTTTTTTTTTGATGAATTTTAATTTTTGCTGAAGCTAGAAAGGCAGGAGAGTGTTACTCCAGCGCACACGGAATACAGCATCTTTTGGTTGGTTTACGAGATTGGTTTACGAGGTTTACGAGATTTACATTGAGATGGAAAGATCAAAACACATATGTTACCGGGAAATTAATCGCTACTAAAATTTCTGCAAAACCAACATGTTTAAACTGGATTAGATTTTGGACTGCAAATGTTGTGGATTTAATTTGTACATTTAATTTGTACATTGTTGTACATTAAATTCATTTTTTGCAGTATTTGCTTCAAAACTGCTGTTTTTTATTGTCCAAAATAGATACACCCTTCACCTTTTTCCTCTCCGTTGTTCTCTCAATCTTCCATCTTTTCAATTTTCCATCGAAAGGATGGAAAATTGAAAGAAGCATTAGTGGAACTAGAATAATGGAAATTGGTATTATCTCCTCCCAAAACACTTCTTCAATGTATTGTGAGAAAGTAATACGAAGTTCTGTAAGTGTACAAAAGGGCGAGGAGAAGTGCTCATAAAGAAAATAAATAAAATGAAGTAAACAATAACATGAGGAAAATATAAGAACAACACCGTGTTTCGTTCGTGAAAAAAAAAGATCAGATAGAGAATTACTACTACAAGTCAGGTCTGTGGGATAAGAGGAGACATTGTAGAGGAGAAAAACCTTCCAGCGATTCTGTAAAGATTAACGTTTCGATCAGATAAGACCATAAAGAGTGCTGAAGAGTAACTATCATAAAAAGAATTTCAATGTCAAGGAAACTTTTAGCGGAGCCCGCGAGGGTGAAATAAAATCTCAAACACTGTCAGCAAATAACAGGAAATCCTAGGAATTTTCTTCAGTGATTTTTTTTCCACTCAACCTCAAACTTCTTGATTTACCTAACCTACGTATCGGATTTCGATAATTAGAAGTTGTTAAAAGTTGCTCACCTTCAGAACAAAATTCGCCTGTATATCCTGGAATACATGAACAGACAGTTCCTGGTACAATTCCATTTATTACGGACTGGCAGGTTCCATTTACGCAATTATTGGCGAAATCGCAGGCGCTGAGATCTGAAAAATACAAATCAAATCCCTCCGCTATACATTCGTAACGTAGGGATGGCGTAACGCAGTGCTAGAAGGTCAACATTACATCTACGCAGGGAATGGTTCATTCACAAGACCAACCACACCGTCGATTACTCCGTGAACGACAAATTGGTACTACTATTTGACTGGGTGAACGTGGACAGTGACTTGGGCATTAACTCCTTTAGCGCTAGCGAGTGGTAGGATTAAAACGACATGAAAGACGGTGCAGCTGCGTAAGCGTCTGCGCTCGAAGCGGTGCGTTGGAGACAGCGGTTAGAATCGAGGCGAAGCCATGGCGAACTGCAGAGATGAGTGGCGTAGCGAGGATCCCAACACGATCCCAACCGCTACGCTCAACCGCGCCGCTTCAAGCGCAGCTGCTTACGCAACTGTCCGTTGCTTCATGTCATTTTGACTCTACTATATATGTATGTACGTCATAGTCGCTTGACTACCGTAGCGTTCATGACGTATAAACGCGCATCCTAGAGAAGTTTGCGAAACACTATGGCTAATATCGTATTTCTCCGCCTGCGACGTTGTATCATATGCGCGTTGGTTCCTGTTCAGTCGGATCAGTATGGAATACGCCTTCCTGGCGGTGACGTGTGCTAATTTTCTTCGTTTTTCTATGAATCGGGCACGTGTTTCCTCGCATGCAGCCACTGTGGAGAGCACTTCAGCAGTTCAGGCGCGCGCCACTTACGGTTATGAAATGGTGGGAAGGTTCCCAACTGCTCACCTTGACAGTTACTCGAATGGTAGTATTCTAGACATTCACATTTGTATGTGCCATCATAGTTCTCAATGCATGTTCCTCCATGCAGGCATATTCCCTTCGTGCACTTCAGTTCAACTGAAAACATAAACCTCTCATTATTATTTATTTTATTGTTTTATTTTTTTATTTTTTATTTATTTTTCTGCAAGTGAGATGGTTGAAATGTACTTACATTCACATACTGGTCCGGTGTAACTGCTATCGCAATTACACACAAAAGTCCCTAACACGGTGTCAGCAACACACGTACCTCCATTCAAACAAGGCAAACTGGCACAAGGTGAAGGTTTTTCTGGCCAGAAAATCCTTTAAGTATGGTTGGCGAAAAACAAACAAATCGAACAAAACTCTTACCCTTTGAACAATCGCTTAATTCATACGAAGGACTACATTTGCAAAGGTGACCGCCTTTATCAGGTGGCATATCCACGCACACACCCTGACCGATGTTAGCGTTGCACAATCCAGGATTGCCGTCGCATTCGTTGGGATCGTATACTTCAAAGCTATCAGATTAAGCACAACAACATCGAAGTTTAGATCGCTGTCCAGAAAATTCACTTAAACACCTCCAAAGTTTTATGGGATGCACAGGTGCTCTACTCAGTCATACGGTTATACATGTAAGTAGCATACATTGTATTTGATAGAACTTTCAAAGGGTAAAGAGGCTGCCTAGAGATACCCGAACTACACACGGGACCTTAGCACGGAGACTACAAGAGGGCTCGAGAGAAATGCGACCATGCTTCGTGAAAGCGGTCGTAAGCGCTGTTGTTGGAGAATGATGGATATTGGGTTCGCAAAATCGACTTATAATTCACCTATGACCATTATGTGCTGGACGGGGACGTCTTTATTCCCTAATATCTGCCTCAATTGAATCAAACGCTTTCCTTAAGTCGAAGAAATTGAGATATGTTTACACCTTTTGATCTCTCGACTACTGAAAGGGAAATCTGTCTATGTCCAATTATGTCAAGTACTTCTTGAGGTTTTGGTAGCACATCCATGTTTCACCTAATGTTCTTTCAATCGTGTTTATCACAGCTGTATAGCGCTTGTAGATAAAAGCCCGTAAAACAGATGTTCATGCTTATGCTCATCTTTCTCCTTCTACAACAACGCAGTCTTGTCAATCTTCCACTGTTAAAGGCAGCATACCACGAATCTGGAGTGGTACGGATTTCAGGTGGAGTATCCGTATACGGGGTCGTAGATTCGATAGACCGGGGTGGTTCCGCTCATCTCTCCCTGAATCACTGCAAGCAGCTGGCCCTGAATGTTGTTCTGTACGATGACTTCTATTGCAGCGCGCCACCCTTCCAAGCGTAGCGTTCCTTACTACCTATCGGAGCTGTCCGAACTGATTTTCGACGAATCGCAGGGCGCAGGCGGCGCAAGGGGAGGAGCGTTGCAATAGATGGAGTCGTACGAAGCAGCATTTTGGAGGCGTCTGTTTGCAATGATGCAGGGAGAGGTGAGCGGAACTACCCCCGTCTCCATAATCCCGTATACGTATACTCTACCTGAAATCCGCACCACCTCAGGTTCATGGCATGCTGCCTTTAAGCATTTTGCATTTGACAGGTCACATGTGAATGGTCTCAGATCTGATTCCATCAGAACCATATTTGATACGACTCTTCGTCGACATGATGACATCGTTAGAATAGGAAGGGAAGGATATCTGGAGTATTGCGAGGAAGTAAGTGAACCTGGCTATCGAAGACGTGAGTACAAAGATTGTTGACGCTCTTTTCTGTCGTCCTTCTTGATGCAATGGGCTTTTTTTCTTAAATTTTGGTCCCAGTGGGCAGTATTCTATCATATTTCTTGTAACTGGCAATGTCTCAACGTTCGTAACAAATGTATACCCTGCCTCACCCATTTGGAAGAGGTCCTCTATCATTGTATCATGCTTATTCTTGCAGGGCGCAATTTGTATATAGGGGATTGAAAATGGGTGTACTGTATGTGCACCCAAACATGCGTATGTGAATCCACCGATCTCCACACTAAATGTATGAATCGGTTTGTCAGCGGATTCCAGAAATATATCCAAGTTCAGAAATTGCAAAATAGTCGGACTGCGGAAATGAATAGAACTAGTGAGGGTCCCACCTCCATTGCACAGCACCGCTTCAAACGCAGTACGCTTACGCAACTGCAGCAGAGTTCGGCTTCTTTTGATCCTACTATATTCGTACTATAGACTACAATTATCATGTATGAGTGTATTGTATGAGTGAGTACTGTGATAGAAACTCACACTTCTTTAGAGATAGTCTATATAACATTTTGGTGGTTCTTCAAACTTTTATCGGAATGTTCTTCAAAATAATTGGAGTTTCGACTCACCATCTGGCTCATAAGAGAATACTAAAGCACGTTTGTTCGTTTCTGCACAGATCTCATTTGAATTTGCACAGGCTGTTTTACAATTCGCATCACTTTTAGAATTGTTTAGAGCGGACGACGATGATAAGTAACAGTCTGTCCCAGACAATGCTGCAAAAAAAAAACTTAATGAAAATAGGACGTACCTTACCGTACCCGCTAGTAATTCAGATAGAAAACCTTGTAAACGCCGAAGCCTTCGTCGATTCAAGAGAAATAACTCACTGAAAAAAGTGTATGTAGGGCTATTCTTAGATGTCAAGAGGTTCATGCATTTAGTAAAAGTCATCGCAGGATCGCTCGTTTTGTAGTAGAGTGGTCCTCCCAGCGCATCAGTGGTTGCAAAGCATCCCTTATCCACAGGTGACGAAGCTTGAAAAATATTATCGGAAGTAACACTTTAAACATGGAAAAATGGAAGAGAAAATGTAGGATTTATAGCTCTCTTATCTATCCACTTCTTCACTATTTTCTCTGTACATTCCGGTAAAGTCACAAAAATTGTGATGTGTTTCATTTCAGATTGAGAAACAAGTGCTATCACTGAAGCAATGCATTTTCGGTGCATATTGTAGGAATGCATCAGTGGACATCGAATCGTGAGAAAGTATAGTCGGGTCAATACGACATGAAACACAAGTGCAGTTGATGTGCATTTGCGTACGCGCTCGAAACGGCGCTGTGGAGGCAGCAGTTGGAACCGAGGTGGGCAGTTGGAACCGAGGTGAGCGATGGGTGGTGCCAGCAAGGATTTCACCACGCTCCTAGCCACTACGTTCCACCGAAGCGCCTCGAAAAAAGCCGCGTACGCAATTGCGTACGTGTTCCATGTCGTTTTGACCTTACTATAACAGGATTATGTTGTCTTTGACATAAAAATTTTGAGTACTTGTCCAATTCTGCAAACAAATGAGATCAGAAATAAAGCGATCACGCGTGCCAATTCATCAACATCTTCAGAATTGTGTAAGATAAAATAGTTACCATCAAAGATAGTATGTCGCGAATGTAGGGATCCTTCACGAAACGACACGGGCGTTGATCACGAGTATAAACGCGATTATGCTTAATTCACTCTAATTGTCCTGAGAAACGGTGATGGCGAGCGGCTTAGCGATCAAATTTACCTACGAAGCATGTATCTGCGAGCGCAGACATGCATGCCACGTCTGCTGGTGAACGAAGAATGAATAGGTTGCTGACGCTGTTTCTTCCGCTTGCCGGTAGACGCGGAGCGTACATCTGCGCTTGCAGACGTGGCACGTTGCTAGGTACCTTGTAGGAGAATTCGATCGCCATAGCCGTTATCTATGCCGTATTTCAGAGCAATTAGGGAAGACTGAAGGTGATCACGTAACATACTCGTCATCTACGACCCGAACCCTATATTTTCTGCGAAAAAAATCCCTAACCTCGTTAAATCAGTGTTATGTTGATTTTTCTCTTTGTTCCCACTCACTATAGATATATCTGGGCCCATCGCAAAGGACGTTCTGCCAATCTTCTTCGCATCTGCAATAAAAGTCGGAACCGCCCAGGATTGATTCGCAAGTGCCGTGAACGCAGGTTACACTCTCGCACGGTTCCTTGTCTGTAAAACAAAATCGAAACAGTTCAAATTCTTCGATAGCCTGCTCCATTGCTCAATTTCTTCTTACTTACATTGACATCGGATCCCGAGATATCCAGGAGCACAACCACATGTGTAGTCAACGTTGTTTTTAGTCGAGCACGTGCCACCGTTCAGACAGGGGCTGGTCGAACAAACGGAGGCCATGTCTGACAGTTGCATATTTGAATGTGTTTAAAAAGTAGTTGAAAACACTTCCAGAAGGGAACTAGCAGATTTTTCGCAATGTATATCGCCCGAATGATTGTTTTTTTTCAATGGCAACCATAACATATTATTTACGCTTCTCTAAGGGCAAAACCGATTTCAAAGTTATGTTCGGAAATTCAACGTTTTTGTTGTAACAAAGACGTTTAACGAAAAACATGACTATACATAAAGCGTTCACTCCAGAAGTATGTCTAAACAGTTTGGTCCAAACGACATGGAGCCTGGTGCAATTGTGCAAGCGATTGCGCTTCAGGTGGCACCTCCACGAACTCCAATCGAGATGAACACCTCTTCCCACGTTTCCGCTTACGTAATTTCCATGTGCAACTACAAATATGCAACTACAAATACAAAAATGCAGTTTACAAGTAATGTTGTAAAATGCCCCGAAGATTCTTCTAGACAATCCTAGATGTGCGATTTTATTTTCTTGTCATCATTTTGTTTGAAAATTTCCATAGATTTGTCACAATGTACCATGTGGAGTGATGTTAAAGGCAGCATACCACAAATCTGAGGTGGTGTGGATTTCAAAGGATGAAGAGTTTCTGAGATATCAGGGGGTATTCGTATAAGGTTATGGGAGACTACGGAGAGGGGGTAGATTCCGTCCATTTCTTCCTACATTGCACTGTAAAGAACGGCCCGGAAGATACGGCTTCATTCGTTTTGGCGCACCATTTTGTACAAGATGTTCGATTGGAGCGCGCCAGTCTTGTGCGGCGCCGCATATTCCGGGCCGTTTTTTACGGCAATTAGGAAGAAATGGACGGAATCGCCCCCCTCTCCGTAGTCTCCCATCTCGTATACGAATACTCCACCTGAAATCTGCACCACCTCAGATTCGTGGGGTGATGCCTTTAAGGTGGAGTTTCTATACAGGGTCGTAGGTTATGGAGACAGAGGTAGTTCCGCTCATCTCTCCCTGCATCACTGCAAACAGCCGCCTCCAGAATGCTGTTTTGTACGACGCCATCCATTGCAACGCTCCACCCCTTCTGCCGCCTCCGCCCTGCGATTCGTCGAAAATCAATCCGGACTGCCCCGATAGGCAGTAAGGGACGCTACGCGTGCAAGGGTGGCGCGCTGCAATAGAAGACATCGTGCAAAACATCATTCAGGGGACGCGTAGTTGCACACTTTCGCAGTTAATGACGTCTCAGGGCTAATTTACGAACTTACGACTCACTATCTGCTATAGTCGGGTTGATACTACTTGACACGGTGTGGATGCGAAAAGGACTGCGCTCGAAGAAGCGTCGTCGAGCCAGGGAAGTGGAATCCTCGCTTGCTGCAATCGGACTGCAGATATGAGCTAAGGTCCCACCTCGGTCGCAGCCGATAGATCGACCGCGCCGCTTTGGAAGAAGCCAAACTATGCCAAGTTCCAGCTTCTTTTCGACGCGACGATACATTAATTATCATGTAAAGAATCGGACGCATAACGTTCTGAATGTGACTTCTACGGTTGCGACGCGTCTAGAGAGACACTTTGTAGAGTACTTTTACCATTGTCGCACAATTGAGCTATGCACCGTTGTTGTCGTTCCATTTAAATTGTTAAGAATATCGACAGTTTATTTTTAGCCTTCGATAGATCCCCAAGATCTTCAGAGAGTTCATTTACTTGTGAATCGCGCGAACTTCGGTAAAATTCCCTCGCATGCAGTCTACACTTCTTCATTATACTTTAAAGGCATCACCCCACGAATCTGAGGTGGTGCAGATTTCAGGTGGAGTATTCGTATACGGGATGGGAGACTATGGAGAGGGGAGTGATTCCGTCCATTTCTTCCTAATTGCCGTAAAAAACGGCCCGGAAGATGCGGCGCCGCACAAGGCTGGCGCGCTCCAGTCGCACTTCCTGTAGAAAGTAGTGCGCCAGAACGCCTGAAGCCGTATGTTCCGGGCCGTTTCTTACGGCACTTAGGAAGAAATGGACGGAATCAGCCCCCTCTCCATAGTCTCCCATCCCGTGGTATGCTGCCTTTAAGTTAAAGCTTTTCTGATTTTCTTCTTCTTTTTTCTTAATTTTTTCCCTGTTTTTAAATATAACGAACACTTGACAAGTATGCAACTTCTTTGTTTTATGGACCAACTCAATTGTGACGAAAAAAAACTTGCAAATACGCTCCTAAACTGGATCTATCACAACTCAGAACTCATTTAACAGTCAAATAGTTTTAGTTTACATTTCTGACGTTCATGAAATCATCAGGGAGGTAGAGGTCAAAGAAGCTTTTATAGAGTTCTCTTCAATTACCGTAATTGATTCGTAGAAATGATGGTTGTGAGAGTGATAGAGATGAACATGAGAGAGAAATGAATTAAGCCTTTCATCATTGTTAGTACATTCAAAGTTTGAGTTTTTTTTTTATCCAGTGGACCTGTCACTGACTATTCGGATTTCTTACCAGAATGTATAGAAATATCGAATAACTCACCGAGATCACAGTTAGCACCTGTGTAACCTGGCTTACAATCACATGTGTAACTTCCAGTGCCAGGATTGCAAACGTACATGCTGTTAATTGTTGTTGGACATGGATTAGGGTCGCATGTATTCGCAACTAAATGGAATAAACTCAGTTATATGTCGTTTTTTGACAATGATATTTCCATTTCAGCTTTACGCTATAGGTTGTGATATATCCATTCTTGGCTTCATTATCAAAAATCACATCATTACGCCACCTTCTAGAAATTTCTGGAGACGTTCCTGAAGGCCTGCTTGTGTGTTTTCCCCTTGAAATAGCGCTGCTTCCATTTTACTATAAACACTCGGTATTGTATCTCTTTTCAAAATTTGTGAACGTTCTATGAAAATGTTGGAGTGGACTTTCATCTTTTAACTCATTAACTTTTTTCTTTTTTTTTCTGGCTCTCGAGTTGCACAGTTCAATTTGTAATCGTTCGAGCAGGAGAAAGGTAACAGGAAGTGGCTTACTTGTTTCGCATAAGCTGCCAGTGGTGCCGTTGTTGCAGATGCATTCACCAGAAGGACATGAGAAATAATATTCGTAGAAATAATAGAACGTTTGTGTTTCCACTGGGTCCACACATATACCATAATTCATGCACCCATGTGGAGGATTGTAGGGATTATCCACATATGTTATTTGTTGCCATGATGGTAAACTTGTGAGAAATAAACAAAATAACTTAAGCATGATCAGGTCATCGAAGGGGTGCAACTGAAGATGTTGAGAATTATTAAAAGGTGATTGAATTTCCGTATATCAAAAAAGAACACAGAAATGATACACCGGAGAGTAGGTTGAGGTTTAAATTCTTGAACCTCTTTTTGCACCATACTTGTAAAAAGCAGGTTCGCCTTCGAACATGTTGTATGTACCAGAAGCGTTAAGTCTTCCTTGAATTTCTTGGGGAATTGCTCGCGTCTGCTGATCGATAGGATGGGAATCAATAGGTCGATGGAGGTGATAAGCTTTAGAGAGGTCTTTGTTCTGCTCTTTAAATAGTTTTTTCGTTCGTTTTTCTTATAAATGAGCATGATTAAAGTTGTTCTATAGCCTGATTAGTACAAAATCGTCTTCTGTTAGCATCGTTTCCATCACCTTCTCTACGACCGACATATTGGGCTGTGAAGCTCGCCCAAAACGTTCCACATCAGCTGTACTTGTATTTCGGCAAAATTTGTGCTATTTTACGAAAAAAAAATCGAGAGAGTTGAATCCACATAGAAGAAGAAGACAATTAAACTTATTAGCCAACACTAATAGTGTATTTAGTAATTTTAAACTCACAGTAAACAATAACAAGAGTTCGAGTATAATTCATCACGCGCTTTGTAAGGGGTGTTCAAAGAGTCATTTACTGGTGCAATAGCCATAAAGACGATACTAGCAATTGTTGTTAAACAGTTAAACAAATATATATATATATACATAGCTATGAATATACGTCTATATATAAAAGATTGCGTAAAAATATGTGCACTATGAAGAAAATTGTTTAACTTTATTCCTTTCCTTCCTTCATCGAATCGATGGTGCGGCGGAGGTGGTTAACTTCTAAAAAAATCACTAAATTGTTTATGTTTCGAGCCCTTAGTTCCTTTTCCATTTTCCAAATTCGCAAACAGAGAAGTCTAAGGAATCAAGATCTGGGCTGTTCGCAAGCCACAAATCCTCCTTCAAAAAAGACCCGATTTTGGTCTCCAGGAACTGGATCATTGTTTTAGCTCCATGGGCTGGACCCCAATCATGTTGAAAAATAAAATTGGTATCCATGGCACCACAGCTTTCTTGATGATCTCTTTTTGATATGTCTTCGCATTAATTTTCACGTTTTTATCGATAAAAAGCAACGAAGCCTTACCGGAAGCACTGATGCCGCCCCAAACCATTAAACATTCAGGAAACAGACTCCATATGGCAATTTCCCGCTTACGAGTGTTCCTGAGAGCTTGTTCCTTAGGAAGCAAATGGTGATTCTGAAGGTTTTTAGCCACTTCAACGGCGAACATTTTCTCGTCAGACCAGAGGACATTCTTAATTCGACGGACTTTGACAAATCCCCTAATTTCTTACATTTCTCCTTTCGATTTTGCTTTGCTTGCTCGGTAAGAACTTGTCCGTTTAATAGACGATATCTTCGTTATCCAAGCTCATTTTCTACTTACGCTTGAATAGATTTTTGAGAAATTTTGACCTGTTTGGTCATCTCCTTCAAACTCCGCTCATCTTCTCGGTCAATCCTCCACTTAATGATCCTATGCATTGGTAGGGTGTTGACAGTCCGTTTTCGTCCTCTTTTGGATTTGCACTGAATGTTTCCTTCCTTATTCCATTGGCTTACAATCTTCTGGACGGTTCTTAGAGAAACTACGAACTTAGCAAAAATCGCTGAGTTGTTCATGCTGCTCTTTGCTAGCGGTGCAACCGCGTCGGTACTTGGGCAGCTCTTCCCCATAGCATGATAAACAAAAAATTTATCTTCAAACCAATAACTAAAAATAGATAAGTGTTTTAAAAAGAAAATAAATGCGTTTCACAATGTTCAAAAATGTAGAGTTAGTTAAGCGAAGGAGAGCTCCTTTTAGACTTAGGAAAAAGTTTTGTTTAACTTAATTATGAATGAAAAAAGTGCAGGACCTCGCAAAATTTATGAGAGGATGCAGTGGAAGTGTTTTGCCTGATCCGAGGTTCAGATTGCAATGCAATATCATCAATTCGTTTCAGCATCATTCGATTAGAAGGAAAATTGTTGCGCCAAATATTTGTTTGCGAACGTAACCGACACTTTCTCTTCAGATTGCTCATTGACGAACGTCGATATCGTCTGATTTCAAAACATGTGTGGACTTTTAGAGGGTTACAGTAGTTATCTTCTTGATACAAACGTTCGTTCTAAGGTGGCAGAGCTCCTCTCGGCTTTTTTTTCTATGCAGATCTCTCTACACTTTTAATGTTCATTGCAACTTTTATCAACATAGATTTACACGTTTGCGTTCACTTTTCTTTTGTACAAAATCGTGAAAACTAGATTTTTAATGAATTAATGAAAATTAAATGACAAATACTTTTCACAAAAGCTCTTGAGTAGTGGAAGAAGCTATCATTTTGGCACAGAGTGAAATGAACAATTGCTGAGCACTGAAATTCAGAAAAAGCCGCGAAGTTTGTAACAAAAGGATAAATTTTAAGATGTGACACATTGGTACCATATGTGTTAGGAGGAATAGGCTATTACTATGCTTTGTTCCTCGCATAGCAACACGTCCTTCTTCTTCCTCTTTGTGACCTCAACGACTGAAGTTCGATGGATTCGCAGCAGAGAACGCATGAGTCCAGTCGCACGTGTGCATAATTGACCAACAATTATTATTTAAAAGAGAAGAAAACAAGACTTCTCCCGGAAATTTTCATCAATAAATACGGCAACACTATGTACATAAATCAATGCAGATTCCAATCGCTAAGTAATTTCAGGTCAAATCATCTGATACCTATCAGATCACTATGTTAGAGACGTTTCATGCTTGTGTCACAATCCACCAACTCAGGATGTGTCCTTCAATAGGATTCGATGTGCTATGAGTGGTTACCTCAAGAAAGAGGAAGCGTAGCATTATTGACAATGTAGAGTAGTATTGGCATTTTCCAGTGGCATTCTCGAGGACTGAAACCGTAATTCCTCCAAGGTCAGTCAACTGTTCCACCGGGCTTACGTCGAGCAACAGAAAATCTGTGAGCATTCCATATAGTTACAGTAATCAAGACCCTTCAAAAACCACTGTTTCGCTAGCTATATTCGACATTCTCGCATTGTTCTCTGTAAAGAAATGCTCATAGTCTGAGTCTTTGTCCAACATATTTATTTATTAGGGCGGGTGTAGTGTAGCGGTTAGAGGTTCCGCTTCCTGCACTATCGATCGGAGGTTCAAATCCGCCCTAGTGCTCACCAAGCCTTTCATCCCTCCGGGGTCGATAAATTGGTACCAGACTTGTCTGGGAGGATAAAAACACTGACTTGACACATCGGCTAGCCACCGCAAGTCATTGTAGAGGCCGGATACACGTTCGTAAACCTCAAACGATTCTGAATTGAAGTGAACGTGGGGGCGCATCCCAAGCGGATTGATTAACGCCAGAAACTTTATCTTAACTTCTATTTATTTATTAAAGGATAAATAAGGATAAACACAATAGAAATCAAATCATCTTCATCTCTTTCCTCACCTCGAGCTATCCTGTACAATTTAGTTCATTTCTTATTCTGGCGGAAACTCGATGCAACGATAGATCAATATTAGAGACGACCGTTCGTCAGTTGAACATTTCCAGTGCTAGAACGGATGAAATTGTATAATATGCGCTGTCGAGGGTCGCATGTACGAGTCTGATTACTATAGTGAGGTCAAAACGACATGGATCACGGTGCAATTGCGTACGTGGCGTCTCTCGAGGCGGCGCGCTAGAGCTTAGCGGTTAGGAGTGTACTGGATCCTTTGCTGACATTACCCGTCGCTGCAGTTTGCGACGGTCCCACCTCGGTCCCAACTGCTGCCTCCGCCGCGCAGTTTCAAGCTCGCACGCAAATTCACCGTGGTTCATGTCGTTTTGACCGGACTGTACCTGTTTGTACTAAAACTCAGTCAGGCATCTGAGTTTACGCCCTGGAAACCCACGAGCTATACAACTTGCGCAGTTATATGGCAGAATTCACCCAGCTATTGTAAAAAGGTACTATTGTCCAGCATATCGAACCAAACAGATCGTAACGCTGAACAGCAGGACATTATCGACATGAAGTACTCGGTTCATTGGGTTTCCATAGGTGGCCCACACGAGACGCCAAGTCTATGGAACACTGGTGTATGGATACCTTATGTGCGAGCTCTTGCCGAAGACTGAGAAGAGCCAGCAGTTCGAGGACGACATCCATCGGCGAAGATGCGTGCGGTAGGCGTCAGGCGATAGTTCCGGCGATAGCTTGAAATCCGTAACACCCCAGATTCGTGGTATGCTGCCTTTAAAGCGATTTAAGCGATTTTGGCGAAACGTCATGATTTAACAAACTCGTATACAGCTCATTAAATTACAATACGACATCTTTCTATGCTGAGGTTTATTCAAAGTCGAACGTTTCAGTTGCTTGCTAAATCAACGCCAATTTGTAGCTCTCAATAATATTATGATTGAGAACAATCGCTAGCATCAAAGTGATGTATCAGTTGACCAGGCTTAAAGTAGAAAAAGGGATGTAATAGCGCGAACATATTCGAGACGCATCTGAAAGATCTTGTGGATGTCTACAAGCTGGCTCGTTGTTCCTCGCGTGAGACCATCAACTACTTCGATTACCCGAAATCAACTTTTCACAGGATCATTAAGCAGTTTTCAGCTCTGTTGATATCTGTGAAATGTACTTGTAAAATGGCAACGAAGTGGCATTCACATGAAAGCACATCAACCGACAGTTGCCTACCGAAGATACGAACTAATTTAACTGCAGTACAGTATATTGATGTGCAACCGTATTTCAATTCAGGCTTTTCAAATATCTCTGAATTTCACATGTAATCGGTCCAATACAAGTTGCGAGGTTGGATAGAATCCGGACAAGATTGTTCTTAGAGCTCCATCTGTGTTTGAAATCAGCGATAGCGCCAAATTGGGGTTAAAGTTAGTGTAATATATCTTCGAAACTTCCATGGCTTTAGAGAGACCGATTTCATCCAGCGTGGAGAAGCACGATAGAAAAGTGGCCATTTTAGGAGGACTTTACACCAAAAGAACACCAGCGCAAACCTGTGCTCAACTTCTTGTTCGAGCAACTTAGATCGACTGTGACGTTGCGAAAAGATAGAGAGTCTCAGAGAAGTCCGGCGAGGAAAGTCCAAGTGCTGCAGAAATCAACAAAAACTCCAAGGCATGATTTTGGAAGATTCGTAGACCTCGCTTTGATAATTAGAGACTTCCTTGGTGGTGAGATTAACGATCGTCCATCGGATCATTCCAAAGTATCTCAGACAAAACTTCTACGGCCTCAAGCTCCAGGAAATGCTCTCCGGGGTTACGAAGCTCAGAAGAATTACCCGCTGAAAATTGTTTCTGTGTGCGATCGATGAAATTTTCGCCTCCCAACAGTTCCAACCTTAATTTCTAACTTTGGGTACCTACGTGTGGGGGGAGTCGAGAGACCAACCAACAAGTGTTCGCACCCTAACTTCAACTCCCTTTTAGTTGCTATCGAGGCAGAGTTCACTGCCATGAACCGTGATGAGTTGAGGACAGCGCTCTCGCGCTTAATTAATTAATTAATTTCAATTTAATTTTCCTAATGAAATATATTTTTCGTTTTTTTTCCAAGTAGTTGTGTTTTTTGCTTATTTTATTTCGTTTTAATTTTCACTTATTAATTCCATCCCGGGGCGGGTGTGGTGTAGCGGTTAGAGGTTCCGCTTCCTGCACGATCGATCGGAGGTTCGAAGCCGCCCTAGTGCTCACCAAGCCTTTCATCCCTCCGGGGTCGATAAATTGGTACCGGACTTGTCTGGGAGGATAAAAGCACTGACTTGACACATCGGCTAGCCACCGCAAGTCATTGTATAGGCCAGTTATACATTCGTAAACTTCAAACGATTCTGAATTGAAGTGAACGTGGGGGCGCATCCAAAGCGGATTGATTAACCCCAGAAACTTTATTCTTTTTATCCTTTTATCCGTATACGGGGTCGTAGATTATGTAGAGGGGTAGTTCAGCTCATCTCTCCCTGCGTCACTGCAAACAGCCGCCTCCAGAATGCTGTTTTGTACGACGCCATCTATTGCAACGCTCCACCCCTTGCGCCGCCTCCGCTCTGCGATTCGTCGAAAATCAATTCGGACTGCCCCAATAGGAAGTAGAGGACGTTACGGGTGCAAGGGTGGCGCGCTGCAATAGAAGGCATCGTACAAAACATTAAGGGGCCGGCTGCTTGCAGTGATTCAGGGAGAGATGAGCGGAACTACCCCTGTCTCCATAATTTACGACCCCCTACGGATACTCCACCTGAAATCCGTACCACCCCAGTAGTAACGTGGTATTCTGCCTTTAAGGAAAAACAAATTGGCATGGTAAAATTTAACTACAGAGTACCATTTTTTTAACATTTGCTTTTACACAAAGTTTTTCTAAGAGGGGCATTTCCATTGTCAAGCGAATTCCTAACTTTGTTCGCATTAGGTCCCCGAGTGAATGCCGAAAGAAGAAAGATATTGTAAGCTAAGAAATCGAATCTGAGCAAATGCAATAAGAAAAAACCCACTGGAGACAACAAAAATAACGACAGTAACACGGATTTTTTTATTAATAGAAATCTAGTACAACAGCTGTGCAGTTTTAAATTTTAAAATCGTTCATCAGGTATAACTTCATCATCTAATCGTTCCTCCACTGCCCAAGCATATTCTCCATCATGTGGATCAATCGAAAAAGCCTAAAAGATTAGCTAATAAGAATATTATGATAAATAGAAGCAGGAATTATCAAACTTTTATTTTTTTAAAATTTTTATGGAACAAAGATGCAATAAAAATGTACCCTCAGTTTAACATCGTGCTTTCCCAGTCTATCGTCGTCATCCTCAAGAGGATAATCCGACTTCTTTTCTTGAGTATAATAATTATATTCGTAGTAGAAGATTGACATCAATGCAAAAATGATAATCACCACACACATAGCTCCTGAAACAGTTTGCATCTATTACAGACAATGTGAAACCTATTGAACTTATTCCAAGCATTTTGCACATGAGGTGAACTCTTTTATTCATTCATACAGTAATCCATTTTCTGTAGATTCTCCTCTCGATTAAGTGTTTATGAGATTAGTGATAAACCGTTTAATTACATGTATAAATGCATCACCCCACAAATCTGGGGTGCTGCGGGTTTCAGGTGGAGAGTTCCTATACGGGGTCGTATATTATAGAGAGGAGGGTGATTCCGTCCATTTCTTCCTAATTGCCGTAAAAAACGGCGTGGAAGACACAACTTCGATCGATCGATCTTCCGGGCCGCTTTTTACGGCAATTAGAAAGAAATGGACGGAATCACCCTCCTCTCCATAATATACGACCCCGTATAGGAACTCTCCACCTGAAATCCGCACCACCTCAGATTCATTTGCCTTTAAGTTTGAGACCGTAGATGTCTACTGGTCAGGTATAGTACAGATAGTTAAAATAATAGATTTTTTTCTGAAATAGGTGAAACTGAGAGAAATACCAGCATAAGCGAAGAATTCAGTTGCCATGTTAGAGAAAAGGTTGAGAGCAGTGATCAACACGATAATTGAGTCTCCAATGGCAGTAGTAAGTAACCATAATGCTTGAACCAACGCTTTCATAGAAGGAGCAGACTGGAAGAAAAAACTTTTTCTTTTCGCTTCATCCGAAAGAGTCAATGAAGGAAATTTTTGACGCATAATATGAAGTAAGCATACCTGGGAATAAGCAAACTCGTAACCCGTAATGGAGAAAAGGATCTCAGCAGCTGTGATTATGACGATTTGGGGGATTTGCCAGAGAATGGACACTGAATTAGATTGTACGACTTGATTTATGTGTTTCGTCGGCTTGTCCTGAAATATCTCATGTTAATAATTATGACGATATCCGGAAATTCTGTAATTAAGTGCATTGCAATTTCCTGTCTTTTCTTTGTTTTTTTTTTTTTTGACAGCGTTTTTTTTTAAGAATATAGTAGAGCAAACACCTTTGGTCCTGTTAAAGCGAGCACATATACTGCTCCTTGTTGATGAACTTCCATGAGCACACCAGTTGCCTTGACTGTGATATTTGTCTTCGGAGGAGTCTTGGAGCCAACATTCTTCGGTGTTTCTTTGAGATAGAACAGCTCCCATCTAAAAAACGTTTGCTATATTAGCCTACCAACCTTATTCGACCTCATTTCATTTGTGACTCAACAACGATCCGACTACCAATGAAAACTACCGTTGCTCGAAGCAAACTATAGTCGAATGTGCTCAACCAGGTGAACGACTCGCATCTGACCGTAACCCAGCCTTCTTAGCTGCTTGACACACTTCTCCGCGCACGCGCTGCTCCAGGATGTGTCCCGATAACCGTTTGATTACATTTAACTGTATATGCATGATGTTGGGTCTGAGAAATGAGAGTTGAAAACTTCGTTATAATGTAGAATTCGGTAGTCTCAAGGTAGAGTCATCGCAGAGATAGCAGGAGTGTGCCTACCAGAATACCTTTGAAGGGGCTGTTCCCAGGATGGCCCGATCCAATGTCATTCGCCACAAAAATTGGACTTTTATCAGTGGGACCGTAAGAAATGTGTCTGTTCTTCAATTCGTAGATCATTTTTGCGCACAGACAAGAAATCCTAAGTTTTTTTCCAGTATGTCACATGCCTCTCATTAAAGTTGTTAGAATACTCTTTACTAACTAAATAACCAACAGTAGTACGAACATGATATTTCATTTGTATTTGCATTTTGGATATTTTGGTTAGAGAATGCGGTAATGTTGAGAGGAAAAGAGGAAAGAATATGTCAGTGAACGTGGACTCTATCATCCGATACGCAATAACATGCAAAGAAAAAAACAAACTTCAGGTTCTCTTCTGTATAGCTGAATAAGCGCTTTTTACAGTGATCTATGTGGATCGTGTGGTACTATTTCAGGCTCGAGTCAGAGCCTCTTTACCCAACCGCCTGCTAGTAAGTTTGTTTAAAGGCAGCATACCACGAATCTGAGGTGGTGCGGATTTAAGGTGGAGTATCGGTATACGGAATCGTAGATTATGGAGACGGGGGTAATTCCGCTCATCTCTCCCTGCATCACTGCAAACAGCCGCCTCCAGAATGCTGTCTTGTACGACGCCATCTATTGCAACGCTCTACCCCTTGCGCCGCCTCCACCCTGCCATTCGTCAAAAATCAATCCGGACTGCCCCGATAGGTAGAAAGGGACGCTACGCGTGCAAGGGTGGCGCGCTGCAATAGAAGGCATCGTACAAAACAGCATTCACGGGCCGGCTGCTTGCAGTTATTCAGGGAGAGATGGACGGAACCATCCCGGTCTCCATAATCTACGACCCATTTACGGATACTCCGCCTGAAATCCGTACCACCCCAGATTCGTGATATGCTGCTTTTAAAGCAAATCATCTGGCTAGTCAGGAAATCAATGTAGCACCATTTCCACTAGAACTATATCATCATCCCTTCACTACGGGCATTCTCCAACGAAATGAGGAAATATTGTCAGGGAATACACGTAGAGGCAGGGTATCACGAAACCCATCAGGGTCGTCAGCAGTTTATCATGTTGAGTTTGGCCTTGTAGGCAAATATAGAGCTTGGATTTCCACCAGTCGTCCTGAAAAATGGCGTGGGAACGGCACTAGTTATTACGAGGTACGTTAGAACTCGCCACCCTTGCTCCGGTTCCCTCAACACTCTCACTATAGGTTTTACTCGAATACGCTGTTGAAGAGATCTTATTGATTTTCGTAGCTGCCGTGCACAAGGATGGTGCGTTCCGACTTACATCGTAGAATGAAACGCCGTTTCCCACGACATTGTAACTTAGGGCGATTTGTGAAAATTGAGCGAGGAAACGTTCATATTCGTAGTCTACACCCCAAACTCCACATTTGCCAGCAGAGAATCCCGCATCGTCAGTTTCGTGATCCAGTGCCTTTAAATGTTAGCTATCTGTATGGCCACGATCTATAAATCCTAACCAATTCACGTTTATCACAACTATTTTCTAGATAATTACCATAGTTAACCACTAACCTTCCTGGTTTCACTGGTTTAAACACGTATTCGACTGCGTAGTCTTTACTAGCTCCCTGCTTTGTGGTATATGTAGCATTGGCATCCCGATCGTCTGTGCCTTCATCGTAGTTAGTTTCCCAATAGTAGAAATCGGACGGGCTTCGAGGATTACAAGAATGATTCCGATCAAAATCACCGGCATCCAGCCTACACATGACGAGATTTCCATCGTATCGTGGACTAGTAGCCATCACAATTCTGCAACAACAAAAAAATCACATATAAAACATTTGATAACTTGTCTGTAAATCATTTGCACACTAACCAACGGGATGTTTCCGGAATTTTATTTGATTCTTTTTTTTCGACCGAATTCAATTTAATTCAAGTTTTAACACTGCCGGTAGGGAATGCATTCAGAATAGAAGCGTACTCTTCAAAATTCTTTGGGAAGAATTTCGCATAACAATCATTGCGCAGCGTCGACAAGAAAACACTAAAAACATTCCACTAGAAAGTTTGAGGGACCAAAACACTTAGTAAGAGATGTGATAGTACGAATTACACATAACGAGTATTACATGAGTGCATTTGTTGAAGGTAGTATTCACAAAGATTTTCATTTTCCTGATTCCAAATTTTTGCGAAAGTCTTCTGAGCTCTTCTGTGATCTTCTAAGAAAACTCAAAATTTTGATATTGACAAACACTGGAAAATTTCAGCACTTGAAGTTAGTTTACTCGCTGCGTGAGGCATTTGTGTTCATGTTCTGACAGGCACTGCGATGGAGTCTCTTCACAAGTAAACTTTACAAGTCTACAGTTCTGTTGTTCTTTAGCTATATAATAATAACATTGTATAGTAACGGATAGCAATCCACATCACCTCTAAAAGATAACTGTATGTGATACGATATGCGATAAATCAGTGGCGGCCTCATTTCTCGTAGTAAATAATTAAATCGTTCAGGGCCCTAAGACCTAAGCATTAGTCTTAGAGGATCTATAACATGCAAGCTAAAGTTACAAATAGAAAAATGTAAGTTAGAGCGTCAAGAAATAAGGACTCCCCCAACTACGTGCATTTTCCCATAGGATTACTATGGTTTTTATTTAATTTTTCTTTTTTCCTCGGTTTTTGTTTCTGATATGCTGTCCGACATTACTACGGAGACAACGCGAATATTACAACATGAATAGAGGAAAAAAGATCGAAGCAAAAAAAGTTTATTTCTTACCCCAAACTGAATTCACCAGTGCCTTGTGTTGGTTTTGCCGGATCAGCCTTTCCTTGATAGACACCATTTGGACTAATTGCTATATAATAGATTTTCTTTGTTTCCAATTTGGCGGTGAATGTGCTAGGCAGGTTCTGAACGCATGAGAATATGCATTCTATTTACCACTCACTATCTATTTAGTAATTTAGTCAGTCTTACTTGAAATTTGTCATCTGAGCATCCAGAATAACTAAGTTGGATGGGAACCGACCATGACTTCGTTGATTGCGGTGCTTTCAAATGCATCGAAACTTCACCGGTTTTCCGGTTGTCAACGTTTGACTTGAAAGAAAATAAATAAGTTAAATAGCTAAATCGATCAGCTAAATTGAAATGAACGAAAAATAATCAAAGAAACATTCCATAAGTGGCTTGTTGTAGAAAAAAAGCTTATTTTACTTTGCTAAGAAAAGGAGAAATTACCACGTTAGGCGCAATTGTAAAGGCGTTGTGTCCCGGGAATGTGGCCGTCACGTTACAATTATCCAACTGATTCCACACGCTAACAAAAGCCTCATTTGATGCTGGTAAGGAAGGCAGCGTTTCCTATAATCACATTATTTTTAGTTTTTTTTTTGTGGAAATTACATAGTACCAAAGCGAAGAGCTACTATGGACTTACGTTGACACTTAGTTGGACAAATCCAGTGACTAAGAAGGACAAGGAAGCTAACAAACCTCCGACCACCATTTTTCGTAAAGGGCTGAAAATACAACGTTTATAATCACTAAAAAACCGTTTGAAGACAGCATTTCACGAAATTGAGGATGTTAGAATACCACCAGAAGAAGAAAGGGATAAGGATGTAGATTACGAGTAAAAGCGTGTTCACGTTCAAGTTTTCTTTCCGGGAAAATGACGTGGGAAACGGCCGTCCTGTACGAATCACCTTACAACGCGCTACTCTTCCACACGCGCCGCGTCTGCCTGCGAAGGGACAACAATCAATGAGATTTCCTCAACGGCATGTTCAAGTAAATTCAATGCTGCAGAAACACGAGTGTGCACAGTGGTGGCGTAGGGAACTTCGTACAGGTAGGGCATTTTTCAAGCCGTTTTTTAGGGTGACTAGGGGAAATTGAATATATGAATATGGTCGCGCTCGTACTTGTAATCTACACCCCTAATATTATAAATGAAAATAAGTATATAAATGAATGAAAAGAATGAGTGCGCTAGGTAGCAGTTTTTTTTTCCAAAAGAGATACGTGTGCAAGTCTCAAGTATGTCTTCCGAATTCAACATTATCTTTCGGCGTTCTACTTACTTTATTGTGTTTGGCTTCAAAAAAAAGCTGTGTTATTGGGTTTTGCATCTCAGGATTCTGTTATCTCTCAAAAAAGGAGACAGAACTTTCAACAGCGTTTTCCTTTAGCTTGAACAATGAGATCTTGACAAATATTTCTGGTAAGACACTATTTCAGACATTATCCTAACAGTGGAAAAATTCATCTGGATATTTTTCATTTATGCAGGTTAATATATTTAACCCACATAATAACATATATATTCGCGCTTGTGAACTAAGGCGGTTCAAATGCTTCACGCTTTAAAGGCACTTTGAAGACTTTAGAGGATGAGGAATGTTTACGATATTGGTCTCTTTCCAGTAGTAAATGAGATCTGAGATGTTGTTTGTAGGCAGTACTCTCAAAAGAAAACGCGGAACATCCCTCACAAACATAAAACTAGGGAGGTTAGAAACATCAGATCGATCAATTTATCCGATGATACAACCTTTCACGTCCATAGTAGTAACCAAATGGGAAGACGTGATGCATATCTCAATTGTTTAATGGAATGCTTCGTTTTCTAATTTCGTACGTTATTCCCCTATGAGGTTTTCGCCACGCCAATCCTACTGGTGCAAAGAGCTGTTTTGTTGGGGGAATTGATCGGTTTGGCGTTTTTGATGCAACTCAGTTCTAATTTTGAGCCGTTCAGCTTTTTTTGTTATGATAATTGTAAACCATCTCTAAAACCCTAATTACTACTGTGGACAAACATCGAAAGTTTCACTGAACCCCGCCTCCAAAAGAAAAAAAAAACGTATCGATTTTTTCCCGCAATTCTGACAAAGTGCTGATTCGTCCGGATGAAAAACGAACGCAACGCGACAAAAACCTTACACGCGGCAATTCTTTCAATCTAATTTTGCTGAATGCTACGAAGGGAGTATTATTCTATAAATTGGCCATAATTTACAAGTTATGCAGAAACTGGTACAATAGAAAACAACGTACGTAATATTGAAGCACTTTCCAGCGATGGGATAGATGATCACTTGAAAAATTGGAATGAATAAAAGGATCAATACTGCGTTAAGCGTTTGCACTTGATCAGGAAGTAACAGGAGGTTTCCGGATAAACGGCAGTCCATTTGGATACCTAGAAAAGAGAAGAGTAGTAGAAAATCCTTGTTCAGTTAGTACTAGTATAAATAGGTGGCAATGAGAACCTTTGTTTTTCGTAAAAAAAAAGCGCATTACTTAGTATTTAAAGAACATATACTTAAAGGGAAGGAGTCTTCGTAGCTGTACAGACATAGTTTCGTGTCCAACTGTGGCAGTTAAATGAAATAGTAGTGGTTGTAGCACAGTGGTAAAAGGTATTGCAGGTTCTGCATGGATCAAAACTCATTCCAGAAACTGTTTATGTTTAGGAATTTACTTGACAGTCCATTAAGAGCACAAAATTGATTAGATTGGGATCTCAGCTCGAATAAATAGCGAAATGACAATAGTTTACAGATATAATCGATATTTTTCTTGGTAGTCTAGAAGAAGGAAATAGCCTTCTGTGATCCTTTCTTCCCAACGATGCAACTTATCACAGGTAGTAGAACGA
Organism: Necator americanus; assembly: GCF_031761385.1. Taxonomy (NCBI): domain Eukaryota; kingdom Metazoa; phylum Nematoda; class Chromadorea; order Rhabditida; family Ancylostomatidae; genus Necator; species Necator americanus. Next base: position 26,208,875 of record NC_087376.1, read on the forward strand.
GGACACTCTGCAACGCGTGCACGGTGGTGTGGGTCGTGCCTACGGCTGTGCGGCTGCTATTTATTTGAGTTCGATTAGTTCAATTTGTGCTAGTGCAGATATACCGACATCAAATAGTTTTTGATATGATGCCTTTAAAGAGGTCAAAGCGTTTGGCTCATCTTAAACCGATTTATTAACATCAACCATTTTATCCACTGTTGCAATTGTTTCCAATAATTTCTCTGCCTTTGAGATAGGTATTTTTTTTTATCGCGAAGTTTTCTCGGATTACTACGGACAGTCTGGCCATTGTTTAATTGTTGAGCTTCACTAAGAACAGTTCACGAAATGTACTTAAAAAATTGGTCTGGAGAAAGGTTAAGTACAAGAGCATGTATTTTTGACAACCACCATTGTATAACATCAAATTTTTTTTATTGTTTTTATAGATTTTAGTGTTTTTGATGAGAAGTTCTCAGTCCTTTTATAGCGAGGTCAAAACAACATGGAGCACGTACGCAGTTGCGTACGGAGCTTCTCTCGAGGCGCTTCGGTGGAGCGTAGCGGCTAAGAGCGCAGTGAAATCCTTGTTGGCACCACCCATCGCTGCAGTTTGCACGAGCACGTACGCAAATGCACCGCAACTACACTCGTGATTCATGTCGTTTTGACCCGAGTATAAACTTATCGCTGTTCATGATACTATTCGGTTTTTTTTAAAATTCTGTCCACCTATTATTAATCATTATTCGCAACAAAAAATAGATAACACATGGTGAGTAGTAAACCTTGAATGAGCCAGATTGAGCCTTGTTGATCGTAAAGTGCCCAAAACATCGGCACCGGAAGGAACATGATCAGTACACGAAGCAGTGACTTCACGTCATCAATAAACGTTTTCTGTATCAGATTTTGATTAATTCTCGAGAAAAAAGATGAGAGACTAAAGAAACATCCTTGTTGTTCATGCACACCAACCTTCTGACACGCATTATCGTTCCCTGTTTCCGCACGAAGACTAAGGCATCTGAAGAAAAAAGTAGAAATTGCAAAGAAAATGTATTTTAAGAAATTTAGAAAAATCCCATCTTCCTGTCACTCACTTCGGATCATTCTCGCATACATGAGTGTCCATATAGTTGTCCAGCCAGTGTTGTTTCTTCGTTTTCGAGTGGAATTTGTTGGCGACAGCCCTCTGAAGGAGCGAGTAAAGGAAAAGTGCCAAAAGAATCTGAAGCCTGATTCAATTGCACAAGCGACAGCGCTTGAAGTGGTACGCTGAGACCCTTACTCATCTCTGCAGTCCAACTGGAACCAGCATTGGTCTCCCCTTGATCGCAGATGCTTAAGCAATTGCGTCAGGCTTCAGATCACTTTGAGCCGATTGTATCTAACGATCAAATATGCACAGCTCATTTTGAAAACACATTTTTCAACGTTGCTAAGAGTTTTCAGCCCTAGTCCTTGAATCTTAAAGCTGATTAACCATAACTACAAATGTGTGGTCGGGTCAAAACGACATGAAGCACGTAGGGTTGCGTAAGCGGCTGCACTCAAAAGCGATGCGGTTGGAGACAGCGATTGGAATCGATGTGGGACCACTGCGAATTGCAGAGATGGGTGGCGGAAGCGAGGATCTCTACACCATCCTAACCGCTACACTTCACCGTGCAGCAGCGTACGCAATTGTCCGTGCTTCATGTCGTTTTGACCCAATTATAGACGAAGAGAAGAACAAACCCCCATTAATCGAGCAACTTCACCAAAAATGTTCTCCTTTGGAGGAGGCTTCTTGTACCAAAACGATCCAGCCATAAACAAACCTGGAAACACCATATTAAAAAGTTTAGGGGACTAGAATTTGGCAAAACTTACAGCACTGTTAATTTATTCAGACGGCCGTATGGCCGATCAAATAGCCGTATGAATAAATGAGTAATTGTAAATAAATCAACAAGTAAAAGATTGATGACAGATGTTCGCAGAAGCTATACAAAAATAATTCCAAAGTATTTTAAAAATTTGGCAGCTGTGGCGCAGTCGGTTAACCTTCCACACGGTCGATGGTTTGAAACCGCCCTATTGCAAACCAAACCTTCCATCCCTCCGGGGTCCGGTAAGTTGGCAGCAGATCTGTCTGGGAGGAGAAAACTTTGACTTGATCAATAGCTTTATCCTTTTATCTTAGACGATTAGGATTCCGGGGAGGAACATTGCACTAAAGGAATCCTCACTAGTCAGTCATGACCCAAACTCGCAAATCTTCTCAAATTAGTCATGAAAAAAATCACAAGCACTGATCCTAAACGCAAAACAAACGTTCCCTACTACGAGATTTTGTCAACCACTATACGATCGTCATCCAAAGCCCAAATCGAAAGTCAAAATAAAGAGGATTGAAAAAATCATTCCACGATTTCTACCCTGATCTCTTCCACAGCCGCGACCATTTGACTCCAGAGCGAAAAGCAGCTGCTCCCAATTTTAAAATTCCAAAACTCCATCATTTCGATGAAAAATAAGACAGGTTTTCGAGAAGGATTCAACACGATTCACCACATGCACCTCGTTTCAAAACGCATCAAATTTTCATAAAAGTCCACCAATGCTGTCTGTCTCATACTCTCGGCTGTGAAGAAGGTATTTGATATATGCAAAGCTTTCCGCGTCATATCCATGATTCCTTTGTAGATATATCGAAGATAAATCCTTATGCATCACTATTATCCCTACTCCCTCTATCATTTGTCGTCACTGCTCGGGCAGCTTGCCGATTTCCTCCTTCCAGAAGGTAGGGGAAACGGGTTTGAAGTGTTCGTCGAGTGCTTCCCACATGTTTGATGAAACTTATGCATCAACCTAATAATCGAGATTGAATCAGTCATAGAAGAATCAGACACTGAATCAATCCCTGAACAACCAAAGTCTCCTATTCCGTACGTACGTGTTATTCGTGAGTTATACAGCCACTTTACAACAAAATTGTCATCAATATTCCGGATGGGCAGCTTATGCAGGATAATTTTTGAGTAGCTTTTCCAATAAAACTAATGCTGCATTAGTAAAAGACGATATTGTTGCATTTCAAGATAAATAAAAAGCATGGATATGAGGGCAAATTATCTCTAGAAGAGGATTCGTATTCTATGTACCTCACTTACATGTCGCTAAGATCATCAGAACAGCTGGTATTCCGAAGGCAAGTGGATAACAAGAATCTTGTCCAAGGCATGGTTGAGCTGAGTATCGAGGTTATTTTCAAATTATCTCATGGTAGCAGTAACAAAAAGAGAACCTACATCGAAAAATTGGAGATATGAAAGTAGAAATCATAGAACCAGCATTAATTGAAAAATAAAACACGGAAAAGAATAGAGAGAGCATTCTTTCCTAGAAAAAAAACAATTAAATAACCTTAAAAAGCACAGTAAACAACTCTTAGTAATGAGATAGTTGCGAACATATTACCCTGAACTGTGAAATAACTATTTATTTTTTAGCGTTTTGGTTCAACCTCTTTTAGGTGGTATGTTCCAAGCAATAATCATCAGAAATCTTCATACCTGTCCTACTTCGAATTGATCTCCTCCAAAAGCAGACACACAAGGTTTTATACCGCCTGTACCAAAACCGATAATTACCAATCCTGTCAAATCCAGCCATCTGCAAATAGAAAAACCTCCCTAAAATAGTCTTTATTTGATAAAATATTAAGTGAAGTAAGAAGTTCTGGACGTTCTCGTTGGATATCTTTAGTAAGCCACTACTGACGACGTAAACATCACATCGGATCATACTATATAGCTATTTCAAGTTGACATTACGAAAACAAAAACCGAAAAGGATCGACCAAAAGCGGCCAGAATTGGTCAAGAGGAGATGTGAGCTGTGGTTCAAAATAACGGCAGGCTGCACACATCTTTAACGACGCGTCAGAAACTCCGAAAACTTGGATAGGTGGTCCTACCGCGCCCGACATATAGCCCAGACCTCACAGCAAGCGACGATCAAGCGGCTTCTCAAGCATTTGGAAAATTTTCTTGATGGTACGAAGCTGGCCTCAAGAGATGCCTGTGAGAATGAGGTGGCCAAGTTTTTTCCAGTTAGGACGAAGACTTCTCCCACTGCGGAATTATGAAATTGCCGTCAAACTGAACAAAAGTTATCGAACAAAATAGCGGACATTGATCTAAATCGGTTTGCCCTAACTACGTTTTTTTTTCACTGTCGAAATAAAGTAAAAAAAAACATTTAGAACTTCCTAATTCATAATTAATATATGTGCGTGTGCTGAGCTGATTCTCTTATCTTTGAAAAGTAACATTATCATCAAGATAAGACCAATTGTGTTCCATGTGCTGCTGTAAAACTTATCACTGCCATGCGAACAAAACCGCTCTATCCACGATAAATTTCGCGTGCAAAAAGAAGACAACATGGACGTGGGCACCCTTTCCCATTATTGCAATACGTCGTAGATTTTATAAGGCAGGAATATGAACTAGGTTTGCGATGGCGAACGGGCATGAAGTAGCGTATATTCTTACTCGTACAAACTTCTTATATGTGTAAATATTCTTTCGCTTGTGAAATAATGCTCTTTCTAAGATTACTCTAAACGACCAAAGTACATATGTAGTAGGGTCGAAACGACATGAAACCCATACGCAATTGCGTACCCAGCTTCTCTTTTGTTCTTTTTTATTTATTTATTTTTTATTATTTATTTTTTATTTTTTTAACAAAAGCATTAAGATCGGCAATACTGTCAGCCGAATTTTTCTTAGCCCTCCTCCGCTCTTCCGGCATTCATGTAAATAAAGAAGATGTGGCTAAGTATGGTATGAATGGAGTAACTCTTAAAATTCATAAGTCTGTAAGAGATATCGAAGTTCTTGTCGACGCTCGTTACAATTTCTCAAAGCATATCGAACATATTGTATAAGAACCATAATCTGCCCTTTTTCGGCAATTTCGGATTGCTCACACCAGCAATCCAACTATTTTCACTCGTCCATACATGTCATTCGTTTCATCTCATCTTGAATATGGCTCTGACATTTAGACGTTGGAAGAAAAGGCACATAGCAGAGCTTGAAAAGGTGCAGGAAACCTTTACCCGTATGGTGTTCAGCAGAATATCACCCGACCTAACGATGACAAGTGACAGTGATCGTCTCCCAAAGTTTAGTATGAACAGCTTGAAGAACATGCGTACAAATGACGATCAAATACGTCTTAGAGACGAAATCACGTTAAAACCAAGCAACCATCGGTATATCAGGCCTACTAGTGAGAAAGTTGATCATTTCAATGGAGGTTACAAAAAATAGAAAATACAGACTTTGTTCTCATGTTCAGTCGCCTGTGATTCCGTTGTTCATCGATTTGCTTGAGCGGACACCAGAAATACTTCGAGTTGTCTCAATCACGCGCAATGATTGACCACTGGCTTCTTTTCACGAAGATGTCAAAGAACATCGTATTTTCTTTCGAAGAGTTCGTGGAGAGGTCTAACCATCGTGTCAGCGGCATTCCTACGGTGCGTTTAAAGGCATCACCCCGCGAATCTGAGGGGGTACGGATTTCAGGTGGAGTGTTCGTATACGGGATAGTACATTACAGAGAGGGGGGTGATTCCGTCCATTTCTTCCTAATTGCCGTAAAAAATGGCCTGGAAGATGCGGTGCGTGCATAAGGCTGGAGCGCTCCAATCGAACTCGTTGAAGGAAATAGCGCGCCGGAACGCCCAAAGCCGTATCTTTTGTTTTTGTTTTTGTTTTTGCCGTTTTGTACGGCAATTAGGAAGAAGTGGACGGACCCTCTCTCCATAATTTACGATCTCGTATACGAATGCTCCACCTGAAATCCGTACCACCGCAGATTCGTAGGGTGATGTCTTCAATGTCGCGTGGAATGCAGTCGCCTACGGCTATGGCCTAACAATTATTGTTAAAACGTATCACGCGTCCGCCCCACCTAATTTTGCTTCCTGACATGTGGACGAATTGGGAAAAAAGTGATGCTCTTGTAACTAATCTGGCATGCAAACAAAATTACTTATCTGACTTTCAGATGGTGTTCTACCCGAAAACAAGTGGAATCTCGATGGGCTACAGACACTTCGGGAGAGATCTGTGATAAGAGTAGCGAGTGTTCTCAAGGCGTAACTTCGGTGGTGGAAGTCTCATGGTCTGGGCCTCGTTTCCCGGATAAGGACCTACACGTTAGAGTTCGCGTCGTGCAAGATGAACAGCGCTATCAGAAAGTGCTTGAAGATCACTTACTGCCACATTTCACTACATTTCGTAGGCGTAACCCAGTTGCTCAACAAGATAATGCATCCGCACAAAGTCAACTACAGATTGGCCTAATGCGAAAGGAATTAAATTTCAGGAGTAGTCAAGTTGTTCTTCAGATCCTAACCCGATGGAAAACTTATGGAGCTTACTTGTACACATTGTATATAGGAATAGTACCTCATACTGCTCTGTTTCTGAGCTGAAAGCTGCCATATTTGATCCGGGCTAGTGTAGTGCAAGTCTTATTGAAAACTTTATCAGTAGTATGCCGAATAGAATTTTTGATTTAGTTTACAACAAAGGCAATGCAACAAAGTACTGAACTTGTTTTTTAAACCCTATTCTTGTAATAAATCACTGTTTTTATGAAGTGGACCAAAGATTTTGCACCGGCCTGTTTCTCAACAAAAGTTCCTAACATCCTCTGTTGACCAGGTATCCTCCCAAGGGGACTTGTATACAGGTTTCCCCAGGTAAGAAATACTGTGGTAGTATTGGGCGGCTTTGGTAATCCTTGGCTGCTATTAGGAGAATGAGGGATGGACCTATGATTTTGCACCACACTGTAGAGTCAAACGACATGAAGCATGGTGCAGCTGTGTTAACATTTGTGCTCGCAAAGGAGAGCAGCGTTTAGGATCGAGTAAGGACCCTGGTACCAGCGTTCATTGCTGCAGATTGCAGTGGTCCCATCCCGATTCCAACCGCGATCTCTCGCACCGCTTAAAGGCAGCACTCCACGAATCTGAGGTGGTACGGATTTCAGGTGGAGTATTCGTATACGGGATGGGAGACTATAGAGAGGGGGGCGATTCCGTCCATTTCTTCCTAATTGCCGTAAAAAACGGCCCGGAAGATACGGCTTAAGGCGTTTTGGCGCACTATTTTCTACAGCGAGTTCGACTGGAGCGCGCCAGCCTTGTGCGGCGAATACTCCACCTGAAATCCGTACCACCTTAGATTCGTGGAGTGCCACCGCTTACTCAACTGCACAGTGCTTCATTCGTTTTGACATGACTATATGTTAGTGTTTGAATATTATCCAGCCGCATGGCTCTGACTCTAGCAACTTTCAACGCCCTGGTGTCGTTTACACAGTATAATGACGGAATTGGATACCAGTATCCCATCAATGAGTCACCTTAGTCTCCTAGTCACCTCCTACATTCTCTGTTTCTTACACTCTTTTTCGCATACTTATCTTTCTTTCACCTAACTCCGCCGCCACTCTTGTACTCCCTCCGACCGATCAAATTTACTCAGTTCCCTGGAACTTATTCTTTAACGAGGATTCTAATGTCTCCCGATTGTATATTTTTTTGAATTCGTTCCGTCCTATCATGCCCGTTCTCAACTCTATCTGTATGAACCTTCTCTTAGTGACTTCCGTATCTTCTAACTGCTTTGTTCTTCACTCACTCGATCTAGATTGTGGTGCTAAATCGTTGGGGAATGCGAAAAGTGGTGGACCCCTGCTCTTCTCCCTTTGATCTAAGCTGGTCGACTAAGCCCTGGTAGCTAGATAGATTCGATACGAAATTCTGAGTTAGGGGAACTGATGTCATAAGAAGAATCTTCATCTTCTGTAGGAGGAGAATCACACGTAAGAGATGTTTAGCCGCTGCAGCGACCGCGCCATATTCCATTAACAATAAAGTCAATGCAGATTTTCCTAATTCTGATTCAGATAAGATATGATTTTCCACTTTTCTCCTTTGGGTGCGCCATTAGTGCATGTGAATGAATAAATATATAAACAAATAAATAACTTCATAGTGTTGTAGTGCCCTTTTCAGTGTGTTAGATGTTGAAACAGGTCAGTGTGTCGAAAAATTGAAATACTCACGGATGAATACTTGACTCTTTGTTCTTGACAGACGCTACTGCTAGAAGTACTTGACCAGCCGCGTAAAGTATGGATACCGAGAAAATTGTCCTGAATGGAAAAAAATTGGGAGCACATGTAGCCCGCGTCGCAGGAAAAGAGAATTTAATTTCAAGTTCATTCGACTTCTCAGTCGACTTCTTTCCGTCGAGACATCATGATTATAAGGAATGTCCATTGGGGGTGAGGTGTAACTAGTGGGAGATTTCATGGTCACGTTCTCATAGCAAAAAAAGACGCAAAGGATCACCTACAAATTTAGGGATCAAATGCATTTGGAGTACGTGAGGCGTCAGCTAACCCAACAGTGCAACTCTTTGCACTCATAGGACAATTATGTTATCGAATGCATCAGTGGTGAAAAGGAATTCACCGAATCCGCAACTCTTTGCATGCGTGTAAGGATCCCATGTATCCCTTATTCGCTGTTTCATCTTGCCAGTCCTATTAGTGTATAAAGTTGCTTCGTTGTGTGAACTGATACCTCGAGTGATTTTGATAGCACTGATATTTCGATTTGGTAGTAACCGCCCGCATTTTAGCCATTATACGTGGAAATTACACCGCATGTCGTATCAATATTTTATAGGGGCTCATGTTATTTTTTGTGAAACTTAATAGGTCAGATTGAAATGAACGGCGATAGAACGAGTACTAATTCTAGTGTGTATTACTTTTCAATGTATCCACTCAACGGTTCTCGTTGATTATTTCCTCGTTACCTTTGCCGCACTCGCTCCTAATTATAAAAAGAGTCAAGGTGACAGAAACCGAAATTTTCGCCACTTTCGAGACTTTTAATACCTCTGCCAATTTCTACTGAAAAAAGGAGTGTTCCTGCAAACAGATTCTTCTGTTTTATAAAAGGAACATAAATGAAACATGTAAGAAAAAGATTCAAATCTAAAGATTTAAAACTGCATCATATGGTTAAGGAAATGGTTGATATTTCGTTTATCCCGGTTATCTTTATCCACAACATTCGAACTGAATAATTATCGTGGGACAAAAAACCCTAGTTACGAAAATTTCCAATCTAAAGAAGTTGTCGCAATTTATATTAGAACTAACTAATCCTTAATCCTCTTGCATTCAAAAAAAAAAACACCTGCATACATTTCTTAGTTTGGTGAGATATTTGGCTACGCTATGAATAATTTTCTCTACTTCAAAGTTTCTAGGTTGATAGATGTGTCAGAACTCACCAAAACTTCCCGATATAACCATCAGCAATAATGGATCCGAGTAGAGGAGTAAGATAACAAAGTACGGTAAAACTGTTGAAGAAAATTGTAGATTGACTCTCAGAAAAATTGAGTACATTCAGCAAATATAGGATAAGTACAGCTGAAAATCAAGTCATTAACATGACCGTAGACATCAAGAACTATTTGTCACGTCTTCTTCCGATGCGCTACGTCAAACGCATTCACAACGAATACGCTCTAGGTTGACAGTGGTATTTCCTTATCAGGGAACGAAATATTTGGACTAACTATCGCATCCCTTCTTCATGAAGGAACAAAAATGTTAGTCAACTTCCTATTTGCTACCGAAACTTTCATAGTCTATTTACTTTTGGATTTTTTTAAATATAGGTTGGACAAAACTTATGTATGAACTCACTCCTCATTCCATAATAGGAAAAACGTTCACAGAATTCGTTCGACACGATACATAACGTGGTTTTTGGCCAGTGTCGAATCATATCTCCCCAGGATGTGTACATTACCGCTTTTGGTGGTGGAAGTTCGATCTCCGTATGTACTACATCAGTGCCTGAAAATGAACACCAGCATATAAAGGATCTAATTCAGTCTTCGTGAAAAAAAATCATTGATTGGGTTGAGAAAAATCCTAATCCAGGGCAAAAATAGTCATGTTTATTATTTACCTTCTTGCAACCGCATAGATTAGTCGATTTTAGCAGCTACAAAAATGTTTGTTATATCCTTTAAAATACATCTTTTTTATTTTTATTTTAGTGATTTGTTGATTTTTAGTGAAAATATCAACAAATCATGTGTGTTTTACCTCTAAAGGAAAGTACTAAATCATTCAGTTTTTACTTCAAATTAATATAGTACATCGGACATTGTTGCAAACATTGCTAATAGCAGACTAATTTGGAGTTTTTAAAAATTACTTTGAAAAATTAGACAAAAACGGGATAAAAACGAAACAAAAATGATTTTATAAGATGAAACAAACACACGGAAAGAACAAAGTACAATGCGTCAAATCTATTTTTTCTTTTTTTCATAGGTTTTTTCTATTTATTTTATGATATCATGTACTGCATACATGTTTTATGTTACCATATGAATTTTGTTTCATACGTTCGTCTTTAGTCGAGTACGTATGAATAAAATTCTTCTAGTCCATGGTACATTTATGCAGTACTGTAGTGCATGATAAGGTGAAAGCTCTGGACAAGGACTGTTACTTTTAAGCAGGTCTTTTTTTTTGTTTTTTTTTCATTCATGAGCTTACAATCAGTGCCCTTATCGCAAATGAACCATTAAAAACTCTAGATCAGGTCGCCAAATTCGACCAGAAATTATGGAAGAAAAAAAACGTTGCGAATAGGATAACATTTAACGTAGAGAAAAAAATGAGTATACCTTTTGTGCTCGAACGTTTCTTTTCGACCGACATCTTTCTCCGCTTGGAGGAGAGCTACGGTTTGATACAGGCGCTACGGAGCAAGTAGAGAACTCTTATCTTTACAGGCGAGTCTTATACGTAGCAAACACGACTAAGCTATGCACTTTCTGATCGAACTCCTCCTTAATTCTTCCTTCATGGATAACCAAAACAGGCTGCAATGTTATATTGCGATAAGAAATGACTTGCAGTAAGGAAAAAGCGTAAAACAATCGGTAAACACCATGAATTGCCTCAAGCATGGACAATACTGCACTTTGTCATGTAATGATGTGTTAATTGATAATGTTTTCTAAAATCAGCTAGCGAAATCCCAGATCTTCCCAAGAATTAGCTCAGATTATAGGAATAACTCTTATGTTACTGTTACTGGCATGTTATCTTTTTTCTACATTCTCGAAAATATCCGATCCTACTTCTTCTTAATTAAATTTGAATGATAAGAAATATAAACCAATTCTGATGCTTAAATTGGGTGTAATTAGAAACAAAGTTGTTGCCGTAGTAGAAGAAATCCAGGAGAAACTACATTGGAAAAGTATTCAAAGTTTCATTACTGCAGGAAAAGGATTTTTTAGAATTTCAACTAGTCAAGAATGTCCCAGTTGTTGAAAAAACACCAAGTTTGAGTGTTGCAAGCTCAGTTATAAAATCCAGAGCAAACAATAGTAGAGGCTTGAACACCGAAAATCAAGGAAACATTAAAATCTTTAGTTCAAACTCTCCTAAATTTACTTTTTTTTTCTCAAAGTAGCCTAACTTTACTAACTAAAGTCGATGTTTAATCGACCAAACATTCACAGCAACTGTAAATAGTAATTGACTGATCGTTGAGTTTAAATTGAAGCTTCTTACAAGATACTTCTTGGGTGGTCGAAAAGGTGAAAATGTGAAGGAGTGAAGAGAAATAAATATGCTAGATAACATTTACTTCCTAGCCGCACTACTTCAAAAATGCATCCAAATTTCAGTCTGAGGGTTTTCACCAGGTTGCGTTTGATCTGATACCAGAGCCATCTTCAAAACGTTTCAATTGCATGATCCCAGCATTTGTGTAAAACATCCTTGAGAGCATCATAAAATAGTTAACAACTTCCCGTCCTGTTCTTTTCAAGCCCTGTCTGTCTGGCACCTAAATCCATATTTGACGAACTTCCAGACGTTAAGGTGTCCTCGATGTCCAAGTTTCTGAAAAAAAAAGAACTTTGAAGACTATAATAGTCAGAGCCTCTGTCCAATATAGTTGTCCTTAATAGTTGAATACGATGGAGTTGAAACCAACGGCAACTTTTTTCATTTTTTGTGATTGATTTTCTGACGGATGTTCTGTGCAATGGTATTTCGTTACGACACCAAGCCAATTGCTGGATAAATAATCCCTTGCTAGAGCGAGCGGATACGTATTTTCGTTAGGTGATGGACTAGTTGGGGATTGTTGTCGGATGACGAGATATTCTCAAGCCTATTTATATTCGTCTATCCAGTTGGAAAAATTATATTGAATACGGACTCTGAATAGTATCAAAATGATACAAGGGGTATCCCAAGTGGATTTGCGAAAGAGTGGGTTCCTTGAAAACTATTTGAAGTGAAGGCTACATGTCTTTACCTCGCAATGCATCTCATGTACTTTCTCTAAATCACCAACTGGGCAAAATTTTGTTCACGTATCGCAACCTTAGTAAATTTAGATGATAAGCGTATGGTGTTATGATTACCATGATTAACACATGGTGTCAGGATCTTCGATTCAACTTGATAACAGCTTTGAGCAGGTAGTTTTCACTTTATCACCATCTAATTGGGTCAGAGGAGAAAAGAACTTTATCTCTGATTCTAATAAAAGAAAGTGAACGTGGGAATTTTAATTTTCGAGAACTTGTAATTTCTTCGGGACTGCGCGATCATACGATCCTGACGTATAATAAGGTTAAAGATCAGAAATATGCAATTGTGTAGGATCACAGATTAAGAAACTGTAGGATTGCAAGCTCTTTTGTGATCATTTTCTCCTACAACGCTTCGGGCAAGTTTTCTTCCAGCGGGGAATCGATCCATCCACAATATACAGTGATCTGTGCACAGTTTCCCTTTAAAAAGTAATTTCTTTGAAAAATTCTTCTCACTTGGTTTCCCTTTCTAACTTTTGGATTATGTCTTTTTACAATGAATTTTGTTTTTGCAATTTTTATTTGATGTGGCAAGATGGCTAGGAACCTCTCAATTCTCTTGGATCTACCATGCTGTGATAACGCTACATAAGTGTTGATGCTTCAATCATGCATATTTTTCACAGGCAAATTTTACAAAAATTAATATTGAATCTTTTTCAATTCCATGTGAGTAAAGGACAACCGATGCACTTTATCGCCACAAATTGTGATATTACTGTAGGTGATTCCGTTCGTTATTTGTTGTGGTTAAATCTACCTTTGGACGGTGTTGTGATGTACTTTCAATGCTGCTCTCACATACAGTGTTTCTGGATCGGCAATGAATGAAAAAGTGTGACTATGTAGTAAAGGATACGTATCAGAAACGTCAAGATTGAACGTTTCGTATGTGATGTGTTTGAAAGAGTTCTAATGCAACGATAATGGATGACTTCTACGAAATTTTAATTCACTTTAATTAATTTTTTGATTCATTCATGATACACATTTGAGTGATTATTCATTATGTATCACATCAACCGAGTCTTTTGGAAATTAAGTGGGATTTTCAACTAATAATTTACTTAATTTTGTAAGTTAGTCACTGCCGTTTTATTTATTGTTTAAACATTTTTTACGTCTTTTTTGTTTATTGTTTTATTTAATGTTGTTTATCAATTTTCATTTGCAAGTTCATGGTTTCAATGAACACGCACTATATGAGCACAAAGCAATGTTAGAGGATGTAAATTTGACTCAGTCCAGAAATTCTGGTTGTTCTAAAAGATTAGTTTCTCTGCAAATAATATTTATGTTGGACTAGATTACCATAAGAGAAAGATAGAGTGTGGAAAAACGAAATCCGTAATATCCATGCATAATCAATCCCAACCAAAAAATATTGGGATTAAATAGTTGAAAAGATCATACTCGTTGATAGAATTTATGCATCAGTAACGTTCGGTCCCTGATAACAACCTCAATGTGCCATTACTGTTCTCAGTTCTCAGTTTCCTCAGTTTCCTCAATTTCATTTATCTTATCTTTTTCATTTATTTATTTATTATCAATTATCGCAACATTTCTGTTGTGACATCATTTATATACAATGAGTTCAATAAAAATTGCTTGTAAAGACGTGGTTTTTACTTTTGTTTGGGTGTTTTCTGTTTGTGGATAAGTACAGCGAATGTAGTCAGAAAGATCCGAAGAATGATGCAATCCAGTGATACATTGAACGTCATTTCTACTCGTTCTATGTCAGCACTTGCTCTAATCATTAGACTTGATAATCTGCCAGCTGACACGCCTAACCCCTGCACCACAGATACCCACCTATTCGGCGATAACGAATGATTACATCCACGGGGAAATTCCAAATGAAAGTGATTATTGGCTGTTGCAGAGGATAACTCGTCACCTTCTCCCTCACCATATTCAGTTCAATCAAAATCATTTGCGAAGAAGTCTCAGTTTGCGTTTGCGTTTTACTTGAAAATTGGTATAGTGAACTCGAAAAGGTCTGAAGTTTGGTGCATTTGCGATCGCAATACCATTACGAAGTCCCTGGAAATTAGCGCGGTGGATGGATAGTGGTTGCAATTCAGATGGCACCATACCTTCGTTCGGTAGCAATCGGTTCGCACAGATAGACCGTGGGGGGTCCACCTCAAACTCTTTGAACGCAGTCGCCTACGCATTTGCTACGGGAGATTCAAGTCATTTTTATCTGACTATAAAAATAATATTGTTTAGCAGTTTTTGATACTAATCAATAGCAGATAACGACTTAAACAAACAGTAATTGTTTATTTTATGACAGGAATAGAACCAGAATGGCCAAAATCTCATTATTAACTGATTTAGTTACAGTTGAATTATTTCACGCCCTTGAAAATGAGTTAAAGGTCGCTGCTACTTCATCCTAACCTTGAGTATCAGTGATCTCTATTTAATGTAAAAAAAAAAACGTTTCATTCCCTCGACTTTGATGGCAGGATATCAAGAAATTAACGGTTTTGGGATTTCTTCAGAAAATTCAAAGGAGTGAGGGTAAAGTTCGCGACAGTTGGCGTGATCACGTTCAATTCCACCCAGTAATCCAGAAAAAAGGCGTAAGGAACGACAATGGGGGCATCGGTTGCCTCTATGATACAACTTGTTACGCAAAAGAAAGCAATCGATTTCATCACCGCAACGCAACTGATGCAATCGAAAAAAAAATAGAAGTTCTCCTATCTACAAATGCGTTGCAGATTACCATCGTTCTACTATCTGTAATAAGTTGCATCGTTGGGAACATCGAACCAAGGCTATTTCTTACGCCTTCTTCTGGACTGCTAATGGGGACTAACCGTAACTGTGCTCACATCCGTGAACTACACCGTTACATCCCTATCGTGGTGAGATCCCAACTCCGTAATTTCTTGGCACGTTGCATTTAATGAGCATAGAGTCGCAGCGTTGGTAGGATTTCCAAAAGAGATGTGGAGATTTGAAGACTCAGATTACGAGTGCACACTTCTTCTACTTGAGGCACCTATGCGGTAAACTGGATGAAACTGATGTACGGTAATTTGAAGATTGTGCATGGAATCAGAAACACTAAGAAGGAACTAAAATGTTACTCTGAGCCATTTCCCTGCAATTCAAGAAATCCATGAAAACCACTATGTGGTGAGGCGTTGCCACGTTACCGCCATACAACGAGAAAAAAAGGACCGTCTTGGCAAGAGATCATTTATTTGATTAAAACACGCCTAAAAGAGAGAAAAATAATATGTGTGGGAACGAATAGAAATATGAATAGGCATTAAACAGCCATGATTTCAACTTGGCCTCATCATCTATAATCATTAATGGAGACTCGTCGGAATAATCGTAAAATTTTGCTAAAGCTACATCACATACAAGAACTTCTGCTTTAAAAAAGTACATCATCAATAAAAACAGGTGCCAACCGTAAAATTATCATAATACTGGCGATTTTACATTTTCCATGTAAGACTGATATGTTTGGAAGTTACCTGCTGGATCATATTTGACCACTACATAAATCATATAAAGCGGTAATGAAGGAGAGCATGGTCCTTTTTTCGAACCGTCGTTGAACACAATCGAAACACCGACACCCATTCGTTTCGATCCCCTCCATATCAATTGAGTGAAATGTCCAGTTTTATAGTATGTCATCGGGTAGAATCTGAACTAGTACTCTTGAAACCAGATAATTTTTCTCCCAAATAGGTCCTCATTGACCTATGCACCAAAAAAAATGTATATACAGCCTGTTCAAAACGAAACGAAGCACGTAGAGTTGCGTAAGCAGCTGCGCTCGAAGCGGTACGGTGGAAAAAGCGGTTGGAATCGAAATGGGAATATGGCGAACTGCAGAGATGGGTGAGAGTAGCGAGGATCCTTACACGATCCCAACCGCTCGCTCCACCGCGCCGCGTTGAGCGCAGCCGCTTACGCAACTCTCCGTGCTTCATGTCGTTTTGACCCAACTACAGGGTATCGTGAACTTTGTGTGGAGAAATACGGTAGCGACGTGTCGTTTTGAGGGGAAGAATATTCCGCGATGAGTTGTTTTGTTATTGTAGTAGTAGTATGTTGTAATAACGAAATTGAATAATGATGTATAAAAGGAGGCGTAGCACAGTAGAGAATTCATTGATGGCCACTAAATCACCTTGGAAACTACCGACAGAAAATTCGTACCAGATATTTGGGTTTGGGGAAACGTTTTGAGGAAATATTAAATACACCGGGAATTCTAAATAGTGGTCGATAAAATTGATGTATCATTCGGTAGAACATTTTCGGTGCTTTATTCCTGAAGGTATATAAGAGTAGTGACTTTTTTGAGTGAGTTTTTTTTTCGTGACCTTGATTGTGATGCCAATCAAAAAAAAAGATAGTTTCGAGGCATCACATCCTATAAATGGAGCCGCGCAATTGCAGTCACTCTAAACAGCAATCACATCATGATCGACCCCCCTTGACACCTAGGAACCTCTCCGACCTCCTTTGGATTACTCGTATTCAGGAAGGAGACACGATCTTTAGCCGTAAAGCTTCTAGTCCGGACGTTTGCGCAACGCAGAACACTCCAGCAATCTCACCGTTGTCAAGGAAGATCCGAGCTCTAGCACAAGAATCTCCTACAGTGAGCTACTCACGTATATACAAAAGTCATTAATGTCATCTACGTCGTTCAGTTCCAGAAACTCATGGGCATTGTTCGAGAAAAGTGGCTGAGACAAGCTTTCCTGTATCTTTCCTGTATCTGAGACACGCTACATCACAGTCTTCTGACTTAGCTTTCTCCGATTACAGATCGACACCCAATCGAAGGTGGTGTCTGCTGACATCCCAGTGGTGTACTCATTCTCTACTTGTTTCAATCACAGTTATTCAAGAAAATAACTATTCAGTCGCAGCATGTAGAAAAATCTTTACGAATTCGAAATCTGGAAAGAATTCGTTAACAGCGATTGGGTCCTCTAAAATGCTTCATCCCAAGGGCACCAGAGGGGAGTTGTAGATTACGACTTTTTTTTCCTAGTAGATCACGAATGTTTGCCGAGGGTGAATTGGAGCCTCGAACGACAATTCTGGTTCGCCTTTCGAAAGCCACGAAACAATTGCTTGGAAATTGGAAAAGAAGAAGAACTTTAGAATTTCATCCGAATTTATTCGACATCGGACTGCTGGTTGCAGACGCCAGCCGCACAAGAACTTCATCGAAGCATCTGTAGAAGCAGACACAAAAACGTCTCTATGTTCGACTTTCAATGAACCTCAGAACTTCCACTCGGAACTGTTAGATCCAAAAGTAGGTTAGGGCTTTCACTGTGGGGCGGATAGGATGTTCGACCGATTGAATCACTTTCGATTTCACTCTTCCAAGCTATGAAGAAGGTGAACTCGCCGAAACGTTATCAGTTGATAACGGATTATAACAACAATCGTGATCGCCTTCGCTCAAGAAAATAACTACAAAAGAGAATTTTCGAATCGTTTTTCTTCGAGTCTAAACGGATGTAGCCAGTGTCTTCGCACATATAATGTTCCTTTCAGTTTGCTCAGCAATGACGGGATTCGCACTTCTTGCCATGACATTTCCACTCTCCTCACTTCCTCTCTGAACGCCACTTTTTCTCGTTTTCCTTCTGATCATTTTTTTTATTCAACAGTGCTGTGAAGTTGAAAATAAATCATTATGATAGAGACGGCTTTGTAATTGTGAACTGGATAGCTGCGAGAATCATCAATTGACAAAATGTCTAGTTGAAAAGTAATGGGAAGCCTGTACATTAGTGTACGGGAGTCGGGTTAAAAAAGCATACGATATCCGTGCTATGCCCGGAACTCGAGCATTTCGAAGTGTCTTCGCTGCGAGACGCTCACAGGGCGCTGCATCCTTGTTGCGTCCCATAAACGTGAGGATGTGAGCGTTGCGGAACGAAAACCACACAATATATTGTAACGTTCCACGACGAAGACGCCACAACTGCTGGACCATGGAATGCAACAGGACGATCACGTGTTTTTAACTGTGACGACCGATCTCTGAACAATTCCGTCTATTGATGGCTTCGAAGCGTTACAAAATGACCGAGGGAGACAACAAAGGGTAGTGTGTTCGAGATATCCTTCCACATCAATCTTTGATGCCTTATGGACGCTGTTTTTGCGATTTCTAATCGAAATATCCAGAAAATGTAACGGTGGTGTTTCTTTTGTATAAATATTAATAGCAACACGGAATACCATAGTATGATATTTTAAATCAGAAAGAAAAACTACGGGAGAAGTTTAGTGTTAACCTAGGAGGTCTCCTCCCCTCAAATCTTGGATCTCAAAGAGTTAGTTGCTTCCTTAATGTTATGGATTCGTTAAGAATAATAAATGCTTGAATAATGGTATCGTAGTGACTCCCTCCGGTGTTATGGATTTCTGCTTCTGATGATCACCAGGGACAGAAGAAAATGACAGTCTAATTGTGTTCCGTACGTTGTCAATCTCGTTTCGTTGCGCGGTATCGAAACACTCTCTCACTCACTTCTTATAATCATATCCAATTCCTTCCATGTAGAAACTTTGGGTTACCATACGCGCCATAGTTGTAGCACTTGGGAAATGTTTTGCAGCGAAATAGAATAAGTTTTCACCGTATCTGAATAAAAAAAACATTAAGAAAACAAAGATGAATGCGTTCACCTATCCTTAGTTATATCTCCTGAAAACTCACATCCGTGGTTGTTCATGTACAAGACAACCTTTTGTGTTTCCTAGTACGTTCGCCCATTTCTGCGCATATTTTTCAAGCTGTTCATCGTAAACTAGAGCAGGTGAGCCGTGTTTACTCCGGTATATGTTGTGATAAGTAACCAGCTGACAAAGTAGTTCTTCAAGATTAGACCATAAATAAATAACAACCTATGCGCCATACCTCATTCTTGAACAGGTCTGAGTTGAAGTTCTTCGGATTTCCACGTTCTCGAAGGCTTTCCCGGAGAAGAAACAGACGAATCTGGTCTATCTGAACTGTTTTTCCGTTACTATATTCCACTGTATTCTTGTAACCTCTTTCTCGTGTTACTTGTACACGCGACGCCGTTGAGAACCAGTTTTTTTCGGATCATGACACGTGCACATTTAGAATGCACTCTCTTCGTATTACAACGAAAAACTGCGGAAATCGGCTAGATACTGCGATCTGTTATGTAATGTACTTCGGATAGAAGTAGATTTATTTTATTTAAGCAGGAAGAGAGGTGCAATTTTGAACGTCGCGCAATGAGGAAGTGTTAGAAAAGGATCTGACAGATCCGTGAAGTACTTAATAGTCGACATATTTTACCCTTATCAGAATTTTTACTTTCTGCAATACCAATAGAGCATATGCCCTAAGCAATCTTGAACTGAAATAGAAGGAAGAAAAAATGTTTTGCAGGAAATGTTTGCAGAGAAGAATGTTTAACGTAGATTTTCTTCAACGATTACTTTATTAACCTACAAATTTTAAGTTATAACTTTCAAACAACCGTATAAACGTACAAATTACACCTAACACTAGATCTCAATTTACACTAACTGCTCTAGGAATTAAAATGAATTCAAAATGCAACTGGATTGTATCAAAACTGTAGCATAGAATGTGCAATAAACTGTCGCAGAGCGTTTATAAATAACATTTTCGGAAAATACGAAGTAGCCAACAAAAACAGTGACCGACTGAAATTTCAGAAACAAAAATTTTGATAGAAAGTTTTCATAAAAATTCTGCTGATATCTGAAATTTTCTCAACCTCTAGTGATGTATTTAGGAAAACGATGGGAATGTTTGGCAAAATTTAAATAAGAGTAAAAAAATCATTTCTTTCCAATGATTTTGGAAAGAAATGATTTTTTTTACTCTTATTTAAATTTTGAGTTGATTTTTATAATAGGTCACCAAAAAGTCACTATTATAACATTCGAACAAGTCTAATCTACCGTCGACCTACCGTTTGAAATTTCGCAGCGCTTGAGATAATATCCATAGACTTTGCGGTGGACGATGTTAAGACTGCTGTGGTAGGTTTAATCCATTTTGGTTTGATTCCAAAATATGACACATTTTTGCTTTTGCTTAATAGCAAGTTGTCGTATTTAGAAATTGTTTTCTTCTTTTCGAATGGAATTACAAAAATGGTTGATCTGCTTGTCAGTGTAGTAGGAATACTTTTAAGCGTTGAAATGTAGGTCATCCTGTAAAAATCATTAAGTGGATAAAAAACTATCTCCTCGAAATTTTTTAGAGCTTACCTTACTGAAGGACCACGAGTTGTTTTGACTGAATAGGATTTTCTCAATTTACTGAATGATAATCGTTGCCATTTAGGTTGTGAAATCGTCGTTTGTCCTACGCCTGCCTTTACAAACAAGATACCATTTGAATCCTAAAAATAAGACTAAAACTTATCAACATTTTATACATTTGAAAAAAAAATTTGCAACAAATGTAATCACCGAGTCAACTATGAAGGGACCTCGCTGACTGAAAGTGGTCGCAAGACACTTTGTTGAATTTATTTTAAGAACACATGTTGACGGATATACTGCATGAGGTGTAGAATCTATTGCACGCTTACCCCTTAAAAAAGAAGTGCAGAAAGAAAATTTTAAAAAATAACAACATTAACGAAAAGTATTTCTGAATAAAAACCAAACCAAAACTAAGTAAATTAGCAAGGAATCACTTTTAAATACTTACTTGGTCACTGGACCACAATCGCATTTATTTTGTTTGGAAGAATTAGATTGAAGATCAACATCACAAGGACAAAAGCAAAATCTACAATGAACAAAATGTAGAATAGATATGAGCATCTTTATAAAAATGAATAAAAGAAAAAAAGTAAAGAGATCAACTCACTGGAAGGTATAGTATTGATTCAGCTGTTCACGATTTTTGGAGTAGAAGCTCTGCATTCCATCGTAATTGAGTACGGTAACTTCAGCAACCTTGACCTATAAATGATTTTAATGAACTGTTTAAGAAAAATAGTTTTAAAAAAGTGGAACATTACCTCTGAATATACCAGAACAAAGAAAGTGAAAGCGATAACTGTACATGTAGTGCACCCCATCCGTCCTTCTAGTTAGTGTATATTTATGCACTTCCGGCGCTGTGCTCCGCTTTTGTATTGCTGGCCGACGACCTTGGTCACACCCCACGGAGCGGTCAGCTTTGAAATATGTCACCAACTTGCAAACAGTAACAATATTCTGTAAAATGTTATACGAATCCTCAACAGTACATCCTATTGTGCAGTTTTTTCTGCTGGAATTGTTATCTTTCTGGATTATGCACGCACTAGTTTTGCAACATCTCTTTTTTTTTCGAAAAAGAAAGACATCGGAAGATTTATTGCTAAGTAAAAACAATTACTTTATTAGGTGTTATTCATGTCATACAGGGAATCCTATCACTGGAGTCCTTTTTAGAGTTCTAGATATTTTCTATTTATTATCACAGGGCCTTTTTCTGTAATAAAATAGTGGATTTAAAATAAAAGAACTTGCAGTATCATTGGAACCAATGTTTTCGAATTACTGTACTTGTTATTTCTCAATTAGGAGTTTTTTTAGACGTATTCAGTTGATTAAAGGGATTCCGAAATATGCGTAGGTAAAGTAATTTCAAAAGTTTTTGTTCGGAATGTTTTTGACTTGTTCTGAACTCTCAAGAATCTGACCCAAAAGCGATTATCACAAGGAATTTAAGGTATATATCTTCTTTAGAGTTCACTATCCTTAGAAAATATTCTCTTCTTTGAGTATCAAAGTTCAAATTAAGAGATTTGATGACTAACTGTAATTAAGAAAAGACGGCTGCGGCCGAAATTCGCCGAGAGAAAGGGAAATCTCTCAATGTTCTATCACATCATTCAGCACAAGCGAAAAATCTTACCATACAAGGACGATACGATCCATCAAAAAACTATGCTACAGACTTCCGCAATTTTTGAAGGACAGAAAAAAGAAACCAGAAATCCTCATGTTCACGAATGTGCTTTAAGAACCAAATGGTTCATTTTGTGATTATTCAAACATTGTGTTACATATGAAGTTCTATGGATAACTAAAGAAGGTTTTTTCTTCGTTATATTTTTTTTTAGCTGTGAGTTGTTGACGCTTTTCTGCTCTTATTTCCTCAACGAATTCTTTATAAACACAAGTTTAAAACAAAATCGCATTGGAAGAGGAGCTGATGGATTAGCCGTTACTGTTGATGAAATAATAACTAGAAATACATAAAATAAAATAAATGCAAGGCGTTTACATTAATCAAGTCTTACTGCTGATAGAAAATTTAAGATTTGCAGGTAGTGCGCAAATGATGGAGGAGACATGGTTTCATGAATAATGAAACCATTTTTGTCCCATCATGAATAATAATTCTTAACATTGGGGAAACTGGTCCATCGCTGTCAAAATCTCTAGACGCTCCTTTTTTAGGATAAAGAATTAAGATGGAAACAAATGAAACCATCCAGCAGAACACCTAAAATATCTAAATATATAAAATATTTTTAATAAATTTTTAATAATTTTACTTTTAATTAATTTTAGTTTTTTAATTTAATTTTTAATAATTTAATAATTTTTTTAATGATTTTTAATAAATATAATACAAAATATTTAAAAATAAATATTTTTCCTCGTTTTAGTAATAACACAAATATAAAAAGTGGCTCTACTGAGAAGTATTTATTCGGTCACCCAATATCTAATGCAACTTGTTCAATTGTATTGGAAGGGGGTTTTTTCCATCATGAACAGGTGAATTTTGAAAGAAAAATATAGAGAGTCTACTATAAAGATATGTATTGTTATTTAATACAAAAAAGTTGGAAGAGGACTGCAGAAAATATTTTAGAATATAATAGAAGTAATATATTTTTGATTTGAAAAAGTCTTGTCTTTTTTTGACATTCTAAAATGAAACTTTATAATACAGTGCTATTTGCAGGATGATCTAAAGTATTGTGTAACATTCTGAAAGGCAAAAAAGAGTATTCTTTAAGTAAAGTAATGATGGAAGTAAAGTAGGCGTTTTCGTTACAGTAAGTATGCTTGTGTACAAAAAGAAAAGCTGGTCTCGTTTGTTGTATTTGTGTGTTTTCTCAAATCAACATCAATTGGAATGCACTGATATTTATTGTTGTTTAATTTCCGGTAATAAGATACGATTTTACCGCTTGAGTGGAAATTGTTCATCAGCAACAAGTTTCTTTCTAACGATCACCATTAAATTGTCTCAAAAGTCTACGCGTCCTTAATTCAAAACAAATAACACGTCGCTCACGGGTGTACACTTCTTCTTTGTTGAATTATGCAGTGTGTTTTTGTGAATTGTTTAAAGTTACCTATTTTTTTAGCGTAAGATGACAGAACGAATCACTATAAAGATGACGGCAGCATCATATCCACATTTCCTACCCCATTTTTTTAAAGGAACGAAAAGCGAAGAATACAGGACAGGAGAGAGTTGTACATTGTGCACTTTTGGGAGGGGTTCTAACTCATTGTGATACTTCTGGACTACTTCTATACGATCTATAGGATCCATACGTCCATATGTGTATATGTCTCTATAATCGCTATTATATAAACATATATAAACTTGTATACGTCTCGTATATCGTCTCTATTTCTCACCACAAAACTCATTTTTCGCAAATACAGTACACATCACACAGTTGTTGCAAATCATCAACCACATTCTCATCCACCTTTCCCTTCTACCTTAAAGATCCTATGATCATATCTTCTAAATTCATCACTTTTTCAAGCTTTTTAAGCCTAAAATTTGTTTGTTTCACTATTCTGTTGGTTTGTTGCCTTTCTTCTTTCCATTGAAAATGTCGCTAGCAGGTGGATTTCGTTTTGTTTCACCACAACACGGTTGAACCAAACTATTTACTTTCTTCTTTATTAGCAAAGATTGGACAATCTTCGCAAGGTTTTATGCTTGAAAATTTCGCGTTTGCAGGAGTTAGAATTCCTAGCCACTTCTTCTTTTAGCAATCCTGAAATATCAGCGCTTCCATCTGTACACATTTGATGAACGAGGCGAGCCAGTATATTTTGCTTCCCGAACTGCTGTTGTTGTACCGCAGACTTCGACGAAGGAGGGAATTTTGCTGGCTGACATGAATGAATGCTACTAGTATCTAAGATATGCTTATACTTTGATAATTCCAGCTTTCAGATAGCTAAATTTCCTTTCTAAGTCAGGGTGTGGTTGAGTACATACTTAATTAACCATGTGGGAATCGTACACGGAACTGATCTCTGTTCGTTGTCTCTTTTTCTTCTTCATTTTTCTGTCTTTCCGCTATGTGTTTACTGTATTTCTTTTGTATTTGTCTTTTCCACATCTTTAATGGGGGGGCCATTGAGCGCAATAGATAAGTGAATAAATGAATAAATAAACAAATAAATAAATAAACAAACAAATAAGTAAATAAATATAAACCAAACACATACACACATCACACTACACACACCACACCTCACGCACTACATCACAGATATCACGCCACACGTCATGTTAAGACCCTAATATGTGCGACAATAGTATTAATATTATATTAGTAATAATATTATATTAATACTATATTAATACAACGATAGTAGTTATTTGATTCTAGATAACTGTGACGGCTGTAGACTTTATTTTACGCACAATCTAAAGCTTCACTGCCTGAATAGTTTCCAGATAAGTTTTCTTCATCGATAACTATGTGTGCATGAAGTTTTCGTGGGTAAGATAGAACAATGTGTATCAGAGAAGTTATTAATTTATATTGATCGTTTATTTATACGGGATCCACTTCATAGTCTTTGCTGTCAGTTATGTCTACAATGATTTCTAGAAGGTTTAGAGCATTTTAAGAAAGTTTTAGTTCTATTTTTCAACCTTTTACTTTGACATCTTAAATTATACTATACAAAGACACAAATACTTACCCACATATTAAAATTCTCTGATCAACCAAATAAGTTGCGGAACTTGCTGATAAAGAAAAAGCAGTGCTGGTAATTCACAAACATTACTGTGAACGATACCAGGTATTCATTTATGTCAAGTCCATCCTGATTTGTAAAAAAATGCATGACAAAAACGAAAAAAAAGAATCCGTATTAACACACGAATGTATTTGTGGAAGAGTTTGTAAAGGTTTGACTAACATTAGCTTGCCCTAGTGAAAATTCATCACAATAAATAAAGCATTTCTTCTAACTTATCTTTAAAAAATCACTTTAGACCGTTTATTTTGAAAAAAGTGACGTTACCAAAAATAAACAACATTCCTATAAGGTTAGCTCCTCCAAAAGAGCTACGGACGAAGGCGTTCTGTGAGAAACTTCTGCAAACACCTGCAAATCGTTGTAACTTTGTGAGTCCCAAGATCAAAGAGGCGACATCTTCAAAAAATAGCGAGGATGCCTGTGTAACTTAAAGAGTTCAAGAAACCACTCACTTTTAATTTAAAGGGATCACCCCACGAATCTGGTGTGGTGCGGGTTTTAGGTGGGTTATGCCTAACGAATTCGTAAAGTGTGGGGAAGAGGGTGATTCCGTCCATTTCTTCCTAATTAAATGCCCCGGAAGGTGTGGCGTGGGCACAAGACTTGCGCGCTCCAATCGAACTCGTTGTAGAAGCAACGGCCGGAACACTCGAGGCCGCATCTTCCGAGCCGTTTTTTTTTTTTGCGGTAATTAGAAAGAAATGGACGGAACCACCCCCTCTCCATAATCTACAAGCCTGTATAGGCATAACCCACCTGTAACCCGCACCACCCCAGATTCATGGGGTGATGTTTTTATTGCAGTTTTTATTTAGTGGAAAATACAAGGAAGAATTGGAAACGGTTAAAAGAGAGAGAAGACGGCAAAAAATGCTAGGCTTCATCAAATTGTAGCGGTTAGTAGTAGTAGAAGTAGTAATTACTAGTGATTCTCTGTTGTGTTGAGATGCAGCCGGAGAATGGAGAACGGTAAAGAGGGTACCGGTAGATTCTCCGGGAATGCCTCCGAGAAATTACGTATCCAGTGGATATGCCATAGGATACGCTAACATACCTCGATGAGGTCACCCTCCAGTCGCCTACACACTTATAAAGACCGAATAAATTGAAGAACAATATAGTTAGAGGTACATGCCATTTTCTTAGGTATTCCAATAATAGAACGGGAGCGAGTTTTGCTTAGATCTTACCTTTAGGAAGCCTACAAATCTTATCAAATTGAATCTTTTCTTGTAAGAGTGCCGAGATCAGAGGGCCTATCTGTCCGGAAATAAATTATGCTACAAAAAAGCTTGGAACTTAGAGATAACGATAAGCCTCATTCTCGTTACTTTTTAAAGTTGGAATGTTTCGTTTTTACCGAAAATTTTCATATACGTAACTTTGAGCTATTAGATGCACCTTCCTCTCTTATTTTACGCGAGGATTTCTCTTGGTTCTGATACAGTTACAAATTTGAGATCAATTCACGTCAAAAAAATTCCAGTGGATCTGTCTGATTCTTCAGAACAATTTTGTAGCTCGTGAATTAATGTGGTGATGAAGCGTATAATGTCTATTTGTAGGTGAGCAGAGTGCTATTTAAGTAGCAACGAAGCTGCTCTGGTGCTCGAAAATCTGCTGGGACCCTCTTTACACGCACCCCCAGAGTGTCGGTATTCCTTCTACAGCATAAGCAAATCAAAGCAAATCAAATCGGATGTACTCTTCACAAACTTCGATCCCAACCTACAAATCATCATT
Organism: Necator americanus; assembly: GCF_031761385.1. NCBI lineage: Eukaryota > Metazoa > Nematoda > Chromadorea > Rhabditida > Ancylostomatidae > Necator > Necator americanus. The sequence continues at coordinate 26,236,198 of NC_087376.1, forward strand.
GCAATTATCCAACTGTGGATTCGGAGCAGTCCTGTCCCACCGCTTCCCAAACGAATACAGGAAGGTCGTCAATCACGTAAGCTGTTCCATGACCTCTGCTTAAAACTAGAAGGGAATGCCAGTCTACGGTGCCAACCGTCTTCAACAATAGGTCACTACGCTACTCACAACCTCACTATCGAAAACGTCAACACCAAGGATTTGGTGAGGTCCAACCTTGCGGTTGGTATGAGAGAATGGGAGAGAATCTAATGAAGTTACAGGGAAAACTCATTCTTCTATAGCATCCTTGAATCTACTGTAGAACGCAAAGAAAATTGATGCCTTTTACGAATGAAACTTTGGAGAATTCAAAGAAAGTAGAACTCTTGGAAGTTTCAAGATTTTAATCTTTTGATTTAGGCTTGGACGAGTGTTTGCTATTCTGTCGAATAATTTCTGTCAAACATCATGAATAGACTGCTCTTCTGGCACAGATGGATGTGCCGCTATACACAATCGTGAATCTTCTCATTTATTCAAGATGTGACAGTTGTACTCCCAATCACTTCAAAGCGACTGGATTCGAACTATGTCACTGACCCATGGAACAGCTTGAATGAACAGTCATGACAACCGCAGGTTACACCTCAAGTCAAACTGCCTTACAATTCCACTGTTATCGTCGCTGTACCACACACACTACAGTTGCTGATTCTCCTTGGGCTATCGAATGATGAGAGCCTGACTTTGGTACTATTGCAGATTGCTGATGGAGGCTTCATTAGAACGATAAATGAGAAATCAATCTTTTTATATTCTGAGCGGCTTCTAGGATATTCTTCGACATCCCGCTATGGTTGCCTTGGAAACTCAGACCACCACGCTATAACAACCGCTAAGGTGGGGGTCTCTCTTTAGAGCACAACAACAACATGGCCTACGATCATCTTGGAATATCTCCCCTTTTAAATTATCACAGATATGTCTTATATATTGCATCCATCTTGAGACGGACTTGAACAGGAGAGCGTCGAGCTCGCATCTGAACATCGTTGCAGAACGATCGGTGCCGACGGTGACGGCGCTGAAGTTGTCGATGGCGGATCTTCGGTTGTGTTCAATGCAGATTTGAACAGTTGCAAGTTGAAGACGTCCAGCAAACGGCTGGCGACTGTTGTATCGTCTCGCACTCGTAGCAGATTGACGTGTCTTGTCCACAGTAGGCCATAACTTATGGAGTTCCTATACCCGTTTAGGTAACGATGAGAAAAGGCTGTTCCGAACCCATAGTTGGACAGTTGCAATGATGATTTGCAGGCTGGGATCAAAATTCGTGATGAGTAGATCAGATTTTATTTGCTTGATGCGGTAGATGGAATACTGACACTCCGGTTGCCCACTTTTAGACGACATCCTTTTTGCTAGGAGCATCCTACGGTTAGCGAAGATTGTGCATTATCCTTGACGAATGTACAACAGAAGTTGAAGAGACCGAGGAAGGAACGCAGCTGGCTGAGCTCCTTCGGAAGCAGAATCTTACTTATTGCCTTGATTTTTGCAGGATCGGGCCGATGTCTATGGGCGTTGATCACAAACACGAAGTAGATTATTCTATTCTGTAGGGGAAAGTATTTCTCAAGGCAAACGAACGGAATTAGCAGTTCTGAACTCTTTGAAGACGGCTTTGAAACCCATATTGTGTTTGTCGATAGTTCTGCCACTGATGACTATGACGTCAAAGTAGGCAGCGGATCTATCCAGTCCAGCTTCCTGTTGGAGAATGCCAGGTGCCGTGCATGGTCAAGTTTGTGTCAAATGATTGGTTCAACAGTTTTTTTTAATGAAAATGGTTGACGTTAATTACGTCTGTTGTAAAGTCTGCACAGTGGCACTCACTGCTTGTTCACCACTGCAGGTAATCGAGCAATCCATACCATTTTGTTCCTGACAAAATAATCGCATTGGATCTGCACACGTTTCACAACCAAATTCACAAAATATATACTTTTGTTCCTTCTACTTGAGGACGACAGCACCACGAAATAGTCAAGAGGTACTGTAAATCTGGTATTTATGTATAGTCGGGTCAAAACGAATGCGAAGCACGGCGTAGTTACACGAGCGGTAGCGCTGGCGCAGTGCGGTTTTGACCACTCGCGACGACCTGCGAGCGGTCCGCATGGCAACTTCCCAAATTCTGCCAAGTGACGTCATCTGGATCGATATTAGCCAGGATTTTTTGTTTGTTTCCATTATTTGTGTTTTTGTTTCTGATTTTCCTTTTTTATGTTTCTTTCTTCGCATGTTTCCTATGTTTGCTGTTACTTGCTTTTGTTGTAGATCTGTTACTGCTTTTAGAATTTGGTTCAGAATTGTATTTGTTTCTATGATAGCGTTCTTTTTTTTGTTTATTCGCCTATCCTCCCTCACCTACGAATATAACAAGAAAACTTTATAAAAGAAACATCAACATGAGAATAAATACAATTCTGGGGTAAAGTATCGTTTGGGGGGGGGGCACTCAGTAGTGCCCTTATTTCTCGAACTATCGAAGTAAATAATCAAATCAGTCGGGGCCCTAAGGCCTAAGCATTAGTCTTAGGGGATCTGTGACATGTAAACTTAAGTTGCTAAGAGAAAAAAGTAAGAGCTTTAGGAAATAACGGAACCACAGCAAACTAGAAAAATACGCAAAGAATGGACATAAAAGACGAAAAAAACTAGGAAGAAAAGAAGAAAGAACGATAACAAGTAGAAAATTTGGCCAGTTTCGATCCGGATGATATCATTTTGCGAAATTTCGCAAATTGCCAAGCAAACGGCTCGCAGATCGTCTGCTAGTGACCAAAAACCGCGTTGCTCCAGCGCGACCGTTCGTGCAACTACACCGTGCTTCATGTCCTTTTGACCCGGTTATACGGTTCAGGTGAGTATGCGGTCATATAGCAATAGCGAGCATTTGAACTGTCATCCATGTTATATGATCTAGGATTTTAATACGACCATTACAAAATTTTCGAATTCTGTAGTACCGGGAAGTTTCCACCATAGTGATATGTAAAGATTATAAAACTTCAGTATTTGTATCAGTGCATGATGGACTTCCGTTTGAAAACATTATTTCATTCGTTACTTGGTAAAATCTTCTCAAAACTGTTCGCAGTTAGTGGTTAAAGGCATCACCTCAGGAATCTGAGGTTGTACGGATTTCAGGTGGAGTATTCGTATACGGGATCGTAGATTATGGAAAGGTGGGTGATTCTGACCATTTCTTGCTAATTCGCGTAAAAAAAGTGGCCCGGAAAATGCGGCGAGTGCACACGGCTGGCGCGCTCCTGTCGAACTCTCTTAGAAAATAGCGCGCCGGAACGCTCGAAGCCGTATCTTCCGGGGCGATTTTTACGGCAATTAGGAAGAAACGGACGGAATCACTCTCTCTCCTTAACCTGCGATCCCGTATACGAATACTCCACCTGAAATCCGCACACCTCAGATTCGTGGGGTAATGCCTTTAAGGATTTTTTTTCTATGTGTAACTGTAGGCCCACACAGAATTAGCGCCAGCAGTCAAACGTTTTGAGAATCCTTAACTATCGACAACTGCCAACATCCTAAGCTGACGAAATCGAGTCGAATCCATATCATCAGAACTTGGAGGAATTTAGCAGAAATATTTCTTCTACTGGTCTTATTAAGAAAATCAACTTATCTGGTTCATTACTTATTTTCATATTCTTCCATATAATCTTATGTGCACCCTATACTCTTTTGTTACCAAACACTCTAAATCTGATCAGGAAAAAATTTATCAAAGACAAAGGTTGTACATCCTATTTGCCGTTAAAAACACAAAATGATTGTTCAAAAATCTGTACTCTGGAGGCAGCTCCGAAGCATTATTTCTTATGAATTTATCACATCACAATGAAGCTCTCAAAAATATCACAATTCTTCAGTCTTGACAAAAAGTTGGCGATAAAAAGGAGTCTGGATACATTCATCTTTCAAATTACTCCCAGCTGGGAGAGAAGGCCTATATAAAAAATCAGTCAACAATATAACAATATAAAACACATATAACAATGAGCATCTGCTATGCAGAAATAAAAAAAGACATAATTCTATTTGGCACAGTATCCTACCCAAACATGCTAAGAGCTAAATGACATGTAAAGAAGTGCTAGAGTCAACTTCTGGGAAGTCTGCATCTGAATCGTCTGTCTCGAGTAAAAGTCTCTCAAGATCATGCATTTCATGCGACTCGGTCCTTTCCATCCGTCGATGCATACTGAAACAAATACATTGAAGCATTTCGCTAAGATTGAATAGGATAAAACCATTGTCTACTAGGATCACTGACATAAAATTACACTTTTGCAACAGTGAGAAGGTCCCAACTAGTAGGGCTGTCGTTCAACAGAATGAATGACTAATACAGCTACACATGAAGGAATATAATCAGAAGAACTTACTACAATCCATCGTGAAAGAACTTTCTATACGAACTAGTAGGCCAAAACAGATGAACCAGACATGCAAGTGCAACATAGTTAGCAAATGTTGTAATTCCTGAACAGACTTGCTTTCTCTTCAATAATAATACAAGATAAAATAATGAGAAAGAGGAAGATATCTGTGAGGAAGTTATGAATGAAGTGATGCATCAACCATCGGGAAACTTTTGAAAGAAGTGATTGGCCTCACGCGCTCACCGTCCAAAAAATAAAGGATAGATCCAAAACTGTTAAAATTGAGCCATTCAGCACTGACAACGGAAGTTCCTCGAAAGAATTTTCTGTTGAGGCAACGACGCCGAGGCCAGGAAGATAAACAACATAAACAAGGAAGCCAGATTCAATGCGTGCTACAAAGGTTCGTTCTTCATTTCGTTCCTTCGGTATTTTAGATAATACTAACCTAGCACCCCAAACAAGTCACCGTCATCCCTCATTAGTTCAAAAATCTTCCTAAAACACCTCCTTAGCACAGCTCTAGAACCAAATCTCATAGAGTCTTTCGACGATACTTCAGAATACACCAACGTTTCGAACGATGTCGTAATGCATGCTTCATTATGCACTCATGCAGTATCAAATTTTTCTGAGGATGACTGAATGTTTGAAAGATTAGGGTCCAATAACGGAACAGAACACATAAATTGCTTCATGTTTAGCTTCACTGTAGATAGCTTAGAGGTCGTGCTAAGGTACCGAGGCCAGAACCAGTTCACATTATTGCTTCCATACACACATTTGAAAGACCTATGTTGGACAAGAAATCACTGCCGTACTATCGTTACATAGATTATTGCTGCAATATACGCCTACGACAAGAGAAACTGAACCTCTGCATCAAGCCAACAGTGCTCGGACACATTAAGTTCACAAGGTAGAAACCTATAGAAAACTAAATTTCTTTTTTTTTGCATGCATACATTAGCTCGCGTTGTGGAATATGTAAGAGCAAGAAAAAAAAAACAACTATAGATAACATGCAGGGGACTGCGGCGAGAGTTACATCAAGTAGAAACAAGTAGCCAGGAAGAGACTTCTGACTTCTAAACTTGAACAGTGAAAAAGCAAAAGCTCAATCTTGTGCTGGTTTCTGGCTGAGAATGGCTCGCTGGTAACCACAATTTGTCTCTCAAATATCTTAGCCCGTACAGCTCAGAGAATATTCCGTCTTGTCTAGCTTGCAAGATGAGTAGAGCTGCGGCCGTTCACGCCTAGCGTTTTTACAAAATTACGTGAGAATTGTGAAAATACCTTCCAAACCTCAAGCAACTGCTGATAAAGTTAAAGTTTCTGGCGTTAATCAATCCGCTTGGGATGCGCCCCCACGTTCACTTCAATTCAGAATCGTTTGAGGTTTACGAACGTGTAACCGGCATATACAATGACTTGCGGTGGCTAGCCGATGTGTCAAGTCAGTGTTTTATCCTCCCGGACAAGTCCGGTACCAATTTATCGAACCCGGAGGGATGAAAGGCTTGGTGAGCACTAGGGCGGATTCGAACCTCCGATCGATCGTGCGGGAAGCGGAACCTCTAACAGCTACGCTGCTAGAGGCACCTGCCCCAACTGCTGATATGTGTTCGTAAATACAGCGGGCTCTGTATCTCTCTTAAGTACAATTTTGTCTATATGGTATAGAGGACGATTGTATGACACCAATCGTTTGTCGTAATACGTGCAGATAGTATGGGAACGAGCTCACATGAGAAACGATGCAGGCACCTTGTATCCCAGTAAACCAGGTAGGCTCAGGAAGCCGAGACTCTTCATCAGACTCGCTTGCCACAAAACAAACTATGGGAACACGATGATATTGTTGTTGTAACAGCCTTCACGTATAAATCCGAGTTTATATCACGCAAACAAAACATAGGAGGGTTTTGGTTTAGCTTTCAAAGCCAATTTAAAAAGGAAGAATAAGTTCATTCCGATGACAAAAAAAGCTAGCCTCACATCAATATCTCTGAAAATTATTACTCATAATGCGGGCTGTTAAGATCCTTCATAGAAATATCACATTTTTGTTACGAGAAGATCTGCAACACTACAAATTTTAGCCCACAAAGTAAGCACTAGCCTATGCGTTCCCACTGTAGTAGGTTTGTTGTTACTGTTCATACGCTAGAGCTTTTTCAGTTCTGTCGCGCCGCGCACAGTGATGAAGAATAAGAAATTTTGAAAGAAAATCTTTTGCTAAGAGATTTCTCAGCGTCGCTGCTTCCATACCTATCACTGAACGAAACGGCGCTACAAATCTAAGATGATAGCTTTATAGTAAGGTACATAGGGGACGGCGACAACGAGTTTGCAGGGATAAATCACTTTTGACCCCACACTTGAGACCATCTTCGTGCACAATCTTTTTGAAACTTCAATTTAAATTGATGTAACAATAACCGTAACCATAGAAGTAGACATACCAAGAATGATTTTAAATCTCCAAAGTTGCGATATGAAGGAAGCAATGACGCCGAGGCCAGGCAGATATACAAACCAAACAAGAAAACCAGATCCAATGTGTGCTATAAAAGTTGCTCGCTCTTCACTTCGCTCCCTAAAATAAGAAGACTACAAAACGTGTCAAACATCGTCCTCATCAATGGTTATCAATGTGTCTGACAAATCGTCACCAGTAACTAACTAGTAATCGACAACTAGTATTCTCCTCTTGGCGCCAAAATAGAAAAATAAACAGTGGTAAACCAAACATGAGGTTCTTACCTCATTATGAGCTTTCGGATTTCCACAAGGAACCAAAGGGCCAACAATATTCTGATAAGCAGTTGTCCATAACCTGGCCAAGATGAGAACACATCTACTTCGTGTAAAACATCATATAAGAAGATCTGCAAAATTCTTTTAGTGGTAATCGACAAATAAAACATCGAGAGGCATTACCCACAAAATTACAAATAAATAGAATGAAGTGTGTTGTAGCTAGAACGGCCCATATTATTATACACGTGCGGGATGATACGGATGTCCATGGATACAATCCCCATCCCCGAGACAGCAACAATAACAGCAACCACAAAAGCTCGATACCCGCGACTCTAGAAAGGAGCGACCTAATTAACATGAAAAAAAGGCAGACGTTTGTAATATCTTCTTCTGTAAATTTGATATGAACGAAAAATTCTGAGTTACATGTTGACCAGTTTCAGCTTTTAAGACGCACCTGCTGGGATACTCACCGTAAAATCTCGCCAACCACTCTCGCAATAAATAAGCCTTCTCCATCCAAAGCAAATACAAAAACATTCAGTGACTGTAAAGCAACACCTGCAGCTTTCATAGTAATTATGAAGTTGAGCATTCTGAAAGCAACATAATCTACGAAAATAATCTGACAAGCTCTGTTATTTCCTAATATCCCCGAAATTAACAGCAACATTTACAGAAATTTTCAACATAGCCTATCTGTCCGGGATTAAGTAGAAATAGGGACATATTACACAAATTTCACAGTATCTCTTCCCAAGTACAGAACTTTAAAGCATCAGAAGCACTCAGCACCACATGTCCGCAAAACATCCGGAAAAACACATCCTAAAAAATGACCTGCGCGCCCTCTCACAGGTGTCTTGTTAAAACGGAAGAATATTTCGCTTAGCAAGTTTCTTTGGATTCTCATCTTTTCAAGGGGAGGCTTTATTCACTCTGCCTGAAGTTTTAGAGATTGCGAGAATTGATTTTACTGGGTTACTCCCACCTTATGGTGAGGAGATCCGAATCTCAGTAATCTGAAAATGCAAAAAGAGAGTCTTCCCATCTCCTTAGTGGAAGTGTCATATCTTTTCAAAGGTTGTGAACCCATCCTTCATGAAATCTTATGAATAAATTGCCAAAAATTTCAAACCTAGAACCAACCAAATCAACCACCGAAACAATAGCGGGAATTCAATTCCAAAGAAAGAAAAAACAAAATACTAACCTCAACCGTCCGGGAGGGCTGCTCGTCTTGGATAATTGGAGACCACGTGACATTATCGCAGAGAGCACGATATAAACTACCAAGGTCACAATGTAAATTTCAAGTGTGTCCTGAAAATGAGATCTACTGCATATAGCACCCTACTACTGATTCAATTTTAAGAAATTCGTAAAAAAAAACACTGTTGGTGTCGGATGGAAATCAAAACGTTGTGAAAAAGAACTATCACATTATGAAAAAAATCAGGAACATAGGTGCGATAGTTAGGAGCCGAATCCTACACAATTGAAGGGGGTCTAGCTCATGGGGTGCGGCTCAAGTGATGAGGATCCCTTCGCAGCCGTTCAAAAGTGAAGGGGATCCCTTCGCGATACAACCAAAGGTGAAGGGGAGCAACAAAAGTGGCGCAGCTCTTCGGAAAACGATCGGAAAAAGCAGTCGCGAAAAATATAAACAAAGGAAAAAAACAGATGAACTTTCGTTTGGAAAGTTTGAAGAAGATGAAGTATCATAAATTTGCTGTAGTCAGTCAAGCTAAGGCGAGAGAAGCACTATAGAGAATGCTGATCCTACTCTCGTTAAATTCAATATGCAAGTTCTCGATACCTGTTCATCAAAAGAAAACTGCCACGTTAGAGGGCTAGCACCACTGGAACTCGGTCGACCGTTCGTTAGCCATATATTGTAGTCAACAAGAACACTGGCATCAGAATGGACCCATCTACACTCTTTATCTAGTTTACATGCCAAGAACACGATGTACCTGGAATGAATAATCATCTAATAAAATGAAAGTAATAGCAACGCCCTATGTATGCTTTAATGTCAGAAACAAGTACTGGGATTCACGAAGAGTGCATACTCACTTTCTACTCGACGCGAACATTATAGTGGAGGGAAACAAATGAGGGAACTACAAGCTCTAGCGATGCGAATTGTACGAGAAAAGTTTTTTTTTTAACGTAAAAACCGAAACTATAGCCACGTCATACAATGAAATGGTCCTTGCCAACAACATCGTATAAAAAGATGTGGTTAGCAATATCAGAAATTTGATTAGATGTTTCTTCGATGCCTTTCTAACAGGCATTACATAGAGTACAAGTTGACATTTGATGTACGCAAAACTGGATGAAATTTTTAAAATAAGTAAAGAAGAAGAGTCCAATACCCCATAAGTTCTGACACATGCTCTTGAAAAACTTACTTCAGAATTTCAAGTCAATTTTGAGCTTCTTTTCATACAAAACGAATTGTGAACAAGTCCTTTCGCAATTTCGGTACTCTGATATTTCAGCGCTGGCGTAAGAATAAATGGGCCTGAACGGACTTAATCAAATGAAGTTGCGGCTACTCCAAACCGGTTACTATAAACGCCGCACCGTTACCTCAATGGTAGCATGAAATAGTGTCTAACATTCAAAACAGCCGTACTTTTACTGCAAACACTTACAAATATTGGTCGGTGTATAATTGTCCGGCGTCCTTTGAATAAGATTTAATATGAGACATAAAACATGAAACTGTGAGAAAAATATGTTAACAGGATATACGCCTTCCAGCGCTGAAAAGCAACTGATCTAAATTGTTTCAAACGTGGAGATTTGAAACGAAAACTTATTCCCAATAATGACTTTCGCTGACTCTTTCGTCGAAAAGTTCACTAGGAGAGCCAAATGACTGCGCCATTATCTTTACTTTTTAGTATTATCAAATCACAACGTACGAATACGAATATGATTATCGACACACATTTCCACTAATCTTGACGATTTAATTTGAATGAAGAAGATTAATAAAACTACAATTATGATAAACAAGAAAAACGCAAATGTCACATATCATCATAACCTTTCGATGACTTCGTTAAAAGGAATTTATGAAAATCTTAATCGCTTCGTTTAATCTGCACTAAAAATCTGTTTCAAGTCACCAGAATACTGCATAAAAACCCGACTCAACTTTTACTAGCTAGAATAAGCTTCAGAGAAGCTTCCTCGGGCAAAAGTGAAGATTTTTCCAAGACCATAATTAGATCTGGGAACCGAAATTAAACACCACAAAGTCAGTCGATTGAAGAATACATATTTAGTTCGAGATATTTAGCTACACTTTTAATGCAAATAAAAAGGATAAAGTCATTGGCGTATCCACTTGGGATGCGCCAACGCGTTTTTACTGGAGTTCGTAATCGTTGAGGTTTTGGAACGCGTGTTGGCCTATACAATGACTTGCGGGGGCCAGCCGACGATCAAGTCAGTGTTTTTATCCTCCCAGATAGGTCTGGTATCAACTTATCGACCCCAGAGAGATGAAAGGCTTGGTTTGCACTAGAGCGGTTTCGAACCCTCGACCGTGTGGCTACAACGGACCTCTAGCCGACTGCGCCACACCCGTCCCTTTTAATGCAAATAGATGAACGGAAATTCCGGCAAACTTCACGCTTTAGTGCCCTTATTGAGCAACTGATGGTTCTCAAGGTCGAAGAATATCGGGACGGCACATTCTTATAACGATTGGAAGTAATCTCGCTCTAATCTCACCCCAGCGCCAAAGATTTTTCTCTCTCAAAAAAAGCAGCGAGAGAGTACACGACTACAGAAGACAATATGTCTTCGCGTTAGCTCGTCTACGTCAAGTTTTCATGCTCTCCTTAGTGATAGGAGATACAGGCAAAGAAAGTAACGTTTTGTTCCGGTCGTCTAGGCAAAGGTATAGGAAAAAGGTTGTTCAGAGAATAACTAGATTTGGGAGGTGACGCACTACAATGTAAAAAAAAAACAAGAGTTCAAATGAGACGTACTAAAAAATCATACAAACCAGTATTCAGCAGTTGATGGTTCTTCTACTTGCATGGTCATTTGCCAACCAGGAACTACCACGCGCGGATCGTCTTCTTCCTGTAAACAGAAGGGGAAAAATTGAATGGGAAAGGACATACTCAAAACACACTTACGTGACATAACTGTCCTTTAGCACAAGGGATCCATCGGAAAATATCACCGCGTTTCCCATCTGTGAAACACCGTGATTCGAAACCAAGTCTACTAATATTCTGGAATCACGCAAACAAGAATATATGTTTACAGCAGCAAAAAGGGTTAATGGGTTGCAATGAACTTGAAATTACCTGCATCATCACCCCACATGATACTGCATACTTGGAGTCACTATGAAATGAGGCTATCAACGTTTGGGGAACCAAGGCGAAAAGAAACTGTCCTGAAACTTGGAAGTTAAAGAGGAGTGATATTCAACCAGAATATATCCATCCTCAACAAAGCTATAACTTCTGCATACCAAAAGCGGGAAAAGCCCAAATAAAGATGTTGCAAAGACAAAATGCAGCAGTACTTCCCTAACATAAATTTGGTGAAGATTACTAACGTGTAGAATTAACAGAAGCCGAGGAGGTAACATTTCCGTATACAAAGCCACGAGTGTTTTTTCGATCCAAGACGCTAGTTTGTTGGAATCCAAACTTTGTGACAATTTTTACACGTTCTGAACCCGTATTCCACTTGCCTAAATTAGTATCTAGAAAGCAATATAACGACCATAAAATGGAATCTGTACTAGTGTATGGATGCTACTTACAACGTACCAGTCACGTGAACTGCGTCTGTAACGGCCGTTACAAGAATCGTGATTATTATCTTCAGTGTGACCCATTTTCTGATCATTTCTCCTTCATTCTGATAAAAGAAAACATCAGTGGGAAAGGAATAAGAGGAATCTATTTAAAATTCAGTAAGAAAGAATTCGGAGACCGCTAATTGTACGAATTATTCTGAAATAAACAAAACAAAACACACGACTACTTTGCTCAATCACATAAACATCAAATTATACTGATAGGAAAATAGAAAGAAAAATAGTGGCGTACAGCAACCACACGCAATTCCTGTACAAATTGGATGACGTGGCCCGATAAAGTGGAACAGAGCATGATTGCATCGTGCTCCAAGCAAGCAGATCCTCAATGGGGTTTGCTATGTGCTATAGGATATGGTGTTGAGCTTTTCACTCGTATGAATATGGAGATCGATCCAGAATACAAATTCCACTCTTACTAAAACTATTCTTTCACAGCTTCATATGTTGTTTTCAAACTATTACGAGTCCTCAGCATTATTTCTATCATAAAAGTGTTGGTTTCGAACAGCAGGTTTCTTGGTTCGCAAGTCGCTTCTTTAAGATGTTTCCAAAAAATTATATTAATTCCACCGGGATTCGCTCCACAGAACTCTTAAAGGCAGCGTATCACGAGGACGATGTTGGTATGGCTACATGAAGTAATAATTCACGATTTTCACGACCATGAGCGTAGCTAGTTCAGTCTCCCTCACTAGAGGGATCACAGCCGGTTAGTCGCGAGGCTACGTGGCGCGTCCCCGGGTGGTGGATAGAAGGCTAATCGCGGAACAGAAGCGACCTTGTGATTTCTCAGAGACGCGGGTGGATTCAGGGGATGGACTTCCTGTTTCTGCTGAGCCAGGACTGACTCATGACATCCTTGTATCCCGCACGTCGGTCCGGCCAAAAGCCTGCAATCAAGTGACTTTGACGTGCAAGGGAAGCGGTTTGGAGTCGCCTCCAACAAATAAGCTCCACATGCCCACTCGGGGAGAACGCAAGTTCTTCCAAAAACTCATGGGACTAGAGGCTTGAAATCTGTCCACGGGCTTTGAAGTTTTACGCATGTCACAGTAATAGAAAAGAGTCCTGATTCCGGAGGAAAGCTTGGTATGGTAGCGCCGGGGAGGACGGGGTTGCAGGAATAATGTAGGGCACCGAAAGGAAGAGAGCGAAAAGAAAAGACCGAAAGAACTGGGATCTTTTTATCCACACTTTACTTTTTACTTTTTACTCACGTGGGCTTGCATCGGAAGCGGCCATCGAATATCTGATAGTGCAAGCCAGAAAGCTTGAGTACGACGTCATCGGATTGACCGACACGAGACGACGCCATATAATAAATGATGGACGATATGACTGGAGAAGAACTGTTCTTGGGAGCCTGCGACAGTAGAAGAGTTGGTTATGTTGCTGTCCTCATCAGCACGAACATGGCAATGAACATCAATTCTTTCGAACAACTTACGACCCGAATCGGACCTTTACGGATGGGATTATGTGGTTCCACGCCAGCTTTGACTACTTTCGTCGCTTACGCTCCAACATCAAGCTCCGAAGAAGAAGTCGAAGTTTTCGACATGGACCTGGGAAAGTTCTACAGAGAAGATCATAACTTCTATAGAGTCATAGTTGGCGAATTCAGCACCAAAATTGGCCCAGAAGAACTCCTGAGGATCTTCACATCGCGATCCGTAGCCTACTACTAAATGAACAGGAGGAGAGGGTCTCCGAGTTTATCATGACAACTAAAGCCATTACGGAACTCGCAATTCCAGATGCCCTCCTCTCTACGCTAGAGGTGGGAGTAACCTGACGAAGGATACCATAATGAAACTGACCACATCATCGTCAGTAAAAGGTTTTGCTTGACGGAGGTCTCTGCCGTATCAAACTTCTTTGTGGGATCGGACCATCGCCTCCTACGAGAAAGATTCTCTTTCAATCGGAATGGAGAGAAAGCCCCGAAGTTCACAAAACGAACTCTCAGAACCATCATCGACTGGGATTCTACTCGCTTCGCTAGTCGGGTTTTGGTAAGTTACCACCATAATCAACATCGACGACGAATATGATCGGCTTGTAAAGCTTCTTCACAACTACGGGGAAAGCGAAAAGTTTTAAAACGACCAAAGGATGCCTATCTCCGGAAACTCTAGAGTTCAGTGTGGAGCTGCACTAGGTGCAGAGAAGCATGAGCCTACGTCCGACCTCGCGAGACGTTGCAGGGAAGCGATAAAAGAAGATCTGGAAGAGGAAAGAGCAGTAGTATTAGCCACATTAGCAGGGGCGGGTAAGAGCATTCGCGAAATCCGTCGGAACTGTGCCAATCGTAAAACAAAAAAGACTGCTCTCCGGAACCGAAATGGAACAACTACAGCATCGAGCAGGAGGATGGAGAAGCTCATTCACGACTTCTACTCAGATCTCTTCGACAGCTACGTCCATTTGCCTCCTCACCGTCTAACGGAGGATGGAGATGTCATCCCAGAGATTCTCCCTACCGAGGTCCGACATGCCATCATGTCGATGAAGAATCGTACTTTATTCGATTCCGACAGAATCAAGTCTGAACATAAAAATGAAAAAAAACATCTTCCGCTAATCTTATCAATCTTTGTCGAGGCTCTTTACACGTTATTCGTCGGAATGCAAGGTTGCTAAGCAATGGAAAACCAGCAAGACCGTGTTGTTCTATAAGAAAGGAGACCGACAAGGCATCGGGAACTATCGACTAATCTGCTTACTGTCTGTCATATACAAGCTCTTCACAAGAGTAATGCTGAACAAGATAGAAAGAACATTATATGAAAGACACCGATGCGAGCAAACATAGTTTCGAAAAGGGTTCAGTACGACTGACCACATACACCCCATTTCACAACTCATAGAAGTATCGCAAGAGCAGAAGGTGCTGCTCTGCCTCACCTTTATCGACTTGAAGAAAGCCTTCAATTCAGTTGAAACGGAAACGGTTATGGAGGCCATGGACAATCAAGGCGTCCCCAGTCCATATATAAGGATACTTCGTGAGCTATATAGCAACTTCACCACTAGAATTTCCCCATTTTATGACGATGTTACAATAGAAGGAAAAGAGTGGTTAGTCAGGGTGAATCAGAATCTCACTCACCCAAAATATCCGGTCCCACTCTCGAGAGCGCGATGAGGAGATAACATAGGAATGAGTGTTGACGGGCGGCATTTAAACCGTATTCGTTTCGCTGATGACATCGTTCTGATAACATCAAGCATAAATCAGGACGAACGAATTCTGGTTGAATTTGTTGGAACGAGTAAAAACATCGGTTCTCTGCTGAACCTGAACAAAGCGATGTTCATGAGGACGAATGGGTTTCTGATGCCCATTCACGCTCAACGTAAAAAACATTTCTGAATGCACCAGCTATGAATATCTGGGTCTTGAAATTTACATGATGAACTACGTGACTTCCGAGCTGGGCAGGAGGAAACGAGCGGTTTGGGGTGCACACCTATTCAACACCACCGTTCTTCCTGCTTTGACCCACGTTTCAGGAACCTGGGCGTTCGCAAGCAAGAGGAAATGCGATTAGCGTCATAGATCGTGGAACTGGAAGGGTGACGCTAGGTCAGAGGTGCTGCCACGTATACCAATGAAAGAAATTGGTGGAAATTAGGTGACACGTGATGCGTTTTAACGAGACTCGTTGGACCAGGGCGGTGAGCGACTGGACACCACGCGACATCAAACACTCCGCAGGAAGACCGCCAATAGTTAGGCCTATTCACGGGGTCCTTCAAGGAAAAATGCGATGCTCTTCGAGTCCTTCGCGTGAAGAGAACCTTCTAGGCAGCGCTTTCATGTGATCAGGTCAAAAAGAAGTATTACTGGTACCCGCTCGACCAAATCTATGAAAAAAGGAGCATAGGTGATACAGGTGATACCAAAATTTACCACTTATTAAGCAGAAGAGTTAACCGTATTCCTGAGTGTAATTAATGAAATCTTCGCATTTCACATTCACCAATAGATTTGATGCATAACTTAAATAAAAAAATAGAGGTCCTTAAACGGGTCGCAAAATTTAGCCTAACCTTCGCTGACATCAGCATGCCCTAGTTCTTCAATTCAGCTCTCTTCTTAAGTCACAACGCACAACATATAGTCGGGTCAAAAGTACCTGAAGCTCGGTGCAGTGCGTTAGTGGCTGCGCTCGACCTGCAAACAAATGCAATAGCAGTAGCATTTGCAATGACTAACAACGCGTAGTGCAGAGATGAGCACACCTAGCGAGGGTCCTACGTCCACTAGAACCGCTAACTTCATGGGACCGGTCTGAGCAAAGCCGCTTGCGCAGCTGCACCTAGCTTCACCTCGTTTTGACCAGTCCTGTGGAGTAAAAATACGAAAGAGGAAAGGAACCTCATGAGCGACGTTGAAAACATTTGAAGCGACACAATATCCATTGAGGCGACAGGAAAGTCAAAAGAAAAATGATCTGCAGTGCGGTCAAAATAGACCTTTGCTCCATTTGCGTAAGTGGCAACCGCTTACGCTTCTACACCGTTTTGGCATGTATAAACTCAGTAACAGAGTTGCGGAACAATGGAATTATATAGAAGGACTTGCAAAGCAAATGAGATTAGTTCAGAGTTCAGAAGTGTTCAGGAACAAAAACATGCAGGAATACATGATTCACACGAACGTTAGCAGGCTGCAGCAGAGTCAACTGTGACTGATGAGAGTCCTCTTTCACCCACTGACTCCCTTTGGCTCTCCGAAGTCAGTTCAAATCCGAAAAGAAACAAGAAGAAGACGGTGCACGCTCACAAATCAAAGCAAATAAGGCTGCCACGATTATACAGTAGCAAAGAGTAGTTCCCAGTGGTCAGGATGATTTACGAATCCCTCGTTGAATGAACTGAGACCCTCAGCACAATCGAAACGTCTACCCTGTTGCTGTTTTTTAAGTTCTTGGACTTCTCACTATGGCTTCTACTTAGTGCACAAATTCATTACTGGAATCATCTCAGTGGCCGCTACAGAAACACCTAGCGTGAGTCGATTATATTGTTACCGATATGACAAAATTTTGATCCTTCGTTTTAAAGGCATCAAACCACGAATCTGAGGTGTACGGATTTCAGGTGGAGTATTCGTATACGGGATCGCAGATTAAGGAGAGAGAGAGTGATTCCGTCCGTTTCTTCCTAATTGCCGTAAAAATCGCCCCGGAAGGTACGGCTTCGGGCGTTCCGGCGCGCTATTTTCTATAAGGAGTTCGACTGGAGCGCGCCAGCCGTGTGCACACGCCGCATTTTCCGGGCCATTTTTTTACGGCAATTAGGAAGAAATGGACGGAATTACCCCACTCTCCATAATCTACTATCCCGTATGCAAATACTCCACCTGAAATCCGTACCACTTCAGATTCGTGGGGTGATACCTTTAAGTGAGAGGCTCAGAAGTTAGTTTTGAAGTAGTCAAAAGCTCTGGAACGGCGGCAAACGGCGTGGTAAACAACCTTTCTGCACGTTTTTTTTACCACGAGACACGACATTTCCGTACACGCGTCGCGCCCAGGCCACCGAGACAACTTCACTGATTTTACAAGAGAGCAGCCTGATTTAATTTATACGTTGTGAAAGTAGAAGCACATAAATAATGGGATGCACCGTGACCTGTACTATCCATGCACTTGGCTAGTGTGCAATAGTCGGACGCCTGTATGAACGAACTACGATATTTGTTTGTTTGTTTGTTTGTTTCTTTCTTCCACAAATATTTGAATACGGTTATATGTAATATTTTCAAATATTTAAGTCTTCAATGGTACTCGTATTGACAGTTGACTTGAAAAACTCACGATTTTTTTAAACAGGTCACTCTAAAGCAATGATATAGGTACGTATTAGTTTAGATTGTGTAATTTATACTCTTTTTCTTGATTCTCATTTCTGCTTATCTCCAGTTCTTTCATTTCTTCAAGTACTCTCCCATACTACAGTAAAATAGCTAATTGTTCGACTGGAGATGCGGATCCACTCCTTTTTTTTATCTTGTTTTCATAACTCCCCTCAATTCGATCTCTGCTATGAAATCTGGACACCAATAGATTTGTGTGAGAAAGCTCTATCGAGTGGGGTTATTTAGTGCTTTTGAAACCTACCAGTAAGAGAGTTTTTGAAAAATAAATTTGTCTATGGCTACACATTAGCAAGACTGAGTACAAGATAATTGCGCCCGAGGCATTCATGATTTTTGACATTAATATATTGTTTAGAAAGTAAAGTGATAATTACTTATCCGTGATGTGCATACTGTTGCAAACAATTTGGTATCTCTCATTGCTATGAAGATGTTGAAAATTTGACTAAAATGACACATTTCAACTCCACAAATGGTACATCGATATTATTAGCCTAAAATTTTTTTCTTTTGAGATCTGGTAGAAAACCACTTATTAAAGGATGCCCTAATCTCTTGATTTTCTTGATTTTTCAAGACGTCTTTCTGTTTTTTTGCAGTTACAACATCATTGTTTCACATTACTTATTGTGGCTTTTGGAAGTTCTCAAGTCATTAACATTTGAGGTAGGTCTCAGAAGACGCTTTACTATAGAGAAAACTTTTTGTCCTTTGAATTCTTCTGATTTTCTCCACGATATTTCTTAGCTGTGGTCGGTTTTGAACCTGTAAAGACGAAAACGTTGCACTAGATCTTACAGGGAGGTTATTTGTTTGCGATTTAACGAAAATCTCTTCGGATTTTAAGTTGATGTTTTTTTTTTGAAGAAGATACCTATTGAATTGTGTTGATTTTGAAAAATTCTGTATCATTCAGATCTTAATTACAAACTACGTCTGCGTATATGGAAGGTTTCTATAATCTAGGCACGCCGATCCACGATATGCTTAAAGACATCACTCCACAAATCTTAGGTGGTACGGAATTCAGGTGGAGTATTCGTATACGGGATCGTAGATCATGGAGAAGTTGGTGATTCCGTCTATTTCTTGCTAATTGCTGTAAAAAAAACGGCCCGGAAGATACGGCTTCGAGCGTCCCGGCGCGCTATTTTCTACGAGTTCGTTTGGAGCGTGCCAGAAGTGTGCACACGCCGCATCTTCCGTTTTTTACGCCAATTAGCAAGAAATGGACGGAATCATCCAACTCGCCATAATCTACGATCCCGTATACAAATACTCTACCTGAAATCCGTACTATCTCAGATTCGTGGGGTGATACCTTTAAGGCTACACACCGAGCTATTGCTGTTTTACCGTATGGCAGTAGCTCGGTGTGTGGCTTGAGGTGAGGTGATTACTGCATTTGAAAGAATAGAACAGGTGCAGAGAAGAATGTTTTATTGTCAGGAGATCTTCAGAATTTTTGATGAAATGAAATCTAAGATTCTTGTAATGAAAGTGGAACTCTGCATAACAATGCAGCTGCTGCTCCTCAGTAATTCGTAGTTCTGGACATACATTGTTGTACGTGTATTCATGCCGGCCGTGTCATTCTTCGTTTTGCAATCGTGATTCTTCCTGCATTCTTTGCTTTTTGAAATTAGATTAGCATCACTAAATCAAAGAAATTATTACGATTAAACCAATTTCTCTACGATCTCGGGGAATGGAGCAAACGAATAACTTAGTAGAATGAAGAATCACTGAAATAGAAATCTGAAAATAGAAACATTATTCTTTATAATTGTTCTATTCTTTCTAATGCACTAATCAACTCGGAAACAAAGCAATAACTCGGTTTGTGGCCTAAGGTATCTGGTGGGCGTCCGTGTCCAGATGATAAGAACTATGCATGGTAGCTGACGGAGTTTGTGATGAGAATTTGATTGATACAGAATTTTTCAAAACCATTAAATAGGTCCCTTTCCTGAAAAGGCATGTCAACGTGATATTTGAAGAAATTTTCAATAAATCGCAAGCAAAAAATAAGCTCATTGTAAAATCAAAAGAAAAGTTTTTGCCTTTACAAGTTCAAAACTGCTCACATTCAGAAAAGAAAGAAAAAAATCAAAGGAATTCAAAGGACGGGGAGTATTCTTCTGGGTGATGTGTCGTCGGAAGACGCAGCTCTTTTGTTAACAATTTAAGAAACTCCAAAAATCATAATAATATAATGTAGTAATGCAAAACACCGAAGTTGTAGCCGAAGTGCATCCCATAACAAGTAGTTTTCCACTAGATTTTGTAGGAAAAATATCTTTAAGCTACTAATGTCGATCGTTTGTGGAGTTGGAAATGTCGCTTCGCTCAAATTTTCAACATATTCAAAGCTACGGATTTATAGCTGCGAGATATACCGAATTGTTCGCAATAGTATGCACATTACGAATAAATAATAACCGTTTTACTTTTTAAACAATATAATATTGTCAAAAATCATGAATCCTTGGGGCGCAATTATCTCGGACTCAGCCTTGCTAATGTGCAGCCATAGATAATGTTTTCCCCAAAAACTGTCTTACTGCTAGGTTTAAAAAAGTACTAAATATATTCCCAACTCGATAGATCTTTCTCACACAAATCTATAAACAAAATTATTGATGTCCAGATTTCTTAGCAGTAATCAAACTGAGGCAAGTTATGAAAACGAGATGAAGAGAGAGTGGATCCGCATCTTTTCGACTTCTGTCGAAGAATTAGTGATTTCATTGCACTTCCGGACCAAAACGTCAAGAAAGTTGCATGAAAAAAACATTATAAAAAAATTCGCGATGTATTACACCAAATATCTATTTGCGTGCGAGTAATTTCTGCACTATTTATATTACAGTATTTGAAGCAGACACTGTATGGATAATGTGGAAAGCAGAGGAAGCGAATAATATGTGCAGTTTAGCGTTAGTTCCCTTTTCTCTTGAGTATGAGCAGTTATTATGTGTAGTGTTTTTGTTTACGCTGGGGACAAACAGCGTTATACTGATGGTCTAACGCAAACCAATGTTCCTTCTCATTCAATCATTTTCTTTTCTTCCTTATTTTCTACGATTTTAGGGGATTTCCCAGAAAGTATGAATATTACTACTCAGAGAGATTTTGTGCCAACACATGTTAGATTTTTACATGCCGTTTTGATTTTATGTTGATCAAGCATAATTACAGTGCTTTACGTGTGTTTTCCAGTAAAAGGACTTGTGAGTTTCGAGCAACTATTATATAACTGAAAAGAAAGATCATAAGATTTCCAACTTTTTCTCTCAAAACAAAGTTCCAGAGATGAACAAACCATGCGCTAAGAGAAAAAGTGCGTTTCTCATATTTCATGCATTCAGAATCGCTTCTCTTCCAACGTTCAACTTGATAGCCACCTTGTCTATCACTAAAACTTTTAATAGATGGAAGATTACGTATTTAGTGGAATTTTGTAGATAATATCCTTAATTGAAAAAGTCTTATTGGGGAGTTATTCGCATCCGGATTTGTAGGGAAATGATTCGTACTTGGAATCGACTTTCTTAATTTCCTACGAAACAGTGTTCAAGAGCTCCTGATGGGGTTATGGAAGTAGTTCTAAAAGTGCACTTAAACTGATGGATTCGATTCCGGTATTCATTTTACTTTTGGGTAGGTACTAGTAATAGGCGTGTATATATATATATATATATATATATATATATATATATATATATGTATATATATATATATATATACTGCCACCGCCAGTCTAAACAACGCCGGACTTCATACTTTTCGTAGTGGTCTCTTATTTCGCCTTTAGTTGAAGCTGATGCACTTTCCGTAAATTTCTGTCATAGAATTGAAGCTGTTTTTTTTTCAAACGAATGCTGCTCTTGCGTTTTTTTTTCTCAAAAAAAGGAACATACACATTGATGTAGTCAGTTTACTGTAGGTGTTTGAATATTCTTGACTTAGAGCAAATTTGAACTTGATTTTACATCTATATTCTTTCGATACCCCAACATTTTAAAAACATATTAAGAGGTGTTAGCCAAAGTGTTCTTCTTTCTACTCAGCAACTAAAAAAGAATGATATGGAAACGTGAAATGACATGAACGCCATCATCATGCTGATAAGGGTGCTGCGTCTAATCACGTAAAGTGCTAGACACTATTTAAAGTCATCACCCCACGAATCCGAGGTGGTACGGATTTCAGATGGAGTATTCATGTACGGGATAGTAGATTACGGAGAGGTGGGTGATTCCGTCCATTTCTTGCTAATTGGCTTAAAAAACGGCCCGGAAGATGCGGCGCGTGCACAAGGCTGGCGCGCCCCAATCGAACTCATTGTAGAAAATAGTGCACCGGAACGCTCGAAGCCTTATTTTCCGGGCCGTTTTCTACGGCAATTAGGAAGAAATGGACGGAATCACCCTTCTCCCTATAATCTACGACCCCGTAAACGAATACACCACCGGAAATCTGTGCCACTCCAGATCCGTGGAGTGATGCCTTTGAGCAGCTGTTTGCATGCAGGTATCCAGTCCTCGAAGAAAGGAGTCGGCAAACATTGTGAGGATAACCACAGCCGAGTAGAGATACGCAGGCGTACATTAGGGTGCGAGCAGTTGCCACGGCCATGAAACAGTCGACAGTATCACTTTTACTTTGCAGCAAAAAAATACTTGGATTCATTGCGCGATGCTGATGCAGAATAATCCCGCTAATTCGAATTTCAAACGTCTTCGCATCAGATCCATTCAGAGGAGTTCCACTCAGTGCCTTTCGGTGCCGACGTACCAATTCGATGCTGTGGGACCCGTTCCAATAAAAAAAAGAATAGACTTTTGCTAGCAACCGTTCCTCCCCCTTCCCTGTCCCTCTCCCTGTTATTGATAAATGCAACTAGAAATCCGCAGCTGTATTCGAATGGAGAGAGAGAGTTGTCGTTTATATTGCATTGTCTTATTTATTATTTATATTGTTTGCTATTACTACATCGTTGTTTTGTGGTGTAGAGTAGCATGTAGCGTCATATTGTTTGCTTATCTTTCACGTATCATCCATAATCTCACTGGCATAGTTTTATCACATTCTGCTTTTTATTACCACTTCGATTTACGTGTTAACAGCAAAAGTAGGTGTTAGAAAGGAAATAGAAATAAGAACTAGCATAGTTGGGTTTTCTTTGTTTGGCTTCTCACTAGTGCTTCTGTCAACTCTTACAGATCTGCGCACAATATTTGGTTAAATTAAAGAGGAAGAATAGCGAAACTTAGTTGAACAATATTGGGATTTCTCCAGGAACTCCGGATGAGAGGACTTAGAAGTAGTTCACAAGTAGGAGATCGATCATGGTTGCAGCTGTCTCCCCAACGATGCGACTTATTACGGATGATAGAACGAAAGCAATCCGCACAGCTGCTGCGATGTGCAGGCTCTTCTCCTTGGTTAAGTTATATTAGTTGGACGATTAACGATTAATGAGTTGGACGCCTTCTATCACGCAAAAAGTTGCATCGTCGAAGAGAGAGGACCACACAAGTCAGTTCCAATAGCTTTTGCTCGGATTACTACGGGAATTAAGCGTTATCGCGCCCAGTCTGTGAATCGTTCATTTCGTTGTCCGCCATGAAATGCATCACTCTACGAATCTGAGGTGGTACGGATTTCAGGTGGAGTATTCGTATACGAAATAGTAGATTATGGAGAGAGGGGTGATTCCGTCCATTTCTTCCTAATTGCCGTAAAAAACGGCCCGGAAGATACGGCTTCGGGCGTTCTGGCGCTCTATTTTCTACAAGGAGTTCGACTGGAGCGCGCCAGCCTTATGCGGTGCCGTATCTTCCCGGCCGTTTTTTACGGCAATTAGGAAGAAATGGACGGAATCACCCCTCTCTCCATAATCTACGATCCCGTTTATGAATACTCCACCTGAAATCCGTACCACCTCAGATTCGTGGGGTGATGCCTTTAAAGCTGAGAGGAGCAACCCACACGAAGGTGAGCCAGGCGACGACGCAGGGTTGTCTTGTTTAGGAAGTAAGGAAAAATGATTTAGCATGGCCAGAACCTCGGATCATGTGATCATTTATCCTGTGTGCATCCATTAAGATCGTTTGCAACTAGCAAAATGGGATATTCCTATTCCTTGAAATAAAGACCCTTTCTATTATAGAAATCTGAATCCGAATCTCATCGAAAAATCAATATATTTGAGTACAATTACTTAATAGAATTATTGCTACGAGTTACTTATCTTCAATTTGTTTAGAGAGAACTTATTGAATCTCTCCAAATAAAAGTACTAGATTGTTCAAGTGTATATTCTATATATAGATAATATTTATTTATATTTCCCTGATAGATTGAGACGTTTCCAGCATCCTGGAAAAAAATACTATCCTTAATTTCGACTACTTACTTATCTTGTTCAAAGTTCGTGGAAACTATCCAGAACAGAAAACGAACATCGTAGTTCGTTCACACTCTCGACTGACTACTTCACATTAACACAAGTGGACAAAAAAATACAAATCATTGTGGATTCCATTATTCATCTGTTTTTGCGTTTATTCCCTGGATTTGTTAATGATCAAGCTGCTGGTTTGCGTATTGTAGTTTGAAGTTCTCCTCGCGAATCTGTTTTCATATCAAATATTCTCGTTCGGATTTCAGTCGAAGGTGCAGTTATTCGTTGAATGACTAGAATTTCTTACGAAAAAGAAAAATCTTGTGGCGCTAAACCTTTTTTTTCCCTTGCAGCATCTTTTTTCAACCCTCTTTTTCAATACTTCAACATTCTGAGGTGAGTCCAAGTCCGAACTACGATTCTTTATAATCATATTTTTCGACATTAACACACAGGAAACTTCATTAGGAACAAAGAAAGTCGATGAATAGTACGTGATTTTTTGTCCAGCTCCTGGCGCAAATATTCGTTTTGTGATAGATCTCTAGAGAGAATCTTAATTATACCAGATTGTTAATATTTTCGTTGAAGTTCATTTGATTCCTGCAGGCAACCTATTTCTTTGCACGTCACTGAATTCTAGTGGATATAATTACGCAAATGAACTTCGGAAGTTTCCTTTAATTTGTCGAGAATAGTCGCACGGAAATCGAGGAGAGAGAGAGTCAAGTGCATCATTAATAAGCGCCAAATGAATAGCAGACTTCTATAAGGAGTGTCTTTTTTTCTGAACATATCGTTCGGGAGAAATTCTACGATTCCAGTTGAGTTCTCTCCAGTATCAATAGGATTCGAGACGTAGTCTGAAGATTCCTTCAGAAAAACTAGAACACCATATAATATTTTTGGAATTAGATTTATCAAGCGCATCAGACTGATCAATTTGCCCGACGAAGCAACTGTTTACCTCCGCATAAACGAGGAAACGAAACCTCAATTATACTATTAAACATTAGCGAACATGTTCGTTGACGAAGGTACTTCTTTGCACCCTCATTGAAATACTCGTTACACACTTTCATTTCACAACTCATGCTTGTGTAAAGAGTTGCTTCGTAGGGTGAAGTGACACATTCGATTTCCGAATTTGTAGGCAAAATTTCTCGTTTTCGATGCGAAACACTTGTAATTGCAAACTACATATACATTCCGAACCCTATCTACTGGAGAGGAAACTGGATAGTGAAAATTCTCTTGGACGCTGCCTTTAAAGGCATCACCCCACGAATCTGAGGTGGTGCAGATTTCAAGTGGAGTATTCGTATACGGGATGGGAGACTACGGAGAGGGAGGTGATTCCGTCCATTTCTTGCCGTAAAAAACGGCCAGGAAGATGCGGCGCCGCACAAGACTGGCGCGCTCCAATCGAACCTCTTGTACAAAATGGTGCGCCAAAACGAATGAAGCCGTATCTTCTGGGCCGTTTTTTACGGCAATTAGAAAGAAATGGACGGAATCACCCCCCTCTCCATAGTCTCCCATTCCGTATACGAATACTCCACCTGAAATCTGCACCCCCTCAGATTCGTGGGTGATGCCTTTAAGCATGGGGTTGAACGTATAAAGTGCATTTTTTTACTCTTTTGATAATTCTGACGGGAAAACTTTTGGGATTTTAAAAAGTAGCTTAGAGAAGTATGGATATGCTCCTTGAATGCAGCTATGCGCTTGTGCTTTTGCAGCTATTTCGCAATTTCGTACACCAACGAAAACGTTCCCTCACGTTATTGTGACTTTTTCACGGTAAATGGTGTACACCTGTGAGCTTTGTCATTTATCGCTCACCATAGGTTGGTGAAGCGGAATCGTAGGAGGTTTCACTGCCGACAGTACAAAAATCTATCTCAGCTAGGAGATCTGAGCAACTCATCCCTCTGTGGTCGACAAAATGCCGCTTGTCTTCTCCGGGACTATAAAAATACTGGCCTGGTACATCGATCGGCTTTCGAAAGTCCTTGTATAGGTCGAATATGGATTTCTAAAGCTCAAAATCCAGAATTGGGTGGATGAAGTGGAAAGCTTCTGAACAGCACTAAGCCCCTCATTCTTTATCCCTGCCACTCATTGCAGTGGTTATTTTCGTTTTCTACCAATAACATTAGCACCAGTAGACATCACTGATCTCCTTCCCATATTTTTTTTTTCGTGAGCTGATTCATTTGCAAAAGGAACAACATATGGGTCTTTTTATACTTGTTTCTCAAGCTGATGCTACCGTGGCTCTTTTTCGTCCTCGTTACGCCACTTGACAATCTTTGGTTTCAGGAAGATGGAACAACTTCCCATAATTTCTTCGAAACAATTATTTTATTGGATGAAAAATTCACTCAACGCATCATCTTTTCCCTTGGCAGTCGGGAATGGCCTTCAGGATCCTGCGAACTTAGCTTATGTGATCTCTTTTTCTTTCTTTTCTGTTTTTGTAAATCTTTTTTATTAAGAGTTTGCGCAAACAAACCACAAGATATCCCGTAATTGAGTGAAAAAATTGTGCGAGTCACCAACGAAATCGATGTCATATTTATAAATCATTTTCCATACGTAAATGGCACACACTCAAAAAAAGGTTTGTAAAAAAATAGAACTTTTTAAAATTAAAATCAATGCGTTTTATAGCATTTTTACTTTCGGAACGAACTTCCTGAACACCCTTTAAATTGTGATTGACGGAGATTTGACGAGCACCACCACTTCTCTTTAAAAAAATATTGCTTGAACAGTGAAGTTAAACTCAAATTATGTGATATAATTTTGTAGTATCTCTAATAAATGATATCTTTTTCCTAAAATCGTAAAATGTTAAATCTTCATTTTTAATCATTATGCACTGAATCGTTTGAGAAATCGCCCACATATTGACGTCTAAGAACCGTCAGCATTCAACGTATTATTTGTTGCACTGGAATATCCGTCTTTTCTTAACTATTCCTTCTTCTCTATTTTAATTGCACTAAATCTGCTTTTTTTCGAATGATAAACGAGGAGATTCACTAGAACTCTTCATTAGCCGGGTAAATGAAGGTGATCCTTACAATGCGAGACTAGAGAAAAGTAGAAGGAAAAATTCTATAACGTAAATTGCAGAAATATTTACTTGTATTCTAGGAAAGGTACCCGTATGTAGCAGTAGCTTTCGTTCATTCGCGATACTCTATCACAAGTTAGAACCCTTTGAAAGTAGTCTAGTTTCTACAAATGATCGTTCCGTTTCCATTCTTGATACTCGAGAACATCGCATACCGGCTTGAGAAAGATACGTCTTCTTTCGAGCATTGTCCGTCTGAAGATGAGCCTATAAATAGATTTGTTACGGAAGCTCATTGTCCACGTCTAAGAAAGAAAATGTTTTGTGGATCTCAAAAGCAATGTATCACAAAATTTGACGATGTTAGAATCTCTCCACGAAAAGATAAAGGATAATTGAAGTTCACTGTAGTAATCCAGAGAAAAAGACGTAAAGAACAGCTTTGCCTGATCTTCTGTCCCCAACGATGCGACTTATTACGGGTTATAGAACGAACAGAAACGGCGATGCTTCAACGATGGTGCGAATTGACCAGCTTCTAATGCTTATTTGAGGTATAATATTAGTTGGATGAAGTATAAAGTCTCTGGCGTATCAACTCGCTTTGGATGCACACCAACGCGTTTTACTGCAATTCATAATCGATGAGGTTTGGGAACACGTTTTAGCCTATACAATGAATTGGGAGGCCAGGCGATGATCAAGTCAGTCTTTTTATCCTTCCACACAAGTCTGGTATCAATTTATAGATGCCGGAGGCGTTCAAAGGCATCACCCCACGAATCTGAGGTGGTGCACATTTCAGGTGGAGTATTCTTATTAGGGATAGTAGATTATTTAGATTATTTAGAAAAGGGTGATTCTGTCCATTTCTTCCTAATTGCCGTAAAAACGGCCCGGAAGATGCGGCGCCGCACAAGGCTGGCGCGCGCCAGTCGAACTCCTTGTAGAAAAAAGTGCGCCAGAACGCCCGAAGCCGTATCTTCCGGGCCGTTTTTTACGGCAATTAGGAAGATATGGATGAAATCACCCTTCTCTCCATGATCTACTATGCCGTATACGGATACTCTACCTCAAATCCGTAGCACCTCAGATTCGTAGAGTGATGCATTTAATGGCGGACAACGAAGTGAACGATTCACAGACTGGGCGCGATAACACTTAATTCCCGTAGTAATCCGAGCAAAAGCTATTCAGATTCGTGGAATGATGCTTTTAACGCAGCTGTTAAAAGGTTCCGCCGTGGCTGGAGCATGATCAATCGGAGGTTCGATTCCGCCGTTGTGGCAACCAAGCGTTTCATCCTTATGTGGTCGATAAACTTGTGGGACCAGACCTGTCAAGGAGAATAAAAACAATGGCTTGATGAATCGGGTAGCCATGCAAGTCATTGTACAAGGTAGTTACACGTTCATAGACCTCAACCAATTGTGAATTGAAGTGAACACGATGGCGCATCCCAAGCAGATTGATCTTTAAAGGCATCACCCCACGAATCTGAGGTGGTGCGGATTTCAGGTGGAGTATTCGTATACGGGATGGGAGACTATGGAGAGGGAGGTGATTCCGTCCATTTCTTTCCAATTGCCGTAAAAAACGGCCCGCAAGATGCGGAGCGTGCACGAGGCTGGCGCGCTCCAATCGAACTCCTTGTAGAAAATAGCGCGCCGGAACGCCCGAAGCCGTATCTTCCGGACCGTTTTTTACGGAAATTAGGAAGAAATGGACGGAATCACCCTTCTCTCCATGATCTACTATGCCGTATACGAATACTCTACCTGAAATCCGTACCACCTCAGATTTATGGGGTGATGCCTTTAATATTAGTTGGATCACGGACATTCGTCGATAACGGAGTTGTCCGCACTCCATCGCGTTATATGTTGTATCGTTGAGTAAATAAAGTCGCCTGAGATTACTACGCACACCTTTCCCAGGATCATCAAGGAGAATTGGTTGTGATTTCGTCGTTCATATTCGTGAACTACACCCTACCCCTATCTATTCTTGGAAAGATCGCAACATCGGCAGTTTCCTGATACGTTAAGACGGGCAGTTAATTTAAGAGCGTTGTTGTTTTCGATGTGGCCAGTTCGAGAAAAGCGATGCGTTATCAATTTGCAATTTAGCTCTTACAGTAGTTAAATGGATGAATGAAAACGTAGAAGAGATGGAGGGAAGGGTGGAGAGTCTATCTTCAGCAAAGCTTATACGTTTATCTCAAAACGATTGGAAATCTTGGTTGTTACGAACGAATTCCAGTGTGGAGGATTTGAAAACAACAATGTGAACAAGATCCGCTTTTCGCTAGCACACACACATCCACAACATTCCCGGATGTACATCGGTGGAGATAAGCTAAAGAGAAGAGAGGATCTTCTGGAGAGATTCCCTCAAAAAATCAGGAGGATCTCAAAAACGACTATCAGCTAAGTATACAAGATCCTAATGCTTGTCTATGCTAGGAAATAAAGCACGGTACTTCCATGTTAGATTGTGACTGGTAATAAAGATTTAAAGGATATGATGTGGATGATACTGAATTCGATTAGAAACAAAGAAATACCTACTTTAAGGTACATAGCAGTCATATGTCGAAATTGTTCGTTGCATAACAAAAACACGAAGAAAGGAATAGTGGCGTTGACAATAGAAAGAATATTGATAGCATTATTTAAAATGCACATCATGTAGTGGTGTTCTGACGAGGATGCGCCCTGCAATCTCATTATACATTCAACAAAAACAAAACAATCATCGCCATAGATTTTCAGATCATCCTAGTAGAATTGTAACAGGATAATGCAGATTGAAAAATGAATTTGAAAATTATCAAGAATTCCTTTTCTGCAAAATAAAACTCGGTTTTTTTTTAAAAACACATACAGGAACCTAGCGCTCTTCCAGGTTGACAAGTTGACAGTTCAAGCACAGTAGTTCCACGATGGGTTGTGGATATAACTTAGAAAATATTGAGTCATGCATTAAATAATGCAGTCTTTCCAATTACACAAATTAGATTTTTTTCCCGTCATGGATTAGTGAATCTTGAAAGAGATGGATTGAAAATCTGTCAGAAGAGGAAAAGAGGATCCTAGAAAACGGAAAAAATATATTTATGCTTTTAGGAAGTTTTGTTGGTTTTGATTCTGAAAACAAAAGAAGTATAGAATACTGCTTAGTTTATGCTGCTTTATAAATACAGTATTGTTGTCGGGATGAGGATGAGTGAGGATTTCTAGGATCGTCAAAGCTATTAACGTGTTGAAGGTCTAAGCGCATGTATTATTGGAGTATTGGAGTTTATCATTATTTTTGGAATTACACTTTCGTCAATTTTATTGCTACTTTTGTCTTTTTTCCTAAAGTGGATTAGCGTAATTAAATGAGAATTCTCCCCTTATCATACAAAAAAATATTGAAACATAAACATACCTTTAAAGCAACTGCAGCATGAGTAAGCGTGGCAGGACCTTCGAGAAGTAGATGTGATACTGTGGTAGCAACAGTCATTCGTATTACACATTTTCGTCTTTGTGAAAAAGCTTCGCCGAGCTCCTTAATCATTTGTTCTTTTGCCGACAACAATTGTCTCGTAATGGCTAATGATATCTGATGATTCACATCCCTTGGAGATAATTATGGGTGCTTCGGGATTGGATTTGCTACTTGCGCGCGCCTAGGACGATGTCACTATGCACTTGATTTTATTTCAAGAAATATGAACTTTCACTTTTTTAAAACCAGCGTACAAAGGAACTGAATGGATGTTGGGAGGATCTGGTCTCGAATACATAGGGAATAAGGAAGTGGTTCACGAATGCGAGCGTAATTACGCTCAGTTCTCACCAGTACTCCAAATAAAACATGTGAAACAGCCTCAATTGCACCAGTGTCCCCAACGATGCGACTTATTACGGGTAACGAAACGATGAACAATCCGCAACGCGTCTGCGAATGAGCACAAAATGGGCAGCTTTTGTTAGGTATTTGCGTAATATTAACTGAATTCCCGATTATCGGGGACGACGGAATTGGTCGTGTTCTATTACGTTGTAAGTTGCATCGTAGTGGGAAGAGGTGCAACCAAATCTGTTTTACACGTCATATTCGGAACTACGAAGGGGAATTAAGGGTGATCTCATAGTTGTGAACTACACTTCTGCCGCTATTTATCCATTCGTTTATTGAAGTTGCTATTAAATTTAATATGCTAAAGAGTATGTGTGCTGATAAGTAGATCACAAGTAGCTTTGTAGAGGGAACAAGAGCGCGTACATCCCCGAAATTTTCTCTGGACGGTCGTAAGTTTAATATTTTTGTTCCGTCTATGAGAGCTTTTCTTTCTTCTCTTTTTTTTTCCCAAACGGGAAATGCTAACATACTTATTACATACATACAGCGCCAAATTAGTGTATAGCCTTGAGTCTCATAATTATACTTCGTTCATGGTTCTCGGGCACGTGCTCTAATTATTGAACTGCAACCGAGTAGAATCTGCATCACGTACACATGTAATCATAACATAGTAATTCTTTCCATAGAGAAAATCATTCGTTTGGTTCCCCATACCATCACCATTCATTAAGTAGTTCAAAGTTTCAAAAAGTCGTATTAACCTTGAACGTGAACTGTTTAACGATGAGAATCGAACAGACGAGCATAGCAATTGTTGGAATTATTATCGCAACGGTAGTTTGAATCCAATAGTAAACTCTTTGGATCACTTCATATACGTTGTTACTACGCATCATAAATACGTACATATTCTGGATATACCAACAAGATGAATTTCTCTGAAAATATTTCTCATAATTAAATTGAAGATTACTGTATTTAAAGAAAATCTAACTAAACCAAATGTTTAGCACTAAAAGTAATAGAACGAAAAAAAAATGTGATAAAGTCAATACCTCTGGCAAAATATGTTCTTTTATTGCCAGCGGATGCATAGCGATCTCCGTTGTAAATACCAACGTCAAATGTAACAATGTTGATAAGGATAACGATATCATCAGGAAAAACCATGTAGTCCTGTAAGAATTTTATTTTTCACTACGTTGGTGTGCATAATCCTTCATTTTGTGATTAATTTTTTTTTGTAATCAAAAAAAAAAGAAAATTACCTTTTTGTACAATATTGGCGAAATAAGAATGGCATTAGAACACAGACGACTGTCTCCACGGTAACCATTAGTGTGAGCCTAAAAATTTAAGATGCCCTTCTGAAATGACATTGCATAGCTATGTTTGAGAAAACATCCATCCTCTTCTTCTCCAACTTTTTAATATTTTTCAGTTATAGTTCATTGTCATATTTGCTATATTTTCACTTGATATACTCACATTTTACATTTTTTTCCACATAATTATAATGTAAAATAGTTTTCCTTCTTTTGTTGTTACTCTGATCTTTTTTCCCTTAACTGTAGAGAATTGCTAAGGAAGAGATTCGAAGTGCTTATACCAATGTCGGTAACCGGTCTGATATATGAACACATCAATGGCTCTGGATTAGATCCATTGAAGGCATATTCATCACTCTTTGGGCACTAAGATAAAAGGATTAGGTGGGAAAAAATACTGGGTGCTTAACCGCTTGGTAGAATATCTCCAGCGAAAAATTTGTGGACAAAATTCATAATACATGAATATGTTTCTTTCTATAAGTATAAGATATGCTATTGTCATAAATTTTATTTGTGCAAACCATCATGTTTTTAAAAATGTTTCTATGAATACAATATAAGTTTCACTATGCATTCAACGTGATACTCGGGAATAAATACCTGTTTTTTAATGGTTTCACATAAGAATACGCTCAAATATCTGAATGGTCGTAAGTGTTTGGTAATTTGAATCCAAGTTCTAAGCTGTGGTGTTTATAAGGACTGTAATTTAGAGTTTTCCAGATATTATTATCATTTTTAACATTTCGTGTTGAATCCCAACAATATTCCAACAACAAATCGCTTGTGGCATTCTGTTTATTTAGAGACTTCCGAATTCTTAAAGCATTTTAAAAATAATGCTTGTTGAGAAATTTTTATCGTGTATTTTTACAAACCACAGCTTATTCGATACATAATTGTGAGAAATGAATATTAGCAAGTGCTGATTTTTTCTCGGATAGCTTTCGCTTATTTTTTTCGTGGAATTCAAGTAGATTTCTACTTTGCGGAGCATGTTGCAAAAGGTTTTCCAGTTTTGTTCTGAAGAATTAGTTCTGTAAGACATAGAACTCATAGAATTTTCCTCTCTTTCTTTTTTTCATACGTCTTCGTAGAATTTTTTTTCTGAAAAATCAGATATAAAAAGTTAATTTATGCAGAGATTGTTCCATTTTCTTCTTTAAATGACCTCACAAAAATGTGGTAAAGATAACTTCAAAGTAAGAGAATTAATTTCTTAGCATTTGCATAGCAGGAGAATTCTTACCATAATCGATTGGGAGAAAAAAAAAGAATAAATGCCGGCATGCAAAGAGTGTGCAGAGCATTTTAATCCTATTTTTCAAAAAAAAGTTCTTACGCATATTTGTCGAAGGAGAAGAGAATTTTGTAGTGGCTGTTTAGGCACCCAGACAAATGTTTTCTTGACATAAATTTGAGTCCATAATAATATGGATATCCTGACAAATACATCTATCATTCTCATATTGAGGTGTATTGCTAAGAGTGCTAAAACTTTCTACTATTCGATAATTCATGAATAACGTCATTCGAACTTCAATTTGATTTATTATGCAAATAACGCCTACGTATGCATTACATTGATGCCGCACGCACACACACACACACACACACACACACACACACACACACACACACACACACACACACACACACACACACACACACACACACACACACACACACACACACACACACACACACACACACACACACACACACACACACACACACACACACACACACACACACACACACACACACACACACACACACACACACACACACACACACACACACACACACACACACACACACACACACACACACACACACACACACACACACACACACACACACACACACACACACACACACACACACACACACACACACACACACACACACACACACACACACACACACACACACACACACACACACACACACAAACGTAGCGCAATGATCTGCAAGCTGAGGTAGACAACCTCGAGAATTATCCTCTGTGAACCTCATTTTTTCACCCTGATAATAAGTCTCTATTAAATTGTTATAATATGTTACATTAATATGTTAAATTAATGGAAATTTTGCAGTGAGGGAGTACGTTATAGAATTTCCAGCTGTCCTCTTAGTATTTTAGTATTTCCAGAATATAGGGAATTTTTACAATTAATGCATAGCACAAGAACAAAAACTAACCATGTTGACATTGTTCCACTTATATTCGATATTGTCATTATATAGGAACGTGTATGCCAGAATAATGGTTCCAACCATAGTTGTGCTGGATTTGTCCATGCATGAATTACCTGAATAATACGTAGAATAATATCATTTTCTATAAAATATTACTTCTATAATTGAACAGCAGCAGCAGCAGTACTCTCCTTCCCCCATTACTTTGAAGATTGACGTTTGTGTCAATGTTGAGCACGAGGAAATTGTTTTTGCACTTATTTTTCGGAACGATTCCAGATGTACGAAATGTTATCCACAAATGTGAAAAAATTTGTTCATTTGCGAACGTTTACGAGGAAGAGTGTGATGTTTTTAGGGGGATGCCCATAGGAAGGAAAAACAATAGCGGAAATATAAACGAAGTATCTGGATATATTCGACATTCATGGATTTGCAAAAACACTCTAATTGGATTGATCCTCTCGTATTTCACTTTTTTTTTTGTTATTAGAGTTCAGCGCTCACAACGACTGTCATAATTGAAACGGAAGTGTTTTTCCTGCAGTAGTTACACTGAAAATGAGTAGTTGTATTCGATTTCCCTTCCTAGGAACTTAAAACTAGGAGAAGAGAAAATGTGGAAAAGTCAGAGGAACTGAAAAAAAATTTCAAGTCGGATAGCTGGTTAATCAAGAAAATAGAGAGAAGGATGGGGAAAAGTTAGAAAAAAGACATGCTTTTATTGAAAAAGAAACATTAAAAAACTGCGATTTTTGTGGCATAGCTTCGATTTAATTACCCAAAAACATTTTTGCGACATGTTTACGGTAAATACTAAGATTAAAAAGAGATTTATCAACATTCAGAAATCACAGACGAAGACTAATTCAACTACGCCAAACAGAAATAGACGTATTATAAGGTTTTATGGAATCCCGTCAAACTAACTTTTTGTTTTTTCTCCTAGGATTAGTTATAGAATTAATAGAAAAAAACTAGAGGCGTTTCTTTTTCTGGTGCACAGAGTGCCATAAAGGAATTATTTTTTTTTTCTGTAGTTCCCTTTATGACATCCTATGCATCATATATAAGGTTTCCAGTTCTTTCTTTTAATCCTATGACTAATCCTAGGAGAAAAAAGAAAGGGCTGCTATTGAAAACACTTTTTCTACTCTCCTGCTATCTGGTAATTAATTATTAGTATTGAGAAAATGGATGCTCTCATTGACTCCTTAGTACGATTTTGTGGATTTTTAAAAAAATTGATCTCTATACAAAAATTGAAGGTCACAGGGAAGAATTTGCAAATATCAAACCTTGAATATGCACTTTTCAAAATTTCTATAGAACAAAGTGTTATTATGTTTTTTGAACATTACTAGTAAGCTACTCATTTCTCTTAGCATAGTATCTTCGCATGAATAAAGTACATTTAAAATGGTTATTCTAGTGAGAATACTCAATTATTTTGTTTCTTTTTTGAATAGATATGGAATTTTCTGTGAAAATTAATTCTGATACTTCGTTGTTCTTGCTAGTAATTGTAAGTAGGAGTGGGATTGTAACTATGAGTAAATAAATACTTTGTATTATACTTTAAAAACATATGAAAGTTGGTCTTAATTGAAAATATCGATTAACTACAGAAGTTGGGAGGTAAAGAAGAAAACTGGAGAACTCTAAACTACAGAATTTATACCTATAAAGAATAATTCATAGCTTCACATCTGAAAATCGTGCGAACAACTGGTGCAACGTTTATTTTGAAATACTCATCAATTTTTATGTTTGATGTGATAGAATAATTGAATTAATAACGAAACATTGGATTTTCCCTTCATAAAACTTGTTGTGAGAGATATGTATTAAAATACAATGAAAAAAAGGGAATTCTCCGGTAGATAACAAGAGAACGTTCAGCTTTTTTCGAGCGTCAAAAAAAATCTTTTCGAGTAACATTGAGGAAAAGTTTTACATTTTGACATATTTGAATCACTATTAAGAAGATGGGTATTGTTGAAATTTAGGTTTACCCTTACATTATTTCAACTGAAACAACATGTAGTTTACTGTTTACAGTTTACAGTACATAAGGTCATTACAAAAACATTCAGATGAGGAAATCACCAAGTTTTCTAATGTCTACGGCCAAAATGACTAAACATGGATACAGGGATATTTTTGTTTATTAATGATGCGAAATTAAAAAAAATTTTTTTTGTGAGAGATTTTGAAAAATTCCAGTTTTTCTGTATTTCTTCTTCACGAAGTCGCACATTCAAGATTCACACGACAATCAACGTTTTGAAAAAGTGCAATGTAATATTATTCCACGAACACAACAGCTGCTGTGGTTGAATAGGCGGAATAGAAAGACAATTGAAGGAGCATAGTAGCTGTATAAGGAAGAGATTGATGGAGATCCTATGTGCACATATAGATCATCTTAGTATTACAATTGTTCATTAATTTTTCTCGAATTGTATGAAATTTCTGGTTGAGAGCTGTTAACATAATGATTATATGATTGTTAACTATTATTAGTATTGCTCATATTTGTGGATCTAAAGTAGTATAATTTTTTTCTCATTGCAACGTCTAATAAATTCAAACGAATGACGTGTGCATGTTCCATGCACTTAAATCCTTTGAAATCAATCCCTCTGGATGAGAAGAGGTCAGTGATTCTCGTAACCATGAACGCCAAATGAAATTTGCATGTAAAAATCCAGTAATCTCAACGAATTTTATCCCTTTCATTACAGAAAAAAAGCAGATAGGGGAAGTTCCTTTTTGAAATGAACAACGTTCACGTGATGTCAAGTTATATTCACTCATTGTGCTACGTACATAATTAGAATCAGCTCTATAGCTGTTTGATTGAGATTAATTGCGTACCTCGAGAAGTCGCGACCACACAAAAATCATATTGAAAATAGCTTTGGCGCGTAAAAAGTGCACCGAACTACTTCCATCGAAATAGGAAAGACTGTAGATCAAAAGATTTAGAAGATTTCCCAGCAGACAAAGCAACATCAATGGTGGTACGATATATTTTAGAAGCACTGAAAAACATATTTCTATCGTTATAACTCAATAAATAAAAGAAACGCTAAAAGAGTTAATAAGTCAATGTATTACTATGGATATTAAAATCGCTTACATATCTCCACGGATCCGCATGATGAAGAGTAGAATTTCGGATTGTGTTCCACTCGTCGCACTAAAAGCACAAAAAAAAAACCTGTGAATATCGTTCTTTCCTTATAATAAAAATAAAAGAAAATAGAAAAGATGCTTTGAGCACTTAATTCAGCAATAAACATGCGTGATGCGAGGAATTATTCCCCATCACTCAAATATTATTAATTACTGCGCTGCGACAGATGAGGACTCCTCGAAGGCTTAGAGGTGCTATTTGCCTCTTTCCACAGATTTAATATGCATTATTTCCCACCAAAATCAAACCTTAGTTCTCCTTTTGAAGAAAAAAATTCATTTTGTTTCAAGCGCTTAGTAAAGAAGGAATTTATAAGTACAATATGCACATCTGCGAATAATTGCGTTTGTAATTTTGTTTCATGAACCAAAGATCTAGTCAATGGTTATATGATGCGTTTCGCGATTAACAAAAGTTAGAGATAAACAAAAATGTTATGACGAGCTGCTAACAATGGAATCCAAGATTATTTTCTGGAAGGAAAGAATTATTAGAATTGATTTCAGTCATTTGCAGCTGAAGTAGTTAGCTAATAAAATATTAAGGTAGGAAAAGATGAGAAAAACAATTGAGCACTCACGTTCAATTGTAGCTGGACATTCGGCTACACCCATGGTATCGTATGCTGATACCTCCTTGATATAATCCAAAAACCTGCAAGAAAAAAGTTATTGTTTCGTTGTCATGGCACAGCAGTTGTTCGTATTATATTTCATTCACGTACAAACCACAACTGGTTTATAGCAGATCCACAAAGTGGTTTCATTCCTAATTGAAGAATATTAGACAAAGTTATTGCCTAATCGTTACTGCTATGCTTATTGTAACTGAGTTGAAACAGAGTTGTACATATGATCTACAGTCATTTCTGGAGCCAAATTTTTAGCTTATTTTAGGTTAAGTCATATCAGTGATGTTAAATATAATCCTACTGTCGAATTACGTATTGGATTCTAGAGGTTTCTAATCTTAGAGATGAGAAAATTTTTCCACGTTTCAACGATAATTATATCCAAACATAAAAATTCATTGTTTCCTTCGCTAATTGTTATTCAGTCAATGTAGAATTACTAAGGTGATACCTGATATTCTGCAGAAATTGAAAATGCTATAACTACAGTGGTTTTTTTTTGCAGATC
Organism: Necator americanus; assembly: GCF_031761385.1. Classification (NCBI taxonomy): domain Eukaryota; kingdom Metazoa; phylum Nematoda; class Chromadorea; order Rhabditida; family Ancylostomatidae; genus Necator; species Necator americanus. The sequence continues at coordinate 26,275,404 of NC_087376.1, forward strand.
AAACACGCACAAAATATGATACTCACCCGTAACATTGCCTCAATGTAAGTTTAGGACTCTTGAATAGAACTCTACAACTTGCGGTGAATTGTTCATAGTCGAATGAAGCGGCCATTGACAACCGATCAAAATTAGCCTCTGCCTGCAGTGAACAAAACAAAAAGGTATTGTGAAGAAAGGTTTTCCGGTCAAAAATAGATTAACGCACGTGCAAATTTGAATTGAGAGAGAAGAGCTGGAAGTTGAGAAGTGGTCATTTTTTTCTCTAAGTTATGAATTGAGAAAAAAGCGTAAATAATAAAAGTTGTAAAGACATAACTGAGAAGCCAAGCAACACAATTATCATCATATAGCGGATGGAGACATGGAATCTGTGCTTGTATACGCGATGCAGCAATGAAACGATTCCACGTGGAGAAGTGAAAATAGAACATCTGGATGAAACTCGTCGAATCCGAGGCTTTCAAAGTTCACTTAGAACTCCCGAACAACATATTAAGGAAGGAATCATGTAAATTACTTGAGTAGTAATGTACTGTGTTGACGTATATTCTTGAAAACGGATCTGAGACCGATGAAGAGGCCAAATTCAACGTCGCGGCCACGCCCATTCCTCAGACGTGGGCGGGGCGAGGAAGTGGTGTGTGCGAGCAATGATACTGGAGCAGCCGGATAATGGAATATGAATTGTTTCGGTTGTTTGGAATAAATGAATAACAATATTATATAATATGTATTTACGATATAAATAGGTAAGAAACGTGTCCACAACGATTTAATTTAATCTCATTTTAATTGCGTTTTAAATGGTCCTTGAGAGAAGTTTTGCATTTCAACTACAATTTTTACGCTTACAACATATATTTTGCTTAGTTTTATATTTTATTCCAGGTTTTCCAAATGCATTCAGTAGTGTTATGTCCTGCCGTTCATTCGATACACCGCTAATCTTGCCTGCTATGCTATATAACAAATTTAAAACAAGTAGAAAACCTAGTTTTTGTTATACATCGAATAAAAATATATGCTAAAGACTATACTACAAATTATAACTCTACCACCAAAATAAGACTCTATATAAACGCATAGTTTTAACTTATATTTTGTAGCGAAACAACTGAAAAATGTTTACATAAATGATCATTAGTCTGTATGAGGGACTAATATATATTTTCCGTGCCTTGCCTGCAGTGCCTTCATCTTTTTACAAATTTTTTAAAATTAATCTCATACTACCTTCGACTTCAGAAGCGTCAGTTGCACGCTACATGCTTGAATTCATCTTATTCTACACATATTACGTAACTGAAACAAGATTTTGAAGCCTTCCTGGGGACTAAACGTTTGTTTCGTTGCTCTCACATACATATCCACAGAGCTTCTTTTGTCTCCACAAACCTACTATTATCCGAAAACAGCTTAATACTATAAACCGATCGTTCAGAAAAGAAATGAGCATCGCAAACTGAATAACCTGATACTATCCTAATGATTAGCAGCATTAGATAAGAGTACAGGATTTATTTTCATTATTCTTTTGAATCAAAGAGGTGGGAATTTCCTATGATTCCGAGTAATAGAGTCTAAATCTGATCTAGTTTTCTATTTTAATTCAGAATTCAAAGATGTTGACGAAGTAATGCACTTAAGAAACATTTTATCATGGTTTTCATCTCGACTTATATGAAAAAAGTGGTGCAAGTACATTTAATTTAATTTCAACCATTTCATAAAGTAAAGGAACTGTTTGATATTAAAAAGTTGATACATAGAATAGAATCAAATATTAGAGTAAGTGAGAGAAAACAATTGATGTAAATGATCTGAATAAAATTGGAACTACAGTAAGAATTATATGATGAAGCTCGTTTAAAGTCAAATGCTGTGCAGTTGCTTGTAGTTTTATTTGTAGTTATTATTTCTTGTAGAGATACAATTTTTCCATGGTTTCATGGATAGATATATACGTGCTTGAGTATTAAGTCACTTCTCAATAATACGTGCCACGTTATTATCGTTACGAAAAATCTATGGCTTTTAAGATGATGTATTTGTAGGTCTCATAAGGTTTATGGTAATGGGGTTAGGTAAAAAAAAGAATCTGAAGCTGCATAAAATCAGATGAAATGCCTTCTCCCTCTCTTCTTGTATTTGGTCCTTCTTTGATGGTGATTTCAAAGGACCCAGACACCATCTGATCACAATTTTCATTGTTAAAAGGATTCAAATGACAAAAAAAAGTTGATTTAGGAATTTATCCTTAATTTGTTGGCAAAGATAATAATACTCATAATAGATCCTGTTAGCATAAAAATTACACTCTTATCCTGGAAATTGTAGTTAGCAATTTCATTTTCGATCCAGTTTGTTTCTAAGTCATCTTCTGTTTTGGTTGAAGAAATGATTAGCGTTTTCTGATCTGTCACCTACCTACATAATTTCGCTTTCGTCTCTGTTTTCGAAAAATTTAATGCCAAAATGGTGTGAACTCATATCCACCTAAGTTCTAATGATTTGTATCCAAGATTTTCTTGCATTCGACCCGTATACACTTCTAAAAGTCGTTTATTTAGTTTTATTTAGTAGAGTTAAATATTTATAAAAGATGGAGTTAGTCGTGAAATTTCTAGTACATGAATGTTCTGAACATGTGTGTAGAATTTAGTGCTACTGAGAATAGGGATTATGGATAATCTGTTTTTCGGCGAACATGAGTTATGACTTAAGATTGAAAAAATGACCACGCTTACTAAGCAATCCATTGGCTGGATCACACCAAATATCCGTCATTTCCGGAATAGGGAAAGGGGATATAGGGTTCTAGTGCTTTTTAGCGGTCTACGTTGATAATCATCAGTATTTTGATCTAATACTTTCAACTTGATCTGCCCATTCTCGGTTCTCACATTCTCTTCTTTTTGAACATTCGCGATTTCAAATAATTTAAATTTTAGAGGGAAATTCTCGGATGTTCGTTAGCGTTTGCTGGATATTGGACATCCTGCGACGGATCAGAAGACATCGGAAAAACGACTCGTTTTCGTCTATTTCAAATGATGAACTGAGAAACAGAGAAATTCCACACGAAACTATGACAAACACAGCTATCGTTCTAATTAGTTCATAATTTATAGGTCATTTTATTACAACTATATCTTAATTAATCAGTTACAAAAAATAATTTTTCAAAAAGCCTACAGTTTGGAAAATAATTTCTAAGACTCTCCATCTGAATCAAGCTTGAATTCTGCAAGAAATTTCGGGATTTTGTGAACGCCTCGATTTTTTCCTCACTGATAGATACCTGTCACGCACCTATCAATCAAAGATGTTTTACATCCTATAAATACACGGATAAAAACATGAGTTTTGACGTTTTAGTCGAAGGAAATAAAACAACAGGTATCTCATGCAGGTCACAAAACAACACATGGTTGGCCGAGTTGGGTAGAGGGGAATATGAGGGAGAGGGTGTGCAGCGCTCACGGCTAACACCTGTTGAACCAGTGACATGTAGAATTCATAGCTGAGAGACAATGAACAAATTATTTTCGTTCTTTTTTTTCCGAAAAGGGCACTTACCCTGATCATTTAGCATGCATAGGAGTAGCTCATATTAACGGAAGATTACTGTAGTTTCAGAACAAAAAAGTTGCATTTTTCAGAGTTTTTTTCTTCAAACTGAATTAAATTCAAAATATTTTAGAAGTAATGGATAGAATCTTTGAAATAGATTCTGCGGTTTAATAGATTTTTTAAGTCAATTCTATAAATTTTTTTCTCAATATTTAGTGCGTAATTTTTGTAATAGAGATTTCTAAAGTAGAACTCGCAGTTTTCACTTTATTTATAGAAGGCATCTTATAATTCATCTTCAAATTTTTCAAATGCTAGCATATCCTGGGCATGATCGAAACAGAATATGTTACCACCCTAGTTTAAATGAAAAAAAATTGTCGGGAAGTATCTCTAAATAGCAATAAGATTGAGTTGCGAATAGCTTCGACATATTCTCTATCGCTGCTTAGAAGTTCTCAAAACAGGAGCATTAATAAAGAGAAAAAAATCAGCGTATTTTTTAGAAATACTTTTTCAGCCAAATACAGAATCATTGATCGGATAGTAATCGTTAAGGAGATTCGCGAGATGAAACGTTGGAAAAAAAACACGAAATAGTTGACAGCTGCTTTCAAAATGACATGCTTATTATTTTAAAAGAAGATTTTCCAGAAGTGTGACGACGTTCGAGAGGTCATTAAATAAGAATGGGGTAAGTGCAAGGTTTTTTTTTCAAAAAATAAATTCGTCATATGGTTGGTACCGAAACGCTCCAGGCTTGTGAAGATTTGTTCCAGGGTAAAAGTTGTTGAGGTTCAAATTAGTAAGTTTATTTGAGGTACTGCTCGTCTTTGTTATTAGACGTTGCAATATATAAAATTAATTAATTAATTTCAATTAAATTTTCCTAATGAAATATATTTTCCGTTTTTTTCCAAGTAGTTGTGTTTTTTGCTTATTTTATTTCGTTTTAATTTTCACTTATTATTTTCATCCCGTTTCTGCAAGAAAAAAAACAGAGAGGATGAAAAAACTGTAGTCAACTTGGATCATAATCCGGTGAAGTTTAAGCAGGAAGGGCGAAGGTGTGAAAATGTTGTGAAAAAAGGTAGAACATCTTAAAAATTACACGTGATCCTTTTTTTTTGTGAAGATGTTTTTGGGTACATGACGAAGGCATACCAAAATGTTAGTCACGCAATGCTAAAAAAAAACCTGAAGTTAAGAGAATGTGCCAACAAAGGAGAAGATCTAACGATGATGAGAATTTTTCTACTATAACTGTTGAGACCAGAGCATTGTCGAAAATAATACTCTTAGTATTACTGGAAATGTGCATGGATTTATTTTTGGCATCATAATTTTGCCATTTTTAAATATGTGACTCAACTTTAAATAACATTTCTTTACTTGCCTTAGCCGGGACCTTTCTAATCTTCGTTTCGGCAAGTTCCGTAAATTCATACATGATGAAGGGAAGAACCTATCATTGTTGAAAACTAATAATCGTTATTCAAAACAAAAAAAAATAGTTTCTCAAAACAAGCGTTTATGAAATATTATTATTATTGTTATTTTTCATTTATTAATTGTATTGATTCGTTATATTAAGTAATTAAGAGTTATTGTATTATTTTATTTATTATTCTGCACTGATATTCATTTACTCATTATGCTGATTTACTATATGAATTTTTTTATTGCAAAGATTTCTTTTCAAATTTTGCAGAAGTTGTCCTGAAAGCATTCCTGAACCAAGTGCACAAACAATTACTTGTTTCATAGCACCGCAAAAGTGTCATTTTCGTCGGTATTCTTCAATTTGCATCAAAATTTATTTTTTTATGTGAAATTTTCAAGTTAGCCAGCATTTTGAGCTCTGAGACCATATCTTCAAACGATCTATATCTTTAATACCTACAAACGTAAAAAAAAACTGCATAAAATACTTAATGTTTAAGTTTAGGTTTAAGTGTTTAACACTTTAAAATGTTTAAAATGTATGTATTTGTAATATTCAGATTTCCAATCGATGTTAAAAAGTTTGAACTTATTTGGAGTAAAATATCATAAACAAAGAACACTGCATACAAAAATCCGCTGCAAAACCCTAAAATAATTTTTAAATATTTCAATTTGTATGCAAATGATCCACCATTGCTATTGTGTTATGCGGCAACTAATTTGTAATGTGTAGGATGGATTAAAATGTGAAAGGTTTCATTCAATCACGCGTTGCAAAGGTTTTTTCTAGGATTTGACCTTTTCAAATGGACTTTTTTTAGATTTTGCGTCATTTACATGTGCACGTGCCTTCTGGGAAGTCTTTTCTTCTTTTGAATCCTCATCCTTTGAAGGTTCTGAGGATAGGTATATTTAAAATACACCGGTGAAAAACTTACAAAACAGGAGGATAAATAAGAGCTGAAAAAATAGAAACGTGACTCGTCAGCATAGATGTGACGTGTTTGCAAAACTTCTTTCGCTTCTTCGAAATTCGCTCATTATCGGCTTTTGAATTTTATTTTTTTTCCCAATAGCTCCCATTAGTAAGACAGACAACATATCAGACGGCTAACAAAAAAAAAGCGCTAACCTTATTTCCCTCGCAACCGCGTAGAAAAAACTTCAATCTTTGCGTGTGTATAAGTGGCAGAGTGTATGTAAGAAATGTTTTTTTGAGTATTACGGTAGAAGAGAAAGGAATGGACTAAAGAAGGAAATATGGAAAATTAACTGGTTTCACGGTTGAATTTCCAATGTATTTATCTGCCATATATTTATTTATTTATAGTATTTAACACGCAGTTATATCGTCTACATTCGTGGTTTGTTTTGGACCTTAGATGTCCCTAGATCCTTAAATTTTGATTAGTGTTTGTAAAGTGGATACAATCCAAAGATCATATGATTGTTTAAATTCAAGTTTAGGCTGTCAGTTAAATGTATGGAGTGGTAGATGCTTTCCAGCGTACCCACCTGGAGGGGTACTTCGAGGGTTTTCTGAAGGAAATGGGCCCATTTTTCGCAATTTTACCCAAACAAGGCAGAAAACACGCAATCTGTAGAGATGCGGGCTCGCCTAAGGCAAAATAAGGCCTGCGAACAAAAGGTAGGAAATGCGGCGCAACCTGTTGGCAACCCTCAGCGTCATAAACTACTCATATGGGATATCCTAGTCCAGTTACCATGGTCATAATCCTTGAGGGATGGAGAGTAGCGCGCAAATGCTAGAGAAAAAAGTAACCTGGACTCCACCTAAAAAAAAACTTCGTATAACTTTTGGATTTCACTATCGCTCGTGCAAGTAACGTGCACTCATAACGAATTTTGCGACCTATATAACGAACTATTACATATTATAAAGACCAATAAGAAGGGTATGTTATAATACATAATATATACGATTTCGACAAAAAGCTAGTGTTTTCTTTTTCTTTTTTTTAGGAGACGTAGTACAAAACTAACGATGTTAGATCCGTGCACAAGTAAATAGGGATAAGGAGGTTTATTTTGCTAGTATGAGCGTTGGCATCCCCAACTCCATTCCTCCCACCCACCCAAATAATCCAGGAGAAGGCGTTTGAAACAGTACTGTGTGATCTTATGTTCACAACGATGCAACTTATTACGCAATAGAACGAGAAGAACTATGTTGTTCAATCAACCTAATTCAACTCAATGAGCAGCAGAAGTTCCCCCATCTTCCAATCCAATCACGCGCATTGCGGATTGTCTTCGTGTTATTAGCCGTAATAAGTTGTATCGTTGGTGAAACGGGATCACAGAGAGCAACATTATAACTAGGGGAAATTGACCACAGTTATACTCATACTCATGTAACACACTCTTATCACTGTATATTCACCGAGGAATTCCAAAATCTTCAATTTACTCATTCTATTCCAGAGTTCCGGTTCTATGTGATAAGTCTAGTGATGATGTGCATGCGTTGCGGCTTCTTGCAAGTTTCTTAGAATCCATTCAACAGGCTAGTGCAATGATCTGCATGCAGAATGCAGAATAAATTAATCTCATAAGTTCCTTCTTCCTAGAGAAGATTTTTGGAAATATTTCAAAACAAATTCTGATCACAAATTCCTATCGCATCATCCTGAATTCATCGTGAAAAATTTATGTGGTAAATACTTAAGTTACATTAGATCTTTGTTTATCGCGAATTGCATTCGACCCTGCTTTAATAGCAACTATATGCGAACAGCAAAAAAAAATGATGGAATACAAAACTGTAAAGGAGAAGTGAAAGCAATTGTTAATTTTTCCTCTTTCCCTTAGAAGGGAAAGATTAATACCTTCACATGACACTTCACATTTCACTTCTGATCCTGATCATCCACGAAAAAGACTAATTTCAATTCTCCAGAATTCTCCGGACTGGCATACAGCTCTTCAGTCAAATGTTTGGGACGGAATTTTGGAAAGATTCCACAAGTCAAGTGAAGGTCCAATTCTTGCCGATCTATGGTTTATTTAAACGAGAAATAATTATATAACAATAGCATTTTACTAATGGATAACAGCATTTTGACTAAATTACCCTCGATCTTGAATTAAGAATCCTGAATCCTGAACCTATCAGAAGAAATGTGGGAACATTTAGGTGAACTTTTTGAAGTGCAGTTAAACTAATTTGATTTCATAGAAATTCACAAGTAATTCCCCTTCCCCCCCTCCCAAAAAAAAGCACTGCTGATATCAAAATCTTGTGATAGCTCAGTAATTAATGCTGTGATCGGAATAAAAAATAAAGGAGAATATGGTGGATCTAAAGAGTTTTGTTAGAGTTCTGTATGATCTAAGGCATGACTCGATATTTTTTAAATTGAGGCAATCATGGAAATTTTATATTGGTTATCTTGTGACCTTATATTTCATAATTTTGTGTTACTGTTTTAAATTTATATTGAGAAAGAACACTGAGAGGAGTAGGGTTCTAAGCAAAATTCCATAAATAAAGCAAATGTGATTCTACTTACTATTATTGCTATCTTTTCCCATAAGCACTAAAAAAAACTAGCCACTAACACTGAAAACAAACGTTTTCGGTGGCCGTAAAGTGAACAAATTGGCATAAATGCCACCACATGTTTGCCAACCGGACTAATTGTTGGATTCTAGTCTGGAAGACAATTAGAGGAAGCTTTTTTTGGGTGGACGATGTAAAGAGTCTGCTCGTTCAACTCCCAACGATCTTCCCATTTTTGCATTTTAAACCGAAAAACTCTGTTCTGTTTTATCGAGGAAAAAAATTACTTAAAATTGATATTGAGAGGATTTTCGTTTATCACGCGAGGTAAAGAGACTCATCATTTAAACGGAGAGGCCCATCTCATGGTAATATTTGAAATCCTGGAAATTCCAGTAAGCACATTCGAAATATGAATGAAAGAAAACCTTCCAGCCTTTAACCCAGAAAAGATTTCTGTGCAAATCATGTAATTTACGAAAAAGGAGTCTCCAGTAATAGAATTTCTGGTAGTTACACCCGCATTTGATCTCTTAGGCGTGAACAATTGTACATATCCCGCACCTTACATGATTTTGTGTCTACGAAAACCACAAAAACAAGAATTCAAGGACATTCTACCTCAAAAAATCCCTTATCGTCCTTAATATGATCAGGACCGAATATATCAACAAAGCAATTAAATTTGCCAAGTAAAAACGTCGTATTGGATAATAACTGTTGATATACGGTATAGAGCAACAAATCCTGTTTACTTTGTCTAGTTCAATTATTAGAATAAAGACCTGATAAGAAGAATCACAGTAACACATAATTAATGGATGATGTGGCGATCAAACATGAACAATCCTGGATTTCTTAGTGAAAAGTGTACAGAAATTAGCTGACTTCTTTGTCCCCAAAGGTATGTTTAACACAGTGAAGGTGATTATGCAATTCCCACATGTTGAGAGTAGCTTTTTCTGGACGTTGAATCAGTGAATAATGTAAGCAAAAAGCGTTAGAATTTGCTGGAAGGGAGCAACCACGGATTGACCCTTTTGGAACTACTTCATCAATAGAAAGGAATGGCGGGCGTGGCGCAGTCGGTTAGAGGTCCGTTGTAGCCATACGGTCGAGGGTTCGAAACCGCCCAACTACAAACCAATCCTTTCAATCCTCCGGGGTGATAAATTGGTACCAGACTTGTCTGGGAGGATAAAAACACTGACTTGATAATCGACTGGCGCCCGCAGGTCATTGTATAGGCTAACACGCGTCCCAAAACCTCAAAGATTACGAATTCCAGCAAAACGCGTTGGCGCGTCCCGAGTGGGTTGATACGCCAGTGACTTAGTCCTTTTTACCCTTTATAGATAGAAATGGGGAATAATTTACGACTATGAAAGTGATCACGCTCAATTTCGTCTAGTAACTCAGAAGAAAAGCGTGAGAAACGAGTTCATATGAACTCGTCTCCCCAACGATGCAACTGATTACGCGTCAGAATACGTATAACTCTGTCGTCGTCCATCGTCCACAATCTAGGCAATGCAAAGCATAAGCAGCAGAAGAAACAAAACCTAAGCCTAGACAATAGCTGACGCATTGCAGATTGCCGTCTCCTGCACGGAATAAGTTGTATCGTTGGGAACACAGGTGCAACAAAAACTTTTGCAGACTTTTCTGGATTACATATTAATGGGAATTGAGCGTGATCGTGCTTATGCTCGTAGAATATGAACATCCCTATTCCTTATTTATTCGTGGTCAGATTCCAACATCGTCAATTTCATGGTGTGCTGCCTTCAAAATAGACTACTGTTCATTTATTCATAATTTATTTCTACATGGTGAGAAAAAGAAACCAATAGTGTTCTCTTGTACTATATTGTTTTGCAACGTTCTAGTGCAAAGCTACTGTAACTCACAATTCGATAAAGATTCGCTTCTTGAACTCTTTTTCGATTTTCGAGTTCTTCTTTGCATTTTGGATGATATCCACGTTTTGAGGGCAGGAAAAGACAAAAAATGCTGTATTGCTACTCAATCTAAAAACGATGAGAACTTGAAAATTTGACATTCACACACCAGAATGAAAAAAAATTGAAGAGGAATGAGTTCTCATAGACTTCTTGAATCCTTCTGTCCTCTATCCCCCGTCTCTCCTTTGTTTATTTGTTATGAACTATTGTTGGTTAAATGCTTGCTATTAAGCACTACTTATTTATTATTTAATAAAGCTCATGAGCATACATTTTCTGGATTATAAAAGAGATATCCATTAGACACCACGTTCGCATTTTATCCCATCGATCAGGAATTTTAATAAATGACAATCGTGGGCGACGAGATATGTGCTAAACCCATAAGACAAACATTATGATATCCTTATGAGAGGGGATATAGGACATCACGAATACCCTTAGGGAATTTCTTCTTTGACCACATTGTATTTCTTCATTAGAAATGCGATTAAACTCTTGAACTATCAAGAAAATGTTAGACAAATATTTCTCACTTCGATCTAAGCATTACGCATGTTTTTTGTTAAAAGAAAAATCAATTACACCTTTCACAACATTCTGGAATATCTACCTTTGCAGGTATTAGAAGAGAAATAGGTTAAAATATATTATCAAGGAAATATCACATGCAAATATGACCCACCTTTTTTATGGATCACAAAATTTGAAAAATTGAAAACGGAAATAAATTTGAAATTTTAATTTAATAAACTTAAGACGCATTTTATTACTATTATTGCTCTTTTCCAAATACAATAGAATTTCCACCGTTTAGAATCCAACTAATTCATCTATGTGCTCTTGTACGAAATTCTAAACACTATGGAAATTTACGATACGTATTGCTATAAATTATAGAAGGCAAGTGAAAGGAAAAAATAGCGTTAAAATATTTTAGAAAATCAGTAATAATCAAAACTTTCGATATGAAGTGGTCAGGTGCATTAGAAACGTGTAAAGCACTCACATTTCCCTGGATACTTTAGCTCGTTTCCATAGTAAAATGTACTTAATTTTCAGGATTCAATTACAAATAGTGGATATTTATGAAGACGTGCTTCGAATGCAGACTTAGCAAATATAGACGATATTTGCTCAATTTGAGTTCACCATGATCTTCTAGAGTAAAATGAGAAGAATGTTGTCAGATTCTGAACAACGACCACAAGATAACAAGATCTAGTTGGTAATTTACTAAAATTGATTTTTGATTCATGCTGCACAGATTGGATTGTAGAATAGACCTAATAAAAGAATATCAATCGTTCACATGCAGAAATAATATGTAATTCCTTAGCAAATATCCAGACTTATGTCTTCAAACAGGAACACTACTCAATAATGCAAGTTGCTGTAGAGTGCGACATAGATACATCGGAGCTCCCTACCTCCCCGTATAGTCCCTTATGTCGATCAGCTCTACCTCATAAGTAAATTCCGGCACCATAATTAAGCCTTTCAAGACTTATATGTGATTTATCGTTCGTCATATAAAGCAATTTATTTGTTTCCGGAAAGAGTTAAGAATCGGATTCGACGTAGAATGAAATCCAGAAATGTAACACTGACGAAAAACATTCGCTGCGCTTCTTAGTACCAAATAAAGAGTATAAGAAAGCCATGATAAATTTCGAGCTCTGAGACTTATCCTTAAAATGGGAACTTAATTGTGGGACGTTGACAGAGATGCGCATTTACTTGAAGAAGTATAATTATCAGCGTGTAGGAAGATTCTAGCCTCAATTGTCGTAATCGCCAGATCGAACACTTCTGGCATTTAAGATGTGCTCAAAGAGCAGAAAAATGCTTCAGGATGAATTAGATGCTTTATACTGCAAAACTGCAAAAAAAAAAAAGATTTTTTCTCTGAAATTTAAACCTGTTAATCGTGCTTAATTACAGGTGTTAAATAATTTTTTTCTTTAATTTAAATTTTTCCTTATAAAACGGACGTTTCTGTGCGTTTATTAGTTGTTTTGAAATACACCGGAAAAGGTTCTGCAATCTTCAAAAACATCCATGAGCCTTATTGCAGTTGTATTACGGTAGGCTTACTGAATATACTATGGATTAAATTTTTGAAGCAAATTAAACAATGCCTAAATCAAAGGCTAATGTAATCTACTGGAATTTCCCTAAAGGAACGGGAAAAAATTTCTAAGTCCATGTTAGCGAATAATGGGTAGTTTTCAAAAAATGTACGTGGATTACAAAACTTTTTCAGGTAATTATACGTCAGAGCAGACGGAGACAGGCCGTAACAGTCACAAACGTCTCTAAATTACTTTCACAGCTGAGGCAGCTGTGAAAACTGCGAAATGGCAAAAAGTCGAACGTCTGCTAAAATTTAAACACAAAAATTGATAATTCTGTCCGAATGGAAGGGTAGCAATTTTTTTCGGTGTTCCGAAATGGCCTCGGTGACGGTAATGACATTGACGGCACCACTGATCGTTACATTATAAAAGAAGGCGCCGAAGCCATTAGTTAACGAATTTTTTAGCTCTTAGAAATAAGGGTAATATATACCTTAATGGAAATTGAAATGGAACACATATGTAAGTGTATATTTTATTAGTAATTTATTTCAAATGGAATAGACTAACATTTTTGTCGAAAACTGAAAATAAAACTTTGCAACAATTGTTTCTCTTCTTTCATAAGCCATTACTGCATGAAATAAATAAACTGGTAAAACCTGTATTCAGCTTATATTCACAGTAGATGTGATAACCGTAACAGACTATATCATAGTAGTAGAAGTGGAATTTTTAGGATTGAAGTGAACAACAACAGCATAAAACGTGGTGATGCATACGTGGAACATTCTTAGAATTAGATACTTCGCTATGCATCAAGAATTTAATATAGTGCATGAGCTTTGACGCTTAATCCATTTTAGATTCGTAATTCTGGCGAATGAATACTCTACTTGGAATGAATTTTCAAATTTGAGATTTTACTGGAATCAGTGACGTGATGCAAGAAAAGTGTGGGAGAATCTTTGAAAGTAGGAATTTCCAGCGCAATTTGCGAAAAGAATTGGTAGTTTTAGAGCAGTAATTGGTATTAATACTAAGGTATTAGCGGGCATATTAACAATAAAATCTATAATTTAAATGAATATGTACTGCTCACATTTCTACAGTGCAAAATTACCTAGCTCTAGTATGTATGGGATAGTTAGATGGTTCGAATAAAAACCATAGGGAGTGATTAGCAGGAAAGAGTTCACATTGTAGTACTGAAATTTGTGCAATTTTTTTCTATTTTATTAGAAAACTGACTATTAAAAGTGTATTGGACAGTAGATACGTAGAAAAAAACCTCCTCCTGAGTTCATTTGCATTCTTTCTATGACTGATGAGACTACACAAAAGACTGGAAAATACTTACATCTTCTAGGATATTTGCGGGAGAGTGATTAGGAGAGGTATCTTTTGAGGACATCATTGGTTTCTCAGGATTTCTCAAGACTATCTGTGGACTAGAGCACTTGAACTATTAGATGAAGGCGGTGAAACGTCGAATACGAGATGACCTTAATGCGATGAAGTGTTAAGAGAGGGACAGAGGAGGACGATTGGTTCAATGGCATCCGAAGAAAGAGCTTGAGATGGCTCAATAGCGGCAAATGAAGCTGAGCTTAATGGATAAAATGCTGCGACCAGCATCTAATGAGAATACCTCAATGTCGCCGAATGGACGTACACAATATGGAAAGGGATTCCATTTTGTTGGTTATATCTACCTAATTTATTTTTTTTCCCCTCAGTCATGACACTATTGATAGATTTCAAGCCTGTATCTTTCAGCCTTAGAAATCTAGAAAATAAATAATAGTATTAGAGGGTGGAACGTGTAAATCTCGTTATCCCTCCCCAATGTTGAAGACTTTGCGGCTTGACAAATTGTTTTTGTTCCTGAATCGTATGTTCATTGTCCAGTCTCGTCCATGACATATAATAAATCATTTCATTTCGGGATCAAATCTAATTTTCGTCCATTTTTTGACATACCAATACTAAAAGTGGGCTTTCGGTACTACGACTTATTTCACATCCAAAAATGTCGAGAAAATTCCAGTGACGTTGAACAGCAAAATTAGAATACACAAAGCAGGAAGAAAAAAAAAGAAAACGGGAAATTGCACTTAAAAACATCCATATACTGCCTCTTTACTTTTTACATGAAATTAATTCATTTTTTAGGGAAAAGACTAAACTCTGAGAACTTTATGAAGACATAAAAAAGCAAATATAAAATATAAACAAATGTATGAAAACTTTGTTAGTATTGAGAATCAAAATAAACAAGCATCTTGGGCCTCTCACTATAGGGATGGGCGGGAATTGTGAAGACAAGAACTTAGGTCGGCTTTTCTGTCTCAGATGCAATCCGATACCGGAAGATTTTTTTTCCTTTATGTCGTGCATATGTAGTGGGGCTCAATCCAGAATCTATTCAATAATGCGTTAATTCTCTTATTTGTAATGCATAGCCTTGTTCTACATGGTATCTCATTATAAATAGTGCATAGTGACTGTTAATACGATTAACAGTTACCTCTGATTTCGTTCTATTTGACTCTTCACATCACAATTTGTTTTTTAAGCTACGAACACTTCAGAACGTAGAGTATGAATAGCATATTTGAAATGTTTACAATAAAAACTAGACTTCCTCTCCCCCAGAAAAAAAAGGAAAACAAACAACACCTAGCACAATTCATAATAATTCATAATTTATTAGAAATCTAATCTTTTCACTCAACCTATTATTTTGAACATGATTGCCTATATATGAAGGTAGGGACACAAATTTACAGAAATTACTATTTGGATATATATGTAGTGGGCTCAGAATTGCTTGCCGAGTACTGTTGTTGTCGCTTATTAATAAAAAAAACTGTCGTGATTTTAAGTAGTCAATATGAAAACATGCTACAAAAATCGATGAAATGGCTGACGACCAGATATCCACTTGTTGAATTCTGACGGTCGCCTGGCGGGGAGATGTGGAAGTGTTGAGAGAGGGGTGTGGAGCGTGAATTTACGTCATCAAGAAGTGCTGTGAAACGAGCAGTGGTGAGACGCCGGGGGCAGATTCGTTTGTTGCTTTACAAAAGCGCTTTCTTTGGAATTTTTGAACAGGAATTTGTTAACGGCACATATGTACTTTTTGGCGTGAAAAAGCTGAGGAAAACGTCGACTTTGTGGCTTCACATATACATATTTACCTCATTCGCTATTTCTTTTCTATTTTCTCCAATAGACGTTAATATTACATCCACATCTGTTGTGATCACAAGAAAAATAGATTTTTTTTTGTAGAGAGACGAAAATAGCATCATTTGAGCATTTTTTTTTCGTTGAAAGCCTCCGGGAAATTCTGATAATTAGATAATCGTTGTCCTTTGAAACATATCACGTGTTCACCCCATCTAATATAATCTTCAGTGCCAATCCAGCAGAGTCCTTGATTTGCAATAGTTGACCTAGGGTAGACGTTTATTTTTTTCCAAATTTATGAAGAGAGATAGTTCTAGTGTCGTGCTCTTCATAGGGCGTTACTGACGAAGTTTGGCGAAATTTCTGCCTACTTGCAAAATAAGACGAGTAGACATTTTTATTCATCTACTGTTTCATCCAAAGAGCATGGATGTGAAAGAAAAATAATAGTACGATAAAAGAAATGAGCTACTTTTTCCGGATTACTTTGTACATTTTTAATGCTTTTATAAAAAAATGAAAAGGGATGGAGTCTCTGGATCAAATAGAGACGCCTACGAAGGCCATTTGACTTCCTTCAACTCAGAATCGTCTGAGGTTTCGGAACGCGTGTCTGGGTAATTCGGGGACTTGCTAGGACTGGCCGATATATCAAGTCAGTACTTGTATTGTATTGTACTTTGTATATAAGGTTTGGTACGAATCAACCTCAGAGAGAAGGGAGGCGTGGTTGGGCAACGCCGGTTTCGAACCGTTGATCCGGGCGTATCGACGTTCTTATGATAAAATGAACTGTGTACGCCACCAAAGAGGATTCGATTTCTTCTTCTGCAATTCTGTCAACTCTTCCAATTGTTCAATTTCCTATAAAAGGTACAAGACTATGTAGGTAGTTGCTAATGGTTTCAAATCCTCACATACAAATTAGTGAGATATCCGGAAGAAACCACCTAGCTGAACCACAAGAAAGACGTCAAAAGGCATTGATGACTATAAATAGCATCCTTGTGAATAATAATAGTAAGGATTAGAAGCCAAATTTTATTCCTGACGTGAATCTGTTCAGTCGGAATCTCTTCATCTACACAGAGATCTTTCGACGGAATTCTAATCAAATTTCAAGTCCCACAATTCATCTATGTCCGACAGCACGACAGCTGTGCAGTTATTTGTGATCATAACGCTTTAAAAATTAAAAGTCAAGTAAAAAAATACAAAATATTGTTAGGACAAACCCTTGGATTAAAAGGGCTACATTATCTACCACGAAGTGATTAGGATAAGATCATGATTATCGGGTCCCGTCCCGTCCCAGTCTATTTTATTGGCTAAAGCATCTGTTTGTTTTAAATGGCCAACCAACCTCAAATATGCTGACAGTAATTGCTTTGTTCACAACAATTGTGCGTTTTATAGTTCCCTTCGTCAAATTCTGGGTTTGGGTCAAAATTCCTGCATTTGACAGAGACTTTTAGCATGATTAAACTCAAAAAAGAAATGAAATCAGAAATCAGATTACCCATGACTCGTTCTAACTTGTTATGGAGCCAGAGAGCTCCTCCGAAAAAGAAGAGAGGATATTTGAATGGAATTCAACAGATCAGTAACGAAGCTGGGTATTAAGAATATTAGAACTGTCTCCACTTTACAAACTACTCGATTAAATATTACTCAATATGCTCGTAGGGTAACTGATGCAAAATTATTTATGCTTGTAAAAAATTCTAGGGTTATTCTTCTAGGATTAATGCCTAATACAAAAAAAAAACGTTTGGATACAAACAACCACATAAATATTAGATTTTGTCGACCTACAAGTTTTGTAAGAAAAAAGATTCATCTAGGTTTACAGAAGAATGTGTGACGTCAAGAACATCAAGAAAGACCGCGTTAGCTGCCGAAATAATGAAACAAAGATGACTATATGAGAAATTCTCCTTCCTCGAACTTGTCACGCGAGACTTCGATGGCTTTCTTGGAAAGTTGGGTAATTAAACACTCGTTGATAAATCATAAAAATATATCGACATCACACAATGCGCGGATTAAGTAAACAAGAGAAGTTCTCTCTCCCCAAATAGGGACAGAAGCACAGCAATTTAAGGGGGACAGAGAAAAGTCCCGTGTACAAAAACAGAGCAACTTATGTAAATTAAATTCACATTTATCGTCAAAAAGAAGGAGTTGGAAAAATTTTTCACACAACGCTGAGATCCCCGTGAATATTTCGAGGCCAACCATGAAAAGCTTCTTTAGTGATTCTTTAGCAAGGAGAGAACTCTGATAGACCACCAAAGTACACCCAAAAATAGAGACCACGATCTCTATAGATTATTTGTACACATATGTGTATACAATTGTACGCATTCTTTTCGGTACGATTTCACCGAACTGATCGATAAACGAGGATATTGTCTACTAAACGGCGCCTATGACAGTAGAGATCTGTTTTCCGGAGTATCCGATAGCAGAAGAGCTGATGTAGTTGGTGTATTTGTCGGAACGGCTGCGGTCATCAACGAGGAAGGTGTTCATGCTAAATGATAAACGGCTTATTCTGTCAAGTTTGTTTGTTTCTTTTTGTGTGCGAATGTATCTATACATGAGTGTAAAAAGTATAAATTCCGGAAAGGTGTGAGACGGTACCCGACAGCGTTAGATAGGTGTGACTTCGCCGGGAAGCGGTCAAGTATAATAAGTTGAGACGGGCCTCACTGTGTCGAAGTGATCTACCGGCGTCAGAAAACGATAGAACGGATTGGGACCGGTCCCACGGCGTCGAGTTGTTGCACCGGCTCCATAGAAAGGAAAAGTGTGGTGAAATGACTGCTGGGTTTCACCTCTATTTAGTCTCCCTCATGTCTATTCCCCTGCACGTTTGCCTCATCAGATTTGTAACATTCTTGTTCCAGAAATTGAAAACACGCATGCAAACGGCTGCTTAAATATTAGTTAACCGTTCATATGAACTGACGTAGAACCTTATCTTTATTTGTACAATGATGACGTTCGAGTTATTTCGTGTTGGTACATTACTCTGTGCTAATTTTTGGAAGAAAAGAGGAGAGAAACTCATAAATTCAAAAATTTTCAAATTGTGGGAGTATCAAAAGAGAAAGTGGAGTATAAATGTGAAACCAACCAAGCCAGGAATACTCTCCAAATGAAGTACTGACGTTATAAAAAGTCCAAGGGATAAAGTCTCTATTAATCCGCTTGAGATGCGCCAACGTATTTCCCATCAATTCATAATATTTTACAGTTTAGAACACGTGTTGGGCTGTACAATGACATACGAGGGCCAGCTGATGTATCAAGTCAGTGTTTTATCCTCCCAGACATCCCTGGTACCAATTTACCGACCCCGAAGATAGGAAAGGCTTCGTTGGGACTAGTGCGATTTCAAATCATTGACCGTTTGGCTGACCCGGAACTTTTACCAACTGCGCTACATCCGTTCGAACGACGCAAGAAAAAAATACCCAAAAATCATCATTTGGTTTCATCAATGCTTAAAATTCAAAAAAAAGGCAAAGATTGCGTTTTAAGAAAGAATACGAATTTGATTTTTCAGATAATCCCATTGTTTTTAATTTCTATTCACCAGTGAAGACGGGCGAAGCGAGCACCATAGGGAAATCTGAAATCCAGCGTTAGCCGGACGTTCAGACTGGTATTTACATAATTCGTCCATAATTCTATATCGATCATAATCATTTCAGATACTAAATCTCTTATTTATTCAGCTATATTAAAATAAACGAGAAGTAAGAAACTAGGTATTTTAAGCGCTATAACATTTGATAGTGTAAGGGTGCACCGTCCAGTTCACGTGGTGAAAAACTTTTATCAAAAACTCTGAATTGTACTTTATAAATTTCCTATAGTTTAAGGTATTAAGGTATTATTATTTTTTTAAGGTATTACTATAATCGTAAATAATTTATTGAAGAAATATTTTTTTTTATTAGATTACGAACCCTAGTCGAAATAGTTGTACATTTACAAATAATTCAAATTACTAATACAGAGTGCATGATGCTATTCCCATTCTAGCACTTAATGTTATTAGACGCTTTTCAAATTCTTAGCAGATACTCTTCCTTGGGGGTGTTCTATAAATAGAGCAGTAGTAATCCTTACAATATATGTTTTGAACGAGTCAAGAAAAAAAGAATTCGTTGCGAGCAAAAAACAAATACATTTTCTAAAAATTTATCAATTACTTAATGGCTACTGAAGAAGTGGAAAGGGAACTAAACACCATATGCCCTCACCTCTACTTTGATGAATCCTGATCTACGAAAAGTTTGTATTTTAGACTCCTCTGTTTTTCAATGACCATTCAATTAGTAGTATTCGAGGATTTTCACCAGGAATTGTGTGTACTTTACATTAACTGAGTTGATTATTCAAGGTCCGCTGAATTGTAATTATCAAGATGTCGCTAATTATGATTGGATTCAGGAGTACGCGCAGATATGGTCCCGATTAATTAGACTAAAATTTTTAACAGAAATAATGTCCCCGTCGTTGATGACGACACTCGTATTGACAAAGACGTCAACTCCGCCGCCAGCCTCCTCTGGTATCGGATGCTCCGAAGAACAGTTCTCTGGAGTCATAAAGGCCGTTTAATTAGCGATGTCCCCATTTCTCCATCAATCCACGATCACGTCGTACCGGAGATTCCTGCATACACCATCAGATCTTCGGCTGTTCATTCCAGATCTAGCGTGCTCTACAAAAGTACACATATATGTGCACAATTGCTCATAATGCTCCCTCATCCTCTCGGCAGCGAATCCCGTCTATATTGACGTTATGTAATAACAAAAATCCTAATTTTAATGTACTGAATTACTAGCAATTGTAGAAAATGAGAAAACCACTCTTCAAATAGAACTAAAAATCCCTTTGAAGGAGACAATTACAACAAAATTTTACATACAAAAAAGCGGATTATCGTCAAATTTCAGTGCGAAGCTGAGGTTCAACAGCAAACCGAGCGGCTGATGATGAAACACATGCTTCTGCAAAGTTAGCGGAATCTTACTTCTTACGGTGTAAGGCAAGGAAGCACATCCACAACTTGCTTAACTTCGATTCCGTGGATGTAGATGAACTGCGCTTCTCTCAGAGTAGAGTACAGCCTATTCTTTGAAGGAAGAACCTCCTGGCAAGTCCCAACTCCTTGACTGCAGCCGTTTAGCAAAGTGGTGTGTAGAACGTGATCTAATACAGACTCTGTCTGCGCTGACGTATGAATATATATGAGTCTATATATGAGAACATATCACAAAGACAGTATGTGTAGATCAATCCTCCTACAGTAGAAGGATTTAATCCATGCCCTAAGTCAACCATAGTGTCAGAGGAAGCGAAAGGCAGCTTTTCAACCGAGTTTGGCCTTTAAAGGCATCACCCCACGAATCTAAGGTGGTACGGATTTCAGGTGGAGTGTTCTTACACGGGATAGTAGATTATGGAGAGAGTGGGGCGGTGGTTCCGTCCATTTCTTCCTAATTGCCGTAAAAAACGGTGCGGAAGATGCGGCGCATGCATAAGGCTGGAGCGCTCCAATCGAACTTCTTGTAGGAAATAGCGCGCCGGATCGCTTGAAGTCCGGGCCGTTTTTTTTACGGCAATTTGGAAGAAATGGATGGAATCACCCTTATCTGCTTAATCTACGATCCCGTATACGAATACTCCATTTGAAATCCGTACCACCTCGGATTCCTTGGGGTTGTTGCCTTTAATCCAGGTATGCACGAGCAGCCTCATTGCGAACTGGTTGAGCTCTCTCAACTCAACTTTTCAGCACAAGCTACGATAAAAATTTTATTGGATGTTAGATCCATCGTATTTCTGGGATTTATGTATTAAAATTATGGAAAAAACTATCGTATTGTTGTGGTGTGCTTGTTCTCCAAACATTCATCACATTCAAAACACCGCAGGTCCAGTTCTGTACATAGTTTTACGAATGGTGTGACTGGGTGACGAAATGTGTGCTCGACCTCAGGATGCATGCATTAGTGTGAATCCCTCCATGTTCTCGGCTACTCCAACTAAACTAAAACTCCTTTCATACGAGGGTTTTTTTTTCAGATTATTTATTTATTCATAGGGCTCTAAACACAACCTGCAACGGTTGCATTTAGGAATTTGAGGCTTCAGAAACTAGTACACATATTCGAAGAACCAGGAAGTGTTTGATTTAGAAGTATTGCTGTGCTTATATGGGTGGAACTTGAATATTAGTGAGTAAGCTGC
The DNA here is from genome assembly GCF_031761385.1 of Necator americanus. Lineage (NCBI taxonomy): Eukaryota > Metazoa > Nematoda > Chromadorea > Rhabditida > Ancylostomatidae > Necator > Necator americanus. The sequence continues at coordinate 26,297,462 of NC_087376.1, forward strand.
GTAACCGGCTCGGAAGTGAGCTTCGGTCGGTCTTTTTTTCATGCAGTTTCAGTTATTCCCTACTGTTTACTCGGTTTACAGCGGACACAGGAAAGCCTCATTCACCTCGCTAGGATTCTTGAATGCTTTCAATGGTATTCAATCAGCATCGAGAATTGTGGATAATTCAAGACTACAACATTCCTGAATGAACATATATATGTGCAGATCACCCATTAAGGTGTACCCATTAAGCGAAAAAAAAACACAAAAAAATAAAAGGAACACCTTTCTGATCGAAATAATAAACTGAAAAGTTAGGGTGGAGCATTTTGGAGTCGCAGTCCGAAAACCTTATTTTTGTTGTCATTATTACCGTTATTTTTGCATTTAACTATTATGTTACATTACATTAACTGATAGTTACGTTAAATAGTTGTGCATCCATTTTGAAGGCGTTCGTTTGCACAGAAAATATCTTGTACTTCATTCTGGATAATTTCTGTAGAGAAAATATCTTGTTCTTCTGGATAATTTCTGTTTTCCAAGTACGTTTTTTTTACTGTGTGCAAACTGCTTTTCAGGTACGGAATCGATTTGTTAGGTGAGCTTGAAACCAACACTCAAGAAAAAATAGAATAAATAAACGCAGTTATATGAATGCTTCAAAGGACGGAACCTTATTCCCATATCTGATACATTATTTATGTGTTCGTGGACAAAAAAAAAACCGTACAACTGGACTGTTGTATGAACCTTTTTCCAGGAATTTCCTTAAAATTTCATTTACCTCCATATATCAAAGTATGACGACAGGATTCCTTTGAAGTGTACATAACCTGGAAGCGTCCAGATGATATTTTTTGCAAATGGCCACTTAATTTGTCTTTTTGTTTTGAAGGACCGAATATTCTTATTATATACATACTTTATAAAGCCTTACGGGTCAACCACCTGATCCGATCCTCATCCCAGGATTTTTTTCGCCTGTATATGTACTTTAGAAAAATAAATTATTCCGTAATGTAACCACTTGAAATTAGGTGTGATACAATTCCGTTCTCCTATTACACATATTATCTTCTTTCTTTTGGGAAATTTCTACTTTTAACACCTGAAAAATAATGAGAGCAACAATTTGCATTCGTATTTCACGGGCGTTTGCAACAATCAGCATTTTAATTCTTTTATTTCTTGTTCATTCTGCCTTATGTGGAAAGGAAAAAAAGCTTAACGTTTCAACAAATAATTGTTTTTACTTTAGCAATCATGTCTTCAACAATACTCATCGTGAAATAAATCGAATTTCCCTCGAAAATGAGAACCGCTTAAAATGAAAGGAGGTAGATTCCCAGGGATTCAGGAACGTTTTTGTGGTTGCAGTTAAAGTGAGGAAAATCTTAGGTGACCAAAAAGTAATATCACTCTTATTATTGTGTAAATTTCCGATTGTTAACTAAAACTTGTAAACATTCTGAAAAGACTGCAATACTCTGTATGCAAAAAAAAAACTTTTCCATAAACGTAGAGGAAATTCTAAATGATCGCTCCAATTTATTAGTTTGAATTCGAGACTTAGTTTGCAAGTATCGCATTGAAGACGCGAACCACCTCTCAGAAATTCAAGAAGCAGTGACAGCAGTGATCAGAGGTATCAGTACATCCGACAAAGCAACTCTTTACACCCATAGAATGTACAAGGTAAGGAAATGTTCGAAGTGGATTTTATTGGTCACACTATAAACAGTTGCTTTAACTTGTGGTTTCATCAACAGTTCCTTCACATCACGTACTTTAAAGGATAAAGGATAAAGTCACTTGCGTATAAATCCACTTGGGATGCGCCAACGCGTTTTACTGGAGTTCGTAATCGATGAGGTTTTGGAACGCGTGTTGGTCTATACAATGACTTGCGGGGCCAGCCGATGACCAAGTCAGTGTTTTTATCCTCCCAGACAAGTCTGGTACCAATTTATCGACCCAGGAGGGATGAAAGGCTTGATGAGCACTACGGCAGATTCGAACCCTCGACATCATCACGTACTTTCACATCGTCAATTTGTAAAGAGTTGCCTTGATAGAGAATTTGTTGCATCGAGTGCTTCTGGTATCTCTGATAACTTAGTACTTTTGAACTTTGTTTCGCATTATTCTTATAAACCACGATTGATCTCTCTGCTAGTGAAGAAAATTCCAACATTGCAAAATTCCATGAATGCTGCATTTGGTCGTTCAATGATGCATTCATTCACATACATACTGTCGGACACGTATTACAGCACACGGACGTTAAAAGTTTGATTTTTTTTTCTCATTTGGAGAGTTGGCTAAAATTAACATTGGAGCTAGGGATGTAAAAATCATGGTTGAGAAGACGCACGAAAAAAATTCTAACGCAAATCTTTTGCACACGTCTCTAGAAGGGGATAATTGACTCCGGTCTGGTCATAAGTGCACTCCAACGGCGATTATACATAGTCCTTGATCTGTCCACTAAATATTGTTTTTTGTATTTAGTTTTCATTCCTAAGGAGGTGCAAAATTTTTGTAATAGTAGAAGAACCTAAAAAAAGAGTACAATTACAGAAGTAAAAAATTTTGAGGTACTCCCATATGTTCCTATTTCTATTTTTTCAAAATCATGTTTGAATTTTTCAAAAATTAGCTTGAAAATCTTAACTCCGATGAAAAAGTTCTAGAAAGAGCAAATAAAGAGCTTATTTAAGATTCAGGCTACGAAAATCAAGAACCACAAAGTTACTGAGATCGTAAAGAAACGGTCACTATTTTTATGCACCTTGATTTATAGAACAAAAATAGGTGGCTGGAAGTACGTCACATGTTTGGCATGTGAACGTGGAAGTTCATGGAAAGAAATCTTGACTAAACAGGAACGGTCATTGAAGGATAATTTCCAGCACTTTTCATTCTAAGTATTTTCCATAGAATTATTACTATTTTTGTTCTCAAAAAAGTGCAAAATTGTCAAACTTGAAAAATTGCTTTACGAATCTCTGACATTCTGAAAATCTTCACCAACGATCCGTTACACGGATATAACAGCTTTCCGTGAAATCGACTGACATCCAGTATAGGTCATAATTTACCCAAGCAATCATGCTCAAAATTATGGTTCTATGTAATTTAGAATTGAAGGTAGATTGGGACGAAATTGATGATATTGGGGTCTTCTCACAATAGATAGGGTAGGGATTTAGTTCACGAATGACCACACTCAATTCTCTCCTCCTCGTAATCTAGAAAAAAACGGATGAAACAGCTAGTTGTGACCAAGTTTCCTCAACGTTGCAACTCACTACGAATTACAGAAAACGGCCAGTCCGCGACGCGTCTGTGGTTGTACGGGTGCGTGCAAAGAGGGTCCCGTAGGATTTTCGACCATGTCCTGGTCATGCCTCACAAGAGTAATTAGCTGTGGAGCGTATCCTAAAGAGATTCACCTTTGTTGCCATCTAAACAGCTGACCCTGGTTACCTACCGCTAATCAAACGGTGCCTCGCAGGCTAGGATATAATTCACGAGCTGCTAAACTGTTTTGGAGAATTAGACACATCCACTGGAATTCTGTTATGTGAAGTGAACTTGTAATCTTATAAGATGCAAGAGAGATCCTCACGTGAACTAACGGAAGAAGATGAATCTATTAGCTTTAAATACGAAAATTTTCGTTAAAAACGGAACATCCTGCTTTCAAAAGTAACGAGAGTGGCGATTATCCTGTGAGTCCAGACCTTTTTTGTAGCCTAATTTATTTCCGTACAGATGGACCATCTGTATCTCTGACCTCTTATAAGAAAAAGAATTATTGAGATAAAACTTCAAGACTTCCTGAAGGTAATATTTAGACAAAAGTCGCTCCCTTCCACTACAGTATTCTTCAATCTATTCGATAATTTCAACAACTTACACCATTCTTCTTTACGTATTTCCTTATAACTGTGTAGTCTTTTGGGTCTTTATAGCCAGAAGAACATCTGATACGGTTGCCTCGTCTCCATGAATGACTAGAGGACGACCTCGTCGAGTTATGTTCGCGTATCGCCCGGGATATCCACTGGACACCTAATGTCTCTCAGAGGTATTCGCGGAGAATCCGTCGAGACCCTCCTTACCGTTCCCCTAATTGTACAAATGCGTCAGGTCCAGGTGCTCATTTTAGTTGTATTAGTTGGATTGCAAAAACAGTACGAAAGCGAAATTGCCCGCGTTCTATCGCGTAATAAGCTGTATTGTAGAGGATACGGGATCGTACGAGGCTGCTTCACACTTTTTTTTCTTCTTTTTTTTCTAGATTACTAGCGGTAGTTGAATTAGAACTTCCGCCTTTACCACTATCTATTCGTGGAGAGATTCCTATACTGCCAATTTCGTGATATGGTGATTTAAGCTTAACGCTAAAATTGAACCGTATGATAATGATAACGACTGAAGCCTGATCAATTAAACCATATCATCAAGAAATCTACATGTTAAAATTCCAGGAAAAGTCTTGTTTGGAAAGTTGAGTTAGATTACGCCGTAAGTAGTCCCCAGGGAAAATATACATACTTCATATGCAGTCAATTGCAAGCGCGATTTTTGGTTGTTTCCACATTTATTAAGTTGGCCTATAATACTTGTCTGTTAAAGTTGCCTGTCTTGTCTGTTGTTGTTGATGTCAGAACTCCAGAGTCATTCAAATCCGAAAATAAGCACACAGCAAAGTGTCTTTGTTAAGTTGAAACGATTTGGTAGATAAAGTGGAAGAAAGGGAGCAGTAATTCTCTCTTTTATGAATGATCATAAGCTCGACAAATATCCACTGTTAAGAGCATGAGGGAGAATATAAACGGAAATATGATGAGCAAGGTTATTATTTCAGTTTCTAGAGATCTCCAGTAAAGATCTCTTCTGCTATTCTTAGTTCTGTGAGCTAGACCGAACATTGGTTGGAAAATCGGCCTTCCAAGAACATTCCATAGACAAAGAAACCTCCGTTTGATTTGCCGAATTCGTTTTCAAATGGTGAATCGATAGAAAAAGAGGATGAATTTGCAGAAGAAACGCTTGTAATGGAACATTACATTGTGATCACAACAATCCGAGTTCTTTGCGTTTGCAGCCTCTTCTAGTCAAGCGGTAAGGGATTTGACATCATAACATCAAAGCTTCTTCACTAACGTCTTCATGGATTTACGAAACGCTCTAAGAGGGAAAGCGAAAATTTGTTGGAAAATCTGCTTTCCACGAATTTCATCGAGACAAAAACCAGCAACGCAAGCGGTGGTCGCTCTTTGATGCTCTTAGCAATAACTCTTCCTTTTAGTCAGATTAAAGGCCTGCAAGCTTGGCAATAGTGAAACAATTTGATCCGTGTTAGAAAGGGGTGAGAAATTCTGCGGTTTCATACTATCGATACTATAACAAATCTGTGATCCAAACTATCGATCAACATCTTTTGCTTCTATCACTCGGATGAGCTGCCTACCCCTGAGGTGACCCGTCATCAACTAGTAGCATTTCTCTTGAGGTTGGTCCGTAAAATCACCTAAACAACAAATAATTCATGTGTAGGTATAAGTCTTTCCAAGGGTACTAATAGATTCTCCGTCAGAAAAATCAGAACCAAGTCATCACAAAAGGATAAAGTTAGTATAAAGTTTCTGACGTAATCAATCCGCTTGGGATGCGGTTCACTACAATTCAGAACTTCAACTCGTTTGAGGTTCACGAACGGGTAAATGGCCTATACAATGACTTGCGATGGCTAGCCGATAAGTCAAGTCAGTGTTTTTATCCTCCAAGACAAGTCTGGTACCAATTTATCGGTACCACGGAGGGATGAAAGGCTTGGTGAGCACTAGGGCGGATTCGAACCTCCGATCGATCGTGCAGGAAGCGGAACCTCTAACCGCTATACTACACCCGCCCTAAAGTCATCACATGTTTGGATTTCTAGTGAAGGAAAACACAAAATTAAAATCCGGATTTTATCCCTTACTTATGTAGGTACGGCCTCTGCTACTTTTTGAGGGAGGAATCCGCTCATCATTTGGTTGCATAGGTATAATTGTACTATGTGTATTATAGTATTTAATAACGAGATACCTTTTCTATTCTTTGGAACGTTTTGGTCTTTCATATTAGTTGTTTCATCTGCAAGATGCGAATTGATTTGGAGGAAGCATACCACGCATTTGAGACTTGTAGGATCACTTCAGTAAAAGAATGGATTACAGGTTTCTTTACGAGTATGGACGTGATCACGCTTAAGTGCCCCAACTGTCCAGTAAAAAAAAAACGGGGAACGGCTCAGTCGCTACGGAACTCTCTCCATACGAGGTACTTAACAACGTGCCGCGAATGCCTGCTCTCGCAGGCGTAATGTAATGGGATTATGTGCCTCGTTAGGGGGTATCGTTTTCAACACCTATTTTCTGGATTTTGGCTAAGAAAAATTAAGCGTGATTGCGCTCGAACCCATGAACCGCAGTTACAACACTATCTTCACTTCGATCACCTTGACTCCTATTTTTCTTCGAACAGATCGAGAGGGCGCCAGTAATTCATGCTTTTGTCTCAGTTATGTGCGAGGGCAACTCAGTCGTCTCGCTTCTCGCGATGGACAGGAAGGGAATCATCTTTTTCTTTGAAGAACCTCGTGAAGAAGTCTGACCGTTGGGTCCATGGTCTTCCTGTAGCGCATTTAATATCGCTTGGAACCCATTCGATCATGGCTCTGCTCAAATGGCTACAGTTGCCGATGATGTAAGTAAGAACTTTAAAACATCTTTTCCACTCATGTGAAGCGAGATATTTCTACCATCACTCTATTGATTGAGCGTCCGACTCCACTTTTTTCTGCCTTCGAATTGTTCAGGTGTATGAAGCATAATTCAAGTCAGAAAATAAACTGGTGTTAAAAAGATGAGTACGGAACCAGGTGAACCAAGTTTCTTTCACTACATCTTCGATTCTCTCATGTGCTCCCAAGCCATGTGTTTTCTTTTGCCCAGCTTAGGCGTCTGCTTGCTTTTCATCTTCATTTCCTCACCTAGACAAACACAGGTGTTGCGTCCCAAAATGTTCATTTCGTTGAGCATAGAAGGTATTCGAGACCCATTCGTCTCTAACGAGCATTGATTTGACAGGCTCAGTTGAAAACCGATGTATCCATATATTTCGTCGAATTGTAACATTTGTTGCAATATTTGTTACATGCTGATGTTTGTCATGCAAAACATTTTACTGACAATGATGTGATCTATTTCGTTATGGTGCTCTATATCAGGCAATGCACATGTCGTTGAAAGTAGAAATTCCGAGTTTTTATGGATGGTTTTTGTCCCAACTATAATGTCTGGAAGGTATTTAAGTAGCCCTTTTAGGTAAGGCTCTTTTATTGTGGCCTGTAGGTTCAAATATGGAATTTTACAGTGCTTATTCTGCGGTTTATTTCGACGTTGAAGCCATCAGCAAGGAACTGCTGCAGGTCTATATTGAAAGCTTTGACTTCTTGTTACCTGTACATTGATGTTTTGAAACGAGGATAGACAAAGTTGGCGTTGAACAATATGTTCTCACACGCTTATGTCTAATTCGGCTCGGGAGCTGTTGGAAACAGTCGATGTGCTTTGCTACACTCCTGTTGACGAAGACACCAACTCCTCCTTATTCGTGTGCTCCTAAGAACATTTCTTCTCCAGTTTCATTTACTGCAATTGGTGGCGTCTGTCCAATGACTTCTTACACAATTGTACTGGCTTGCACCATTAGATCTTCAACAGCTGCTCCCGATGCAAGCGTACGTGCGCAATAAACACAGGTGGTCACAGAAGTCCTTTTCCGTTTCAGTAGCATACACGACTCCTGCAACCCCGCCTTTTCTGTGGTTTCAGTATCGGGCTCCAAAGTCAGTAGATTTTTTTCTATTCCTGTATCTTGAGTATGGTTGTAAATCTATGGGCAGGTTGCAAGTGTCTATTTCGCTGGTTTGTGGGAGACCGTTGCGTCTTCTATTTGTGGATTAATGGATCTTATTTGTTGGATGCGTCTCGGAAAGCCTCCCCTGCTCCTCCCTTTCACTTAACTGCAGGTTTTGGCACTTCCGACGTGCGGGCTATGAGGGCATCGTCTTGGCGTTGTACCCACTACTGGGGACGCGCCACTCAGCATCGCGTCTAACCGGGCATGATTTCTCTAGTGAGTTGTGGGAATACCACCATAGAACCACAAGTGTCAGCTGGTACTCCTGTGTATGGTCGGTTCTGCGCTACCCTCAGTTTCATTGTTTGTCCATGTGGTAAGAGGAGCGGGTGGATGTTATTGAGAGCTGTATATCAAATCTCGTCCAGATCACGTGGTGACGACTGTATACAAAAAAAACTGGACGAACGCTATGTATTAGGGGAAGCAGCATTTAAGTGGGGATGCAAAATCAAAACCTTTCACCTCTCTCGAGAGTTCCCCGCCAAATACGTCACCAAAACTCCAAAACTGAGGCCGAGTTTGGGATCTCACTCTACGATTCCAAAATTATAGCACGAAGAACACTAGAGGAGTTCTGGATAAATGATCAAAATTGAGTAATAAATAGAAACGGTGAGTGTATTGCAAACATAAATGGACTTGTCCTATATAAGACTTCTGCTGATTTGATCTTTGGGGCAGGTTGATAAGATTTGTGGTATGAGGTGGTTTACTACGTTATCATTTTATCACATGAGGTAAGCACTGACCGATAGGGAGGTCTTTTAGCATACGAGGCGTCTAAATGTTTTCTGTAGGTAGCATGAGGGATTTGAGACAATAAACCACTTAGAGCTTTGACGTTTCACGTTCTGACGAAGGCGATAACGCCTAAACGTTAATTGTTGATAAAAAAAAATCAATTCCAGTCCAGGTATCGATCTCATCTTGATCACCTTGATCTCCTTTACCGCCGTTGATTTTCGAACAGGTCGAGCGGGCGCCAGTAATTCTTCCATTTGTCCCGATCATGTGCCAGAGTCGTCCAGTGGTTCTTCCTTTCACGTGGGACACAAAGAGCGTCATTATCTTCTTTGAAGGACTTCGCGAAGAAATCTCACTATTGGACCTCCCTGTAGTGCGCTCAATATCGCGGGGAACCCAGTCGCTCACGGCTCTGGTCCAACGGTTGTCGTTAAAGTGCATCAAGTGTCCGCCCCACCTTATTTTACTTTCCTTGGCAAACACGGCGGCGTCTCTAATCTTCGATCGCTGACGTAGGAGAGGACTTCAGATCCTGTCTCTCACTTGTGTCAGACAAGATACTCTTATCATCTCTCTTTCAATTGCGCGTTCAATGACGTTCACCGCGTTTTCTTCCTGCTCGCGAAATGCCCAGGTTTCTGAAGCACAGGTCAAAGCAGGAAGTACGGTGGTGTTGAAGAGGTGAGCACACAGACGGGTGTTTTTGGTCTTCTTCACCACTTCTCGATGCTCTTATACGCTCTCCAAGCTCCTCATTTCCTCCTGCCCACCTCGGGTGTCATATCGTTCTTCATGTTTATTTTCCGACCCAGATACACGTAGCTGGTGCATTCGGATATGTTCATTCCGTTAAGCGTGAATTGCGCATCCGAGAGACATCCGTTACGCGTGAGCATCGTCTTCTGCAGACTCAGCTGAAGATCGATGCAACTACATGTTTCGTTCAATTCGGGTAGCATTCGTTCCGCTTGGCTGATTCTAGATGTTGTCAGAACGATGTCATCAGCAAAGTGCAGCTGCCGACCGTCAACCTTCACTCCCATGTCGTACCATTCCAGGTTTCGGATCGATTCTCGAGGGTGGCTGTGAATATTTTGAGTGAGACTGTATCACCCTGCCGGACCCTTCTTCACGTCAATGATGATATTCTTGTAAAATGGCGAAATTCTGGTCGTGAACTTACTGTACAACTCTCGAAGTACCTTTAAATACGGAGCAGGGATGCCTTGGATGTCCAAGTCCTCCATGACCGCTTCCGTCTCAGCTGAATCAAAGGCTTTCTTCAAGTCGATGAAAGTGAGAGCGGCGGCATCTTGTACTCTTGTGATATCTCGATGAGGTTCAAAACAGTGTGAATATGGTCAGTCGTGCTTAATCCTTTTCGATACCCTCCCTGCTCGCATCCAAGACTTTTTCAATCCTATCAAAGATCACTCTTGTAAAGTGCTTGTAGATCACGGACAGTAAGCAGATTGGGCGATAGTTGCCGATGTCATCTGGATTTTCCTTCTTATACAAGAACGCGGTCTCGCTGGTCTTCGACTGTTTAGGAACTTTGCATTCCGACAGGTAACGTGTAAAGACCCTCGCCAGGGTGTTGATGAGTACTGGCAAAAGTTTCTTCAGGTTTGTTCTAGTCTTATTCTGTTGGGACCAGGTGCCGTACGATTTCTTACCGACAAGATGTCGTACTTCGGATGGGAGAGCCTTTGGAACGACATCCGTCCGTCTTCACTCAGTTGGTGAGGAGGCAAGTGGACATGGCTGTCGAAGAGTTCAGAGTAGAAGTCGTAGGTGATTTTCTCCATTCCTCTTCTCGATGCAACGGTTGTTCCTTTAGGGTTCCGGAGAGAAGTCATCTTCGTCATCGACTTGCGAAGTCTCGACGAGCGTAGCGGATGTTTTTTCCCGCCTCTGCAGCTTCAGCCAGCACTTCTGCTCTTCTCTATTTAAAGTCTTCCTGTATCCTTGCAAGCTCGGACGTGAGTTCTTGGTTGCCTGTGGCTCCACGCAGGCGTGTCAGCTCAAGAGTTTCAGGAGATAGGCGTCTCCTGGTGGCTTTAGAACTTCCAGCCTTTTTCGTCAGTGAAGATGTTCAACGAGCCGCTATATTCCTCGGCGATGTTGTCCATTGCGGAATCTTCCCAAAAGCCGGGTAGCGTAGCGAAGAGATTCCAATTAATGATAGTTCTGGAACTTTGCTCTCTGAGCATTTGCGGCTTTCTCTTCTCACCGGGTGAACGAAAATCTTCCCCGGGTGAGGCGATGGTCCGGTTCCATAAAGAACATTGGCACAACGACGACATCCGCCAGACAAAACCTTTTACTAATGATGACGTGGTCAATTTCATTACGGCATGATCTCTCTTCCCACGTCCAGCGCAGGCAGGAGGATATCTGGAATTGCGAGTACCGAGATTATTTTAGTTGTCACGATAAAGTCGGAGACCCTCTCCTCCTGTTGTTGTTCTTTTTCTGTAGTAGGCCATGGATCGCGATGTGAAGATGCTCAGACGTTATTCGGGGGCCAATTTTGGCGTTGACATCGCCAACTATATCTTTGTAGAAGGTATAATCTTCTCCGTAGAACTTCTCCAGGTCCATATAGAAATCTTCGACTTCTTCTTCGTAGCTTGATGTTTGGAGCGAAGGCGACGAAGATACTCAAAGCTGGCATTGAATCACATCCTTACATCCGCAGACGTCCGATTCGGGTCGTAGGTTGCTTGAAAGAGTCGATGTTCTTTGCCATACTCGTGTTGACGAGAACGCCAACTCCACCAACTCCTTTGCTGTCTCATGTTCCTTAGAACAGTTCTTCTCCAGCTTTACGGCATTGAGAGGCTGGCTTCGTCTCGTCTCGCTCAGTCCGATGACGTCGTACTTAATCTTCCTGGCTTGCATCATCACCGCTTCCGATGCGAGCGTACGTACGTTGTAAGCACAGTCAGTGATCCTAGTCGTTTTCCAATTCGGTAGTTTATATGACTTCTGCAACCCCGGTCTTTCCTGGCGCTACAGTACCAGGCTTTTCTCCGGAATCAGGAGACTCTTTTCTATTACTTTGACATGCGTAAATTTTAAAATCCATGGGTACTTTGCAAGGCTCTAGTTCTGCGGGTTTGGGGAAGAACGTTTGTCCTCCCAGAGTGGACAAATGGAGTTTATTTATTAGAGGCGACTCCAGAGCGCCTCCCTTGAACCTCCCAGTCACTTGATTGCAGGTTTTGGCCGCACCAACGTGGGGATACAAGGATGACATGAGTGAGTTTTGGATCAGGAGAAAAAGGGAGTCCATTTCCTAAATCCACCCGCGTCTCTGGGCAGGCACAATGTCGCTTCTAGTCCACATATATCCATGAACAACTCGCTCTTCCGCAAATTACGTTTTTATTTTGCTAGGTTTTTATAGAATGCACATTCCGAGTAAGGAGCGCAGCGGTGTCACTGTACAGGAGTGTTCTACAATTGTGTATTACCAGTTCCCACGTTTTCAAATAAAAAACGGATAACAAGATTTAACCGACAGACATTTTCAGCCTCCCTTTATCTCTCTTTTAATGAAAATTATCACTGACAGTGTCCTAAGAAGAACGAAAAGAAAAAAGAAATTTGGTTGCTTGTTCCAAACATTATGAAAACTTTTAAGTTCAGCAGCACATTGTATTTACCATTTCAACTAGCTTTCAAGTACCTAGGGGTGTCATCGATGATGTAGATTAAGCTTACTCAATGCCTGAAGCTTTGAACATTCTAGAATAACAGCCATGAGTAATACAGTCCTTTAGATGTCTTTGTTCTGAATATGCATGCTATATGTTTTGTCTGTGCTCGCTTTATTAGAAAATTCTCGACATTTTCCTTTGGAATCGCTCCATATATAAGCACGACGATTTTGCAATGGTGGGTTCGCTCTAATAAAGGACTTTGGAATCGACGCTTCTCGACATGGCGACCACGGCAGGATTCGAACCTGCAATCTTCGGATGAGTTCTTTGTGGCTTTCTTGCTCTTTTTTCATCAGTAGACGTTGGATGTCCTGTGGTATTCTCAGTGATATGTTCCGAGACTTTTGTCTTCGATGACGGTAATTATAGTGGGCACAAGAGGTTGAATGGTCGCGTTATCGTTTGTCCATTTGGGAGTTTCAATGTGGCGCAGTGATGTAGGCGGTCGACAATCCTTGCAAGTTTACACTGTCCGCGTGGTTTTGTCGAATCGTGAATGAGTACAGTGTGATCCAGTTGCGGCGTTTCTTGAGATTCCAAGTGAGGTTGGCGATATTCTTGTCGGTATTCTTCCCTCAGACTTGTGAGGTATTCCTATTGCCATCTCTTCCAGAATGAGTTCGGCAAAGTTAGCATGAACGTCCATCTTTTGTGTAAGCTATCGGTTATATGTCCAACAGACCATTCTTCGTCGGTCTCGTTCTCGTCTTGTAGTCGTGGAGATCCCAAAAGCGCAAAGGGACGCAGGAAATCTGTAGGTCGCAAAGGATATCCAGAGTCGAGATCATGGTAAACGTATGTGATGGGTCGACTGTTGAAGATAGCTTCGCATTCCTTTGCAAGTGTGGCGAATCCGTCCAATCCGAGTTTTCGATTCCTTATGGCTGCCTTGAATGCGCTTTCGAAAGTTTTGATCATGCGCTCGTACACTCCGCCCTGCCAGGGTGCAAAGGCCGAGACGAATTTGAAGTGGATGTCATGATGAGAGCAGTAGTCGAGTAGGTTTTGGTTTTGCTGGGATTGCACGGGATTGTGAAGGCTGGTGCGTTGTTTGATAGGATCCATCTTGGGCATCCATTGCTCGAGATGAATCGACGTAGGATACTAAGAAAGGAGGTTGCGCTCAGCCTTGTGGCAATGTCGATCTATTTGGCGCGAGTGTTTAAACACGTGAATAATGCTATCCACACTTTCGTGTGTTCATCGTTAGTTGTCGTCAGGAAGTGTCCGGCGTAGTCGATGCCACAATTGTAGAATGGATGCCCTGGTTGATTGACTCTCTCTTTGGGATGGTCCAGAAATGATGGAAGGCGAAACGGAGTTACTTTTTCTTTTCTGCAGTATAGGCAGTGTTTTTTGATTGTTCTTTTGACTTCGCTTCTGCCGTGCGGGATCCATATGTGTTGCCTGAGGGTTGTGAGGGTCTGCGCCACCCCTGCATGGTGAATTTCCTCGTGCATATGGAGAATGTATAGAGATGTGATCCAAGATTGGCGTGGTAGAATGATTGGATTGTGTGCATCGAATGACAGCGTTGAGTTCGAAGTTCGTCCTTTCGATCTCCAAAGTTGTGTTTCGTTCTCGAGGTATGCGTGGAGGTTTTGTTTTTGGTCTCCCGATATGGGATTGAGAAATTCTGTAGGAATAGCGTCTGTGTCGCTATTTTTTTTTGTTGTCTAACTTATTGAGATGCATTCGTTTCTTTTCGGCTATCCGAAGTTTGATGTTGAAGATGAAGGTAAGGATAATTATCATCAGTCGCAAGAGTTTTCTCAATGTACTGAAGTTGGTAGCCTTTATGATGGCTTCTGTTTCATCAAAACATTCGGAAGTCTTGGTATTGGTCTTGATAGCACAGTTGATGGTTTCATTGATGGAATCATCCTCGCTTTTGTCTTCAGGCCAATGTTGTTAATTTATTTTCAGAAAGGAGGGTCCGTTCCACCATTGATCGTTTTCGAGCAGTTCTTCAATGGATGTTCCTCTACTTCCGATGTCGGCCGGATTGGATTGACTGGAAGGTACATGTCGTAATATGGCGTCTGCAGCATTCGATTTGATGGTTTTTACCCTGTTTGCTATGAATATGGACAATCTTTTTGTCGTTTTGACCCACTGAAGAGCAGCTTTGGAGTCAGACCATAGATATTGTTGGTAAAGCTGGATATTCATTTCCTTCGTGACGTGCTTCATTAGGGTGGATCACAACGTGAGTGCACTGAGTTCGAGTCGAGGGATTGTGAGTGCACGATGTAGCGGACATAGTCGTGTTGTTGCCATAAGGAGTTTGATATGGGCTCCTTTGTCGGTTGTTGATCGTAGGTAGGCAACAGAGCAATAGATCCAATTTGGCCATGAGTTTTAAAAATTAACGCAAGATACAGTAATAAAAAAGAGTCTACTGACTCTGGAGGAGTCCCTTGTTCAGTGCCGGCTTCGCTGCCCTCTCGCGCTGATGACACTGTTTTCCAAACACAGACATCACTGTGAAAAGCAACATTGCAGATCAAGCAGTTAAATACCAAGTAACAGAAGAGCGCTCCTATAAACTGTATTAGAACTCTGACGATTATCTTAGAAATTCTCTTGGCACAGATGTAAAAATTGCTTTCAGTGTACAAAAAAAAATCAGCTCCACCGTCTATATGACGAACATAAGTCAATGAATTAAGGTAACCAATCAATGAGTTATATCGATAAATACTTGAAGACACTCTCTGCGGACACATCAAGCTCTCCAATTAAAAATCCTCGCAGTCGTTTTCACATTCCCCTGATACTGAGTGATAGGCTTGCAACGGACCGCAAAAAAAATTATTAAAGGCATCACCCCATGAATCTGAGGTGGTACGGATTTCAGGTGGAATATTCGTATACGGGATCACAGATTATACGGGATTATGGAGAGAAGAGTGATTCCTCCATAATCAATGATTTCCTAATAATCGCCGTAAAAAACGCCCGGAAGATACGGCTTCGAGCATTCCGGCGCGCTATTTCCTACAATGAGTTCGATGGGAGTGCGCCAGCCTTGTGCATACACCGCATCTTCTGAGCCGTTTTTTGCGGCAATTAGGAAAAAATGGACGGAATCACCCCCTTTCTCCATTATCTACTAATCCGTATACGAATACTCCACCTGAAATCCGTACTACCTCAGATTCGTGGAGTGATTCCTTTAAATCGATCACTGCTGGTGCCATGCGCTTCAATGCAACACTACAACGGAACAGCAGTATCGTTGAACTTAGCGTTCCGTTCCCTCCTTCAAATGTTTTCTTTCAATTCAATCAATTCTCAATTAATAGAATTTTGTAAAAATTGCTTGCTCTCAATCAAGCTCACCGTTCTTCTTGAAACTGAATGTGCTTGATTTCTGAGGATGTTGGAAATGTAGCTTGGATGAAATTTTAGACATTTGTTGAATATTATCGGACCTAACTTAATGCGATGAGAAGGTCTAGAGGTATAACTGGGATAGACAGAAGAACATTGCCGTGTAGCATCTTCACACTAATTCTGTAAGCTTTTATACGGAGCAATATTTCCTTATCTACGTTTTCTTCTGAATAAAAGCCATAAAAACTTTTGAGTCCTAATATTTGTCCGATAATTATTCTTATATATCAAAACAGCGTGGCAACCTTGAATGGCTGCAAATCCATTTCTGAAGCGATGAATCAGTCTAAATAATTTTTTTTTCAAAACAGCTGGCTCATAACTTTGAACCTTTCATCATCGCACATGTCAGTTCGCAAGCTGAAAGATAAGCTCTAGAAAATGTAGAGAAAACTAATGAGTGAACAAGAAATTGACTGTTGTTGTAGATAATCTCAGTCTGAAATCACGTTTAAGTTTAACCGCACTTCTGGTGAACGGATCTGAGTTCCATTCCGAGCAAGACTTCTCCTTCTCTCTAAGGTAATAAAACATCATTACAATAAATCACTGATTCTGTATTTAGATGTCGATGTAGAGAGAGCTTCGTTTGAATTTTCAGCAACTAGGTTGAAGAAGTTCGTGTTAAGATTGTCTTCTCTCAAGCTAAGTTGCGCCTAAGGCGTAGAGGCTAAGTTTTCGTCGACACCGCAACACATATGTCCTTGTGATTCCATTACAGGATCAGGAACAAATCTACATAGTGGGAGCATTTTTCCTGCAAGTTCCGCAATTTTTGGACGTTGAGTCGAACAGCCGTAAAAGAGTTTCCTCATCAATACTGAATCATCGCTTTAGAAAAAAAAAAGAAAACAAATGTTAACACATGTAACATAAAAGTTCCCACCAAATTTCTCCTCTATCAAATATACGGAATCGTATGGACATATATGTATCTGTACGATCTACATATCTACGCATGTATGACCAGTCAATTTCTCGTTCACTCATTAATTTTCTCTACATTTTCTAGAGCTAATTTTTCAGCTTCCGAGTTGACATGTGCGATGATGAAAAGATTCAAATTTATGAGCCAGGTGTTTTAAAGGAAAAAATTTTGACTGATTCATCGTTTCAGAAATGGATCTCCAGCCATTCAAGGTTGTCACGCTGTTCTGATATATAAGAATAAATATCGGACAAATATTAGAACTGAAAAGTTTTCATGGCTTTGATTCAGAAGAAAACGCAGATAAGGAAAATTTGCTCCGTATAAAAGCCTTCAGAATTAGTGTGAAGACGCAACACGGCAATGTTCGATGAATTCGTTCTTCTGTCGATTCCGGCCGTTCTTCTCGCTTGCGCCACTCTTCCACCTGGTCAAGGTAAATGTGATAACATTCAGAAAAACTGCACTTCCGTTATACCGTTTCATTTCGCCTATTCAAAATGTGGATTCGATCTAGAGAGTACAGATGAAATTGAAAACTTACTACCAGATGTCTCTACGGTTCTGTAGGCAAATTTTTGAATTTGGAGGTGAGGTCCCGTATATTGGAGATACTCTTTCTGGAGTGGTCCACTTTCACTTTCACTTCGGAATAAAAAGAATTTTCGAGGACAAAACGCGATTGCTTCCAAGAAAACACCGATTTCAGAGAGGATAATCACAATCCGGGGAGAAGGACTCACAACAATCCCTCTCGAGTGTGCTTATTCAAATGATGCTACAGTCCAGCAGAATAACCCGTCAATATCGAAAACATCGAATGATGCTGTTAAAAATCTCCGGAAATATGTGAAAAAGGCGGTGAGAAATTAGAAGGAATCTACTTTTTCGATGACTTTATCTACAATACTGACGGTAATTTATTCAAGGTGACGGCAGTAGTTAAAGAAGAGGCGAAGAAAGCGGGCCTTGAGAGCCTCGTATCCGACATAGGAAAACAAATCAAACCGACACCGTACTACACTCCCATAGATTGTTCGAGAGCTGGAACCCCGGCTCGGCCACAAGCTCCTGCCAGTAGGCACTTCATTCTTGTCTTTGCAACATTTTCCCGAGATGAGGCAGTTCAGATACCGGTGGCTTCTCGTGTGTAGTAGAAGACGAAATCATTACGAAAGTAGCATACAGCCAGCAGAACACCGCCACCATTCCGGTTTACTTCCAGCAATTCACGATCGTCCTTTCCGTGAGTGTATTCCGTTCCTCACACATTGCTATAGATGATTGACGCCATCATATGAGAAGTCACTCAATATTTACAACTTTTTTCTCGCTAAAGGATACGTGGATATACATTTACCTAGTTTCTTGTCCTATTACAACGCATGACGACAGTAGCACATGCCACAGTACTCACACAAGTGAAAACAATATCGATAAGCATAAACGTGCCAATGTAAGTTGATCTGGCGATTTTTGGGGCAGAAAATCACGTGAAAGAACCATATGTTGCCTAAGGATTCTTCTATCGAATAACAACATTCATAAAAGTTCTGAGAAATGCGGATGCACATTATCCCTCCGAAGTTTCCACTTTACATATCACCAGTGCTTAGAACGTGTAGTCGACGCAAATTAGTTCAATCATATCGACGCGACAGTTCCGCAAATAAGGCAGAAGTAGGTATGGCGAGGAGCCCAACTGCGTTGCTATTGTTTCCTGGGTGATGCAAGCAAACTAAGTCTTCGATGCGGACTTCATTCATTAGCGTTTCACACGAACACGTTCGGGGCTAACTGTATGTTTGTTGTAGTGTGTACTCGTCCAGCTCAATCAAATCGATCAATCAATAACATGTAATTCCAGATTTCCAACTCTGTCATCGGTGGATGGAGCCGAGAGATGTGGGATACTGTTTTGCTTAAAGCGCAGAGTAAACTGGCAAGTGGAACGTTTGGGAGAAGTTTCAGAACGGTCACGCTTATGCAGCTATGATTTATGAAAAATGGTGAATTTATAACTGAACGCATTACAGCAAAATAATCTCCTATTAGTTTAATAAATCATAGTGCATGTGACTTGTTGTCGCTACATAACAAAAATTAGCCAGAATTGTAAACACTGTGGCACTCCGGAGTACGTTAGTCACTTAATTTCTACATGGTTTAGTGCTAGAAGAAAAAGAACAATGGGAAAAACAATGGATGCGCAACTTGATACTTACCTAGAACCCCTCCTCTCTACTGTAAAACGTTGGAATTAGCAAACTGTGGCAATTGTTTCCAGATTTCAAGTGGTCGAAGTGAAAAAAAATCAGATTTCTCTAAACAAAAATCCACTTTTCTTGGCCCTTATTGAACATTTCTATATTTGAAGTTTTCTAGCATTGAAGTTATCTATCAAACGACATTAAATTAACTGAATTTGCGAAATTCGAAATTTCTCGTCCAGATTCCTGGAACCCATGAAGGGATTTGGCCCAGCCTCCGAAGGGTCCCCAGGACGTCTGAAACCACTCCAACTTTGCACTGCTATCCTGCCACATTTGAAAACATATGAAGAGTAACTACACATCCACAGAGAAGTTAATCATTTGAACCACAATGAAGCGTTTTCAAAAGTTTAAGAAAAAAAAAAGGGTTACGAAAGAATGAAGTTAGAAAGAAATATGTTACACTCAAATCCGCCGAATTCTCACATTACAAGAGAAGGTTTATGTCATGTTTCTTTCACCTACTCCGTGGACCTGTCGTTCCTCTTGATATGCTTTCAAATATATATACTATCACGTCACCTTTCTAGCATTTTCTTCGCAGCAAGTGTTGTAAATCCTATCGGCGCCATTATCTCTGAGCCTGGTCCATTTTCATGTAGCTGCTGATTGCTGGTAATTTGGAGGCAAAGCCCTTTTGCAAGTTTTTCACCATTCAGGATAAACTGAATGTTGGATTGGAGAAGTAAGTTGTTAACATTTTTTCAAAGCAAAAAATATGTATTTTAAAATTGGTATCATCATTCAATAGAACTTCTCAATCAACGAGAAATTTTATTTCTTTTTTTTTTTTGATTTTTTGAGTTCACCGGTTCTCGTTTCTTCAGATCATTGAATTGGAGTGTCAGTTTGACAAAACGGAGCATTTTTGACACCACATTCTTCCACAATTAATTGATACCAGCATGAACGTCCGGCTAAAGCCGGACTTCAAGCTTATTTTGGTGTTCGCTCCGCTCGTTTTCACAGACCAATAAGAAATAGCAGTAGCGACATTTTTTGGGGAATTAGAATTGCTTTTTTTATCAAAGCTTTATCCATTTTTTCTACCCGAAAACTTAAGTATAGATGAATGATTTTATGGTTTTTCCTTTCTCAGTTCTATATTTGGAGAGCAATCCAGCTTGATTTCACTTCTATGCTTCCCTCAAACCTCCACAATTTGAAACATTATTCGAAGTATGAGTCTGCTCCGTTCTCAGCTATTAGCAAGAATGATGTGCTATTATGGAATGACATGAATATCACTATTGTAGTGATAAAAAGAGCGTTCTACGTCAGATCGCGTAAACTGTTGGCTACTATGTACTGCATTTAAGCAGTCGTTTGCACGTGTGTTACCTCCTTTTAAAAAAGGATGACAACAACGTTAGGGAGACATGCTGGGAAATAGATATGCGAAAGAACCATGGAAACCCATTCTACTGCGTTGGGGCCCACCCCATTTTACAGCTATCTGGCTCCGGGGTACGAATTCGACGTCGTAGTACACGTCACACCCAATTTTACCGTGTTGTGGTTCCAGCGCACCAAACCGACGCCATAGTATTCCCTCTCTTTCTGGAATTTCTTGACTGAGACACACACATACAAAGACGCACAAACGTGACAGAATAAGCCCGTTATTCTACAGCATGATATTTTGCAATTTTGATAGTGTACATTCACATAAAAGTTTATTTACTCCCACTAACATGTGAGAGAAACTGACGTGCCTTATGCAAGCGAACATACATATCAGAAGAATTTTGGACAATGGTGAAGAGATAGAGTGCTCACCTGTCAGGTGCATGGCGATGGTTCGGCACCTTGCCGGTGTAAAGTTTTGCATCATTATGAAGTATTTTCGTGACACACAGACAAACACACAGACCACAAACACACAGACACACATACACACATACACACACACACACACACACACACGGACTAAGCGCGTTATTATATACCATGATGATAAAACCACTGAAAAGTTGTATCCAAGGATTCTAAGTTGATTTTAAGCATTCGACCTATTCAGGTTGTGCTTTGACGGTGTCTCACTAAGAAAAAAGAAGAAAACTCGAACTCACTAAGAAATCACAATGAACCTAAATACTGAAAGACTTCTTCAACCTACTATAGAGTATATGACGATGAGTTGTATTCAAAGATTCTACGCCCCCCTTGTCGAGAAGCGTCGATTCCAAAGTCCTTTATTAGGGCGAACCCACCATTGCTAGATCGTCGTGCTTATATATGGAGCAATTCCAGAGGATAATGCCGAGAATTTTCTAATAATGCGAGCACAGACAAAACATATAGCGTGCCTATTCAGAACAAAGACATCTAAAGGACTGTATTACTCATGACTGTTATTCTAGAATGCTCAAAACTTCAGACATTGATTAAGCTTAATCTACATCTTCGATGACACCCCCACCTGGGAGAAGAATTATCGTGTTTTCTTGGTTAAAACAGATTTAGCTTTTCTTTTGCGAAGGCTACGGATCATTTGCATCACAAGAGGAATAAAGAGGATCACTAATACAATGGTTTTCCAATTCGTTATTGTCGTCCAGATGTATGCGAAGTTGACGGAGAATGAGTTTGGGATTCCATGGAAGAGTGAGACGAATCCAGTGTCTTCCGATTGCGTGTGTTTCGCTTGTGAAATGTCGTTGTGAAGGCGTGGTTCGATGACTAATCTCAGTTCGCCGCGTAGGGAGAAGGGGGATCCTCCTGCCGGACACTTGACGCTGCAATTCGTACCGATAGTTGCTTTCTGGAAATCGAATGTTAACGTCGTCGCGTGTCCTTCTGGCTTGCAAATTGTTAATTGGGTTTGACTGTTGCACGTTATTTCTGTTGTTTTTTCCGTTAGAGATGAAGTGCATGAAATGTCTACAGTTGCGCCACTTGCATCAGGAGTAGCAACCGTTCAGCGTGCCTGCCCTCACCGTGCACGCATTGCGGGATCGTTTTGTATAGATTTGTAGATGGTTGATGGTTATCTGAACAGATATGCTTGTTCTTGATGACGTTTTCGCAATGAGCTCGTTTCCTTCTTTGAAGAGAATGATGTTGTCACTAGCGAGTGGGAGCGCACGTGAACTATTTTTGAAGAATGTCTTGATATGTCCGGAGGGGCATTCGCATCCTGGACACCTTCAGAAATTCGACGACATAATTCAAGATCAAGTGAAACAAAGCATCATCAGCGAAGTCCCTCCATCACAATTCTACACGACAGGAACCTTCCTCTCTCATCACGCTGTGATCAACGAATCGAAAAAGACAACGAAAATGCGGCTTGTACACAATGGCAGCGCGAAAGTGAATGGATCACCAAGCTTGAACGACTGCTTGTTTCGTTTGTTTCGTGAACCGGTATTACTTCCCGATTTAAGCGGCATTCTATTGAGAGTACGACTCGCAACGATACTCCTCATAGGAGACATCGAAAAAGCCTTCCACACGGTAGAATTGGAAGACTGCGATCGACCCTTCACGAAGCTTTTGTGGCTCAAAGATCACCGAAAACATCCATCTCAAGAAAACGTAACCACTTTCTACTTCAAGTGCATTCCTTTTGAACTGAATTGTAGCCCCTTTTTACCAGCGGCGACGCTTCTCGACAAGGGGGCGTAGAATCTTTGAATACAACTCATCGTCATATACTCTATAGTAGGTTGAAGAAGTCTTTCAGTATTTAGGTTCATTGTGATTTCTTAGTGAGTTCGAGTTTTCTTCTTTTTTCTTAGTGAGACACCGTCAAAGCACAACCTGAATAGGTCGAATGCTTAAAATCAACTTAGAATCCTTGGATACAACTTTTCAGTGGTTTTATCATTATGGTATATAATAACGCGCTTAGTCCGTGTGTGTGTATGTGTGTATGTGTGTCTGTGTATCTGTGTGTTTGTCTGTGTGTCACGAAAATACTTCATAATGATGCAAAACTTTGCACCGGCAAAGTGCCGAACCATCGCCATGCACCTGATAGGTGAGCACTCTATCTCTTCACCATTGTCCAAAATTCTTCTGATATGTATGTTCGCTTGCATAAGGCACGTCAGTTTCTCTCACATGTTAGTGGGAGTAAATAAACTTTTATGTGAATGTATACTATCAAAATTGCAAACTATCATGCCGTAGAATAACGGGCTTATTCTGTCACGTTTGTGCGTCTGTGTATGTGTGTGTCTAAGTCAAGAAACTCCAGAAAGAGAGGGAATACTATGACGTCGGTTTGGTGCGTTGGAACCACAACACGGTAAAATTGGGTGAGACGTGTACTACGACGTCGAATTCGTACCCCGGAGCCAGATAGCTGTAAAATGGGGTGGGCCCCAACGCAGTAGAATGGGTTTCCATGGTTCTTTCGAATATCTATTTCCCAGCATGTCTCCCTAACGTTGTTGTCATCCTTTTTCAAAAGGAGGTAACACATGTGCAAACGACTGCTTAAATGCAGTACATAGTAGCCAACAGTTTACGCGATCTGACGTAGAACGCTATTTTTATCACTACAATAGTGATATTCATGTCATTCCATAATAGCACATCATTCTTGCTAATAGCTGAGAACGGAGCAGACTCATACTTCGAATAATGTTTCAAATTGTGGAGGTTTGAGGGAAGCATAGAAGTGAGATCAAGCTGGATTGCTCTCCAAATATAGAACTGAGAAAGGAAAAACCATAAAATCATTCATCTATACTTAAGTTTTCGGGTAGAAAAAATGGATAAAGCTTTGATAAAAAAAAGCAATTCTAATTCCCCAAAAAAAGTCGCTACTGCTATTTCTTATTGGTCTGTGAAAACGAGCGGAGCGAACACCAAAATAAGCTTGAAGTCCGGCTTTAGCCGGACGTTCATGCTGGTATCAATTAATTGTGGAAGAATGTGGTGTCAAAAATGCTCCGTTTTGTCAAACTGACACTCCAATTCACTGATCTGAAGAAACGAGAACCGGTGAACTCAAAAAATCAAAAAAAAAAAATAAAATTTCTCGTTGATTGAGAAGTTCTATTGAATGATGATACCAATTTTAAAATACATATTTTTTGCTTTGAAAAAATGTTAACAACTTACTTCTCCAATCCAACATTTAGCTTATCCTGAATGGTGAAAAACTTGCAAAAGGGCTTTGCCTCCAAATTACCAGCAATCAGCAGCTACATGACAATGGACCAGGCTCAGAGATAATGGCGCCGATAGGATTTACAACATTTGCTGCGAAAAAGTGCTAGAAAGGTGACGTGATAGTATATATATTTGGAAGCATATCAAGAGGAACGACAGGTCCACGGAGTAGCTGAAAGAAACATGACATAAACATTCTCTTGTAATGTGAGAATTCGGCGGATTTGAGTGTAACATATTTCTTTCTAACTTCATTCTTTCGTAACCCTTTTTTTTTCTTAAACTTTTGAAAACGCTTCATTGTGCTTCAAATGATTAACTTCTCTGTGGATGTGTAGTTACTCTTCATATGTTTTCAAATGTGGCAGGATAGCAGTGCAAAGTTGGAGTGGTTTCAGACGTCCTGGGGACCCTTCGGAGGCTGGGCCAAATCCCTTCATGGGTTCCAGGAATCTGGACGAGAAATTTCGAATTTCGCAAATTCAGTTAATTTAATGTCGTTTGATAGATAACTTCAATGCTAGAAAACTTCAAATATAGAAATGTTCAATAAGGGCCAAGAAAAGTGGATTTTTGTTTAGAGAAATCTGATTTTTTTTCACTTCGACCACTTGAAATCTGAAAACAATTGCCACAGTTTGCTAATTCCAACGTTTTACAGTAGAGAGGAGGGGTTCTAGGTAAGTATCAAGTTGCGCATCCATTGTTTTTCCCATTGTTCTTTTTCTTCTAGCACTAAACCATGTAGAAATTAAGTGACTAACGTACTCCGGAGTGCCACAGTGTTTACAATTCTGGCTAATTTTTGTTATGTAGCGACAACAAGTCACATGCTCTATGATTTATTAAACTAATAGGAGATTATTTTGCTGTAATGCGTTCAGTTATAAATTCACCATTTTTCATAAATCATAGCTGCATAAGCGTGACCGTTCTGAAACTTCTCCCAAATGTTCCACTTGCCAGTTTACTCTGCGCTTTAAGCAAAACAGTATCCCACATCTCTCGGCTCCATCCACCGATGACAGAGTTGGAAACCTGGAATTACATGTTATTGATTGATCGATTTGATTGAGCTGGACGAGTACACACTACAACAAACATACAGTTAGCCCCGAACGTGTTCGTGTGAAACGCTAGTGAATGAAGTGCGCATCGAAGACTTATTTTGCTTGCATCACCCAGGAAACAATAGCAACGCAGTTGGGCCCCTCGCCATACCTACTTCTGCCTTATTTGCGGAACTGTCGCGTCGATATGGTTGAACTAATTTGCGCCGACTACACGTTCTAAGCACTGGTGATATGTAAAGTGGAAACTTCGGAGGGATAATGTGCATCCGCATTTCTCAGAACTTTTATGAATGTTGTTATTCGATAGAAGAATCCTTAGGCAACATATGGTTCTTCCACGTGATTTTCTGCCCCAAAAATCGCCAGATCAACTTACATTGGCACGTTTATGCTTATCGATACTGTTTTCACTTGTGTGAGTACTGTGGCATGTGCTACTGTCGTCATGCGTTGCAATAGGACAAGAAACTAGGTAAATGTATACCCACGTATCCTTTAGCGAGAAAAAAGTTGTAAATATTGAGTGACTTCTCATATGATGGCGTCAATCATCTATAGCAATGTGTGAGAAACGGAAGACACTCACGGAAAGGACGATCGTGAATTGCTGGAAGTAAACCGGAATGGTGGCGGTGTTCTGCTGGCTGTATGCTACTTTCGTAATGATTTCGTCTTCTACTACACACGAGAAGCCACCGGTATCTGAACTGCCTCATCTCGGGAAAATGTTGCAAAGACAAGAATGAAGTGCCTACTGGCAGGAGCTTGTGGCCGAGCCGGGGTTCCAGCCCTCGAACAATCTATGGGAGTGTAGTACGGTGTCGGTTTGATTTGTTTTCCTATGTCGGATACGAGGCTCTCAAGGCCCGCTTTCTTCGCCTCTTCTTTGACTACTGCCGTCACCTTGAATAAATTACCGTCAGTATTGTAGATAAAGTCAAAAAAAAAAATAAAAAATAGATTCCTTCTAATTTCTCACCGCCTTTTTCACATATTTGCGGAGATTTTTAACAGCATCATTCGATGTTTTCGATATTGACGGGTTATTCTGCTGGACGGGAGCATCATTTGAATAAGCACATTCGAGAGGGATTGTTGTGAGCCCTTCTCCCCGGATTGTGATTATCCTCTCTGAAATCGGTGTTTTCTTGGAAACAATCGCGTTTTGTCCTCGAAAATTCTTTTTATTCCGAAGTGAAAGTGAAAGTGGACCACTCCAGAAAGAGTATCTCCAATATACGGGACCTCACCTCCAAATTCAAAAATTTGCCTACAGAACCGTAGAGACATCTGGTAGTAAGTTTTCAATTTCATCTGGACTCTCTAGATCGAATCCACATTTTGAATAGGCGAAATGAAACGGTATAACGGAAGTGCAGTTTTTCTGAATGTTATCACATTTACCTTGACCAGGTGGAAGAGTGGCGCAAGCGAGAAGAACGGCCGGAATCGACAGAAGAACGAATTCATCGAACATTGCCGTGTTGCATCTTCACACTAATTCTGAAGGCTTTTATACGGAGCAAATTTTCCTTATCTGCGTTTTCTTCTGAATCAAAGCCATGAAAACTTTTCAGCTCTAATATTTGTCCGATATTTATTCTTATATATCAGAACAGCGTGACAACCTTGAATGGCTGGAGATCCATTTCTGAAACGATGAATCAGTCAAAATTTTTTCCTTTAAAACACCTGGCTCATAAATTTGAATCTTTTCATCATCGCACATGTCAGCTCGGAAGCTGAATAATTAGCTCTAGAAAATGTAGAGAAAATTAATGAGTGAACGAGAAATTGACTGGTCATACATGCGTAGATACGTAGACCGTACAGATACATATATGTCCATACGATTCCGTATATGTGATAGAGGAGAAATTTGGTGGGAACTTTTATGTTACATGTGTTAACATTTGTTTTCTTTTTTTTTTGTAAAGCGATGACTCAGTATTGATGAGGAAACCCTTTTACGGCTGTTCGACTCAACGTCCAGAAATTGCGGAACTTGCAGGAAAAATGCTCCCACTATGTAGATTTGTTCCTGATCCTGTAATGGAATCACAAGGACATATGTGTTGCGGTGTCGACGAAAACTTAGCCTCTACGCCTTAGGCGCAACTTAGCTTGAGAGAGAAGACAATCTTAACACGAACTTCTTCAACCTAGTTGCTGAAAACTCAAACGAAGCTCTCTCTACATCGACATCTAAATACAGAATCAGTGATTTATTGTAATGATGTTTTATTACCTTAGAGAGAAGGAGAAGTCTTGCTCGGAATGGAACTCAGATCCGTTCACCAGAAGTGCAGTTAAACTTAAACGTGATTTCAGACTGAGATTATCTACAACAACAGTCAATTTCTTGTTCACTCATTAGTTTTCTCTACATTTTCTAGAGCTTATCTTTCAGCTTGCGAACTGACATGTGCGATGATGAAAGGTTCAAAGTTATGAGCCAACTGTTTTGAAAAAAAATTATTTAGACTGATTCATCGCTTCACAAATGGATTTGCAGCCATTCAAGGTTGCCACGCTGTTTTGATATATAAGAATAATTATCGGACAAATATTAGGACTCAAAAGTTTTTATGGCTTTTATTCAGAAGAAAACGTAGATAAGGAAATATTGCTCCGTATAAAAGCTTACAGAATTAGTGTGAAGATGCTACACGGCAATGTTCTTCTGTCTATCCCAGTTATACTTCTAGACCTTCTCATCGCATTAAGTTAGGTCCGATAATATTCAACAAATGTCTAAAATTTCATCCAAGCTACATTTCCAACATCCTCAGAAATCAAGCACATTCAGTTTCAAGAAGAACGGTGAGCTTGATTGAGAGCAAGCAATTTTTACAAAATTCTATTAATTGAGAATTGATTGAATTGAAAGAAAACATTTGAAAGAGGGAACGGAACGCTAAGTTCAACGATACTGCTGTTCCGTTGTACTGTTGCATTGAAGCGCATGTCACCAGCAGTGATCGATTTAAAGGAATCACTCCACGAATCTGAGGTAGTACGGATTTCAGGTGGAGTATTCGTATACGGAATAGTAGATAATGGAGAGAGGGGGTGATTCCGTCCATTTTTTCCTAATTGCCGCAAAAAACGGCTCAGAAGATGCGGTGTATGCACAAGGCTGGCGCGCTCCCATCGAACTCATTGTAGAAAATAGCGCGCCGGAATGCTCGAAGCCGTATCTTCCGGGCGTTTTTTACGGCGATTATTAGGAAATCATTGATTATGGAGGAATCACTCTTCTCTCCATAATCCCGTATAATCTGTGATCCCGTATACGAATATTCCACCTGAAATCCGTACCACCTCAGATTCATGGGATGATGCCTTTAATAATTTTTTCTGCGGTCCGTTGCAAGCCTATCACTCAGTATCAGGGGAATGTGAAAACGACTGCGAGGATTTTTAATTGGAGAGCTTGATGTGTCCGCAGAGAGTGTCTTCAAGTATTTATCGATATAACTCATTGATTGGTTACCTTAATTCATTGACTTATGTTCGTCATATAGACGGTGGAGCTGATTTTTTTTTTGTACACTGAAAGCAATTTTTACATCTGTGCCAAGAGAATTTCTAAGATAATCGTCAGAGTTCTAATACAGTTTATAGGAGCGCTCTTCTGTTACTTGGTATTTAACTGCTTGATCTGCAATGTTGCTTTTCACAGTGATGTCTGTGTTTGGAAAACAGTGTCATCAGCGCGAGAGGGCAGCGAAGCCGGCACTGAACAAGGGACTCCTCCAGAGTCAGTAGACTCTTTTTTATTACTGTATCTTGCGTTAAGTTTTAAAACTCATGGCCAAGTTGGCGAGCTTCTAGTCCTACGGGTGTTGTAGGAAGACAATGGACACTGGCGGTACGGAAAAATAAAGCTTGATTTTTAGAGGCAAACCATCTCCTTCGCACCTTCCTTTCACGTGATTGCAAGGTTTTGGTCGGGGTGATGTGCAGAATACAAAGGTACTATAAGAGCAATCCTAGCACAGGAGAGAAAACGCGGTTATCGGCCACAATTAGCCCCTATAGGCCACCTTGGAACGCGCCACACAGTCTTGCGGCTAACCGACTACGTTCCTATCCGTTGAAAAATCTCAACACCCTCAATTCTGCACTATGCCGATATTGAAGAGAAACTCTGTTAAAATGAAATAGAACAGACAACATCTGGAATGAGTCTCAAAAATCCTTTCAAAATGTTTTTAGTAGCAAAATTTAGCAAGCCTTGGCAAATGCTAAAAATCAACATGAAAATTCGATATTCCCAATTGATTTGGATGTATTTGCAGGATCGTACACCTACTCTACGCCGCAGCTCGGACGAAAGCCTGCGATAAGTGGTCGAGAGAGAGAGAGAGAGCAGTTAGGAATGAGTTAAAGATGTCCATGAATTTTCTCGCTCAACACAATTATGAGGAGAAATTTTCTTACAACAGAGGAGCGCCTGGTATTGAAGCGACAAAAAGGATAGAGTTCTGGAGGAAATGTTTAGACTGTCAAAAGGGGAATAGAAATTATGTCGACGATCTAATTGCGCACCACACTCACACTTTTGGGTCACGAGAAGTTACTGGAAATCTGCCGACAAAAGAAGGATAAAGTCACTCGCGTATCAATCCACAACGGGATTTGGGATGCACAACGCGTTCTACTGCGTTTCGTAATCGTTGAGATCATTTTGGAGAGTGTCTCGGCTTATACTTGCGACGCCCAACTAATCATCAAGCCTGTGTTTTTATCCTTTCAGAAAAGTGTGGTACCAATTTATCAACCTAACAGAGATGAATGGCTTGGTTAGCGCTAAGGAGATTTCGAACCATCGACGGCATCGCCACAGCGGACCTCTAACCGACTGCGCCACATCCGTCTCTTACACTATTTACTTATTTACTAATTTACATATAAAAATGACTGCGCTACACGGTAAGAGTTGATGGAGTAGGTGTTTTCATCAAAAGAGTATGGGGAGTAGATTGTTTGGACCGAAATAAATGTTCAAGAGTGAAAAGATGTTCCAATGTTAATAAAAGCAAGCTTCGATTCTCTCCAAATTCCACGTGCAACTATCCAGCTACGAAGCGCAGAACGTTGAATTTGAAATTGTACTTCTGCATGTACTTAGAGAAATTCCACAGAGAAGATCATACCTAGTATATCATAGTTGTTCATAATTTCAATCTCGATCTTAGCATCGGGATAACGCGCCAGAAGAAAGACGCTTTGCCATTCAGAACTTACAGCAACAAAAAAAGTATGAGGAAGTTTCTGAGCTTATTGTGAGAAATGAAAATAACCATGAGAAATCGGAATTCCAGAAGTCTTGTTGCCGACCATCCTCCACCATAACGAAATCGACAACTTCATTGTAAGATCAAAGTTTTTCTCATGGATATCGCTGTTTCTAAATGCACGTCATACTTCTATTCAATAAAAGTTTTCTAATTAAAAAATTAAGAGAAAGGCATTATAAGTACACTTGGAAAGAGATCGTTACGCACAGGATAGGGAGAAGGTATAATCCCCTTACTGAGTATTACCTGAATGAAGCGAGGGAAGAAGGGCGGAGGTTTGTTGCCCTCCAAAAGGTGTTTTTCTCCATGAACAGAGTTGTTTCCACGGCATGGTTTCTTGCGTTGAGGACAACCATGGAATAATGTACGTGAAAACAAAAAAAGAAAACGAAAAGAAAGACTAGCAAAAGTTATGGACGAGAAAAAGAAGAGATGAGAAACGGCTGCTGCTTTTGAGACTTCGTCACTTTTAAAGGTATCACTAATCTGAGGTGGTACGGATTTCAGGTGGAGTATTCGTATACGGGATAGCAGATTATGGAGAGGGGGTGATTCCGTCCATTTGTTCCCAATTGCCGTAAAAAACCGCCCGGAAGTTACGGCTTCGGGCGTTCTGGCGCACTATTTTCTACAAGAAGCTCGACTGGAGCGCGCCAGCCTTGTGCGACGCCGCATCTTCCGGGCCGTTTTTTACGGCAATTAGGAAGAAATGGACGGAATCACCCTCCTCTCCATAATCTGCTATCCCGTATAAGAATACTCCACCTGAAATCCGTACTACCTCAGATTCGTGGGGTGATGCCTTTAAAGCGAACATAAAAGCTCAGCACCCACCTGAGACAACCGCTACATCAAGAAGGAGGACGGAGCAGGTAATTCACAACTTTTGCTTTGGTCTCTCCAACTGCTAGGACCAATTAGTTACCTTCTGATTGTTTAAGGGGAAATGAATATGTCGCCTTTTAAGTCTTCCCTTATGCCAATTAAAAGTCATACTGTAACCATCTTTAAGAGCACCACCATGTACAGATATCTGAAGAGCTTTGTACTCATGAACACCCTGCACTTATTGTGTGTCGGTCGGTCAAATATCGCTCAATCCGCAACTGTCTGACATCCACGTACCATTTAACGGAATGTTTCTAAACAGTATTGAAAGAGTTTAGGGTGAAGGAAGGTCAAACAGCTTCAAATTCACCTGCTGAATGTCTTTTGAAAAGCGTTTTGAAATGAATTCAGCGCGACTCACTTCATACACTCAGGTTTAAAAAGTCATAAAGCTCCGCTGGAGGACAACATAGAACTGTGTCTCACTTTCCCCTACAATTAGATGGCCTTAGTGCACTTGAGCAGATCATGGAATTGAAGTTCTGGACGTCCCTTACCAAAATCCTGATGCTCATATGTGTTCCTCAGCCTTATCCACATTCAGTTCCGTGACTAACCCTTTAACACCGTTGTCTCCAGGCCTTAATCACTCGCATTTCAGGAACGTGGACAGTTACCAAATACGATGTGGATGCGCTCATCATTGTCGAATGTTCCATTGGAAGGAATGAGATTAATACTAAACAAATTTAGTTTCATGCAAGTGGAACTGGACTCCTGAACGACCCAAAAAACAGGGAGCGAAAAAAGAGTCAAAAAGCGCTGGCTAGGCTTCTTTACGAACTCTTTCAAAAAAAAAAAAATTAAGATGCACATATAGTTTTTGTAAAGGTAATGATTCCCATGTAATGAAATATGAAATACATCCTGTTATTGATTAATAAAATTTTAAATCTTTGAAGTGGAGCCCGCAAATCCATCACAGATATACTTGTTCTCACTGAGAACGATTCACGCAGGGTTAGGATAACACCTAGTTGAAAACGAAAACCTACGAATCATCAATATAAAACGCTGCAGAATTTCAAATGAAGGTTCGAAACCTCAGCAACCTCCTATACGTTCTTGAATTTTACATGTGACATCTATAAAGCAGTGTATTCAGCGTACTTTTCTGATTTTTTAGAATCATAATCTATATGTTTGTGTACGGCGAGTGTAGCTCAGTCGGTAAGATGTTCCGCTGTCTGCACGATCGAACGAAGGTTCGAATCCACCCCGCGCTCACCAGATTTTTCATCCCTTCAGAGTCGATAATTTGTTACCAGACTTGTTATCATGCTATATAATAACGCGCTTAGCCCGTGTGTGTGTGTGTGTGCTTGTCTGTGTGTCACGGAAATACTCCATAATGATGCAAAACTCTGCACCGGTGAAGTACTGAACCATCGCCATGCACCTGTTAAGCGACTCTACCTTTTACCCATTGTCCAAAGTTATATAAAAATCGATGTTGGCTTTGAAAAGGCCAGTTAGTGAGGGAAAACAAACTTTTATGTGAATGTATACTTCAAGATTTGCAAACTATCTTACTATATAATAACGGTGACAGAGTGGTCACACGTATGTGACAGAATAAGCCCGTTATTATCCCCGGAAGCCCGGAAAAAGCAGAAAACGGAAGCCCCAAGGCGGTAGAATGGATTTCTATGGTTCCTTCGCATATCTATTTCCCAGCATGACTCCTCATGCTGCTAACATCCTTTCTTCAAAAAGAGGAAACAGGCGTGCGAATGCCTGATCACGTGCGAATACAATACATAGTAGCCAACAGTTTACGCAATCTGACGTAGAACGTTATTTTTATCAATACGATAGTGATATTCACGTCATTCCATGTTAGCGCATCATTCTTGCTAATAGCTGAGAACGGAGGGGACTCATACTTCGAATAATGTTTCCAAGTTGTGGAGGTTCGAGAGGTACATAGATGTAAAATTAAGCTGGATTGCTCTCCAAATATAGAGCTGAGCGTTTAGAGAAAAACCATAAAATCCTTCATCTATGTTTAAATTTTCGGGCAAAAAAAGTTGAAGAAAGCGTTGATAGAAAGAAAACAACTCTATTTTTACAAAAATGTGGCTACCGTTATTTTTTATTGGTCGTGAAGGCGAGCGAAGCGAACACCAAAAAAAGGCTGAAGCCGGACTTCAGGCTGGTCCTTTAAATGTTTGTATGCGCCAATGTCTATGTAGAATATTCTTACTGCCGCATGTGTTGAGTTTTTGAGGTCAAATGATTTGAATTGAAACATCGCTTGATAACTGTAGACTTGGGACGATTGTTGTTTATTGATTGATGTTAATTCCATACGTAACCCTGTATTGATACGAGGTACAGGATTAGTGACGATAATTGCTAACTCGTGTTTTTCTGTAAACAAAATTCTGGTTTGATGTAGTATGTGAGAGTATGTACTAAGAAAGGAATTGGACAATCCAGTAAACTCTGGAGTCTGTTTCTGCGGTTTTTGAGACCATTTGGAGGGTTTGCAATCCTTGAGGGAATTTTGTGAAAACTTCCTCAGATAATTTCTTTACGTTTCATAAAATTAACCTGAATTTACATTAGTTTTTTCTTTTTCCTTTCCTAGATTTTATGGATTGCATACCAATTGTACGATATTTCAGATCAGCGCCTTTGATGAAAGCTTCAAAAAACTTCGAACAGGGATTTCGCATAGCGAGGGTTCTGCAGCTTAAGAAGGAGAAGGATGTTTCTTTTCTTCTTCTTTCGAACATCCTTTCACTTCGAACTTTCGAAAATTCTTATTTATTCGAAGATTTGTCGACCTATCCATGTAGAACACTGATGGAAACAAAGAACGAAATCACGATGTCGACTCCTGATCTCTTCTCTTGCGTCCGAATGTTCAAGGATCCCATGACAATGTCCTAACCTTCATGGAACCTCTCTACATATAATCCAGTAATCTGACAGTTGTTGTTTGATGGTGTAAGAACTAGAGTGACTATTACAATAGTAGCTACACACATAGTTCTTGTCGCAATACTTGAAAAATTCTTGAAATACGACGACGTATTTCAAGAATTTTTCAGGAAGGGAGAGTTTGGTACCAAGGAAGTGTATGTTTGAAATTGAAATCGTCCGCAGTTTTTATAACAACATTTACTATATGCGGTGTAAAAAGTACAACCAAAACTGGTAACAATAACAAGCGTGGAATCTCTAACAATTAGTATTTCTGGAGTAGAAAGGTGTGAAAATGCTATTTTCGTAATCTCACCTATACGAGTCGAGTTGATAAAAACCTTCTTCTTGAACGATATCGGTTGTTTTTGTTTATTTCCAAGCACAACAAGTTTTTAGGCAGACCAACAGCGGCATCATATCCACAGGGATGATGACCAGTTGGTTTGTTGACGAGGAGTGAGCGCTGATTTTCCATCATGGTGATGTGTAACAAAGTCGCTCTCTGATCAAAGTTTTTTTCTGCAAAGAACGTGTACGAGCTTGATGCCTTGTAAAAAATCTATTCGTGACAAAAAGACCAAGTAAACAATGGTAACAGGTTTTTCTTTTGGTTTGAAAACTCTTCAAAACTAAGGATTCCTGTAAATCTTCAGGATTATGCATATCGTAATTGTATGTCTAGAGCTATTCGTATCGTTACGAATATCCATTCCTAGACTTGCGAATTGTGACGAAAGATCGTCGCTGAAGGTGGATCGTAATTTTGAGGCAGTTTTTTCCACTATCGCTATGCGTTTTCCATTCAGTTTTCACATCAGTCGCCGGTCGTTAAACCGCATCCTATTGAAATGAAGTCGTTTATTGCTTAAGATAGTGGATGTGGAATGTGTTACCGTATGTAGTATTTTGCAATGATTACCTTTTCCATTCCATAAAATTCTGGTATCCACGAAAAGTTCCAGATATTTAAGATGTTGTTGAAAGGCCCGTGCATTATTTTACTCATCCGTTGTGCATCCTCCACCGGAACAACAACTGTGTCTCTGCTCCGATCGAACGTACGCACGCACAATTGCGATTTTCTATGCTGTTCGTCCGCTTTTTCATCCGTGATTATCCGTAGATTCTAAGTTCTTCCAACTATCCTAACTTTTTTGAAATTTTTGGAAACATTTCTTTGTACCGGGTAGCTTCCTATAGCATCCAGGAAATTCTATGTACCATTACAGTCAATGAAAACGTTTTGGCAAAAATTTTCATAAATCCTCTGGTGGTTTATGATCTTTTTCTTAGGATCTGGAAAATTCTATTTTAGTACATAGAAATGTGGTTTATTGCTAATTCCTCTCAGTTCTACATGTGAAAAATATCTTTCACATGATCTCTCCATTTATTGAAGGCTAAAAAAGTTACTTAAAAACCTTTATTTGGAAGGAGGAAAATCGTTGAAGAAAAACACTGTTCTCACTGCCAAATAAAAACCATTACTATTGTTTTTTCGTTTAGAATTCTTCGGAATCGTTGTCTTATGACGTTAACCCGAACTAGACTCTAAAGATCGCATGTTTTCCAACTATGTAATGTGTTTCAACGGCAACCTGTACATAAACAACAACTTCATTTGAAGATTTCCGAAATCTGTATTATTAGTTCCAAAATTGTCTTGCACTCCGAAAATTGAAAAAAAAGACTAAAAAGTAAAAGAAGGAGTTTCGAGAAGCCATCATTTGGATTTCCGCTGAATGTTCCACAGAAGTTTTTGGGAATCATGGAGCCTGATCATTGAAAAATACAGGACAGGTTTTATAAAAGTAACAAGAAGAAAAGTTCAGCAAATTCCTGGTGATTTTCATGCTATCGCAATCACTCGAATTTTGACTTCTATATAAACGGGATTATTCTCATCGTACACCATCGTAAAATTCTTCTTACATTTTCTATTTTTTTTCTATTTTTTACAAGTTTTCTTACATTTGAAAGAAGAAAAAAGATAAAAACTACCACAATTTTACTGTTTTTTTTTCTCATATGAAAGGATGTTTGCTTGAATAAACAAACAAGGTCTCCAACCGTATGATCATTTTCAATTGTATCAACTCTTGTCCGCCGGTGCTAATAAAAGCCGATTGTGCATAGATCCAAAAAAAGAGATCCCACCAGGTAAACAACCATTAAGCGTGCCACAAAGCTTTTTAAACAGCGAAAGCACTAATTCTATCGTTCATTTGTGAAATGTGCTTCTGGGATAGAGGATAATAATGTACCTACATCATCCAAAAAATCAAATAGTTCTACATCGTACTCATAATTATTTCTTTGGATCCTATAACAAAATAAAACACTTACGAAGGAAATCAAATTAATTAATAGTTGAAATGGGAAAAAACAGAAGCTTGAGTGGTCCTAAAATATGCCAATCCTGTACTGGATAGTACCTCTATTTCGTTTTTTTTTCACGAGGATCCACACAATGAAGAGATCTTAACACGTTGATAAGCAGATCAATTTGTCACCACTTTTTTCTTCCTTTGATCTATGCAGTGTATGGAAGAATTGAACGAAATAAATTTCGTTACGAAAAAGGGTCGTAAACATTTTATTTTGGAAATTTTACTCCTGGTTCGTTTTCAAACAAAAGGTCAAAACTGTCACATGGGAACCTAATAAGTCTGAAAATTTCCCACAATTCCCTTTTTGCTACTTTGCAATCTTTAATGACTCTTGTTTACTGTACCTGTATATGTTCATCAAAGAGACATGCTTTGGAATATGTAGAACTTGATTATTCCCTTTAAAAAACAGGGCTCGAAAATATTGAAAACATTCAGTTTTTGCGAAGTGCTCAGGAAATTTTTTAAAGGGAGTCATGTTGTGATAAATTTTTGTTTCGTGCCTTGCAAGCTCGTAATAGTTTTTGTTCTTTTTTTTTACTTTTTTATTTAATTATTATTACATCATTTTATTAAAGGCCTCTCCGTTTGTGATAAGCTGGAAAAGCACAAAACTTGTGGATCTTCTCCTTTGTTAATATGAAGTATCTAGCCTCTATTACCAGCTCAATTCTTTACTATCAACGTGTAAATCCTCATCCTTAAAAATCTAACTTTCACAGTAGTCATTGAAGTCAAATATTTAAATTTCGTTCATGACATCGAACCTTCTTTAACGGTCTCACATTTAAAATGCCTAGTTACTTAATTTTAGAGCACCCAGTGTCCTCAAAGATGATCTATGAGATTTTCAATGTTGGAAATACCCTCAAAAGTGGATTGGGTTCAGAAAATATGTTGCAATTACTATGGAGCATAAACTTGTGCAGACTAAAGCAGACTTGTGTAGAATGATTCGTAGATTTGTAAGGCGCAATACGCCTTACAAATCTACGAATCATTCTACACAAGTCTCCATCTAAAAATCTCGAAATCTAAAAACACAAGAGCGATCAGTTTACCAGACGAAGCAACTCTTTACACTTGCTCAAATAACACGAAATATACTGAACGTACCTACATTTTACCACTTTTTCGGGTTTGAACTGATCCGGCTGATATTCCTGATCCGCGCGATTTCTGAACTTGTAGAGAATGTTCCACTATTTGCAATGATCTTCAGTAGCAGACGAAATCTCTTCAGTAGCAGACGAAACTGCGTATGACCGCAGTTTCGTCTGCTACTGAAGAGAATCCAACGTCGAAAATTGCTGAACGTTGTTTTTTTTTCCTTCAGCAAAGTCTACAACTTTTTTCCAAAACAATTTTTCCATTAGCGGTGCCTGTAGCAGGACTGAAGACTGTGCCATCCACATTCCGGCAAAAAAAAAAGAAAAAAAGTTCCTCCACCCTCCACTAAGGTTTGCTAAAAGTTCTGCAAGATAATTCGTAATTATTTACAGAGTATCGTTCAATTTTCTCTACAGTGAACATCGACGTCATATTCGGGATTTTGTCCCTTTCTAGCAAAAGAAGAAACCATATTCTAATGTCATTCAAAATTCTCAAAGTCATTGCTAGCATTGAAAAAATTCCTTTTTTTCCCTCTCTGTCAAAAAAGGTACTATTAGTTTTAAAAAAGTTTAGTACTAATGTAATTGTTAAGTAATCCGTGGTAATTATAATTATAGTAGTATTGTAGTAGTATAATTGTAGTATAATTTAACTATTAATAATAATATGATATAAAAAATGACAATTTCGACAACAAATTGGATCTCATTGTGATTCTTCGCTTACGTGCGAGTAAAAGTTCTGTGCATACATAAAACAGATCCGGAATATTGTCATTCAATCCAAGTCTTTGCACTTGTTTTTTTTTCATTCTGCTTTATTTAATGAGTAATATGACTATTTACTGACTAATCTGTACCTAAAACCATTATCACTTTTTCTATCTTCTTCCAAGTTTTTTTTTACTAACCGTACGCTTGTATCTTTTGTTGTTCCTTCATCTTTTCTCAGACATTAATTTTTTTCTGATTATTTTGCTCAAATTTTTTTTCGCTTCTGTCATGTAGAAATAAGAAAGAAATCGATGAATTTACCACAAATTTAATTTTTTAATTCTCGATTCTGGAATTTTCCATTAAGATTGTTCACAACACTTGAAATAATTTGATTTATCTGAAAAAATGAAACCACTAAGGCAGCTGAATTAGTTTCAAGCAGTGTGATTTTAAAACGCTTTATAAGGATGTCAGAAAAACTGCTTAAAATCCCTTCAATCAAGCATTCAACTTCTGACAAAATTGTTACTTTCAAACGGTAAGAGTAACTGAAACGTAACAGCATGTTTTTAGCACGAATATTTCCTGAAACGTTCCACAAAATGAATAGTGTCATAACGTAAATGTTATTGTTAATTTTATTGTATTGATTATTTTCTTGGTTTCAAAGGAAGATTATGAAAACGTAATGAGGAGTATGTACAGACGATAGTAAAAGACTCATCACCAATGATTCACTCTGGAGAACGTAAGAAAGTGGCAGTTTCCTGGAAATTCTCGCATTCATTCCTACTTCGGTGGCGTTGTTTAGTCTTCAACGTTTAATTTAAGCGTTTCTCAATGAGGATGTCAGAAGTTCCTCCTGTCTACTTTAGCCGCTATTTGATACTTTTGTACATCTGTTTATATATTATGCTATTGTTTCTATTCATATTTTGTCGCAAAATTGTTCTTTATGTTTTGTTTGGTTACAAATCTTATATTTGTTTTCATTCGCCACAACAAATTGGGTAATTGGGATAATTTCACATTCCTTCTGTAGATAATTTTAAATCGAGCAGAATATTCGCGTTGTTGCGCATTTTTAATTCGAAAACTATTGAAAAATACAAAGTACTCCTTGGTGACATAATTTGGTTATTTTCTATTTATACTCATATTTTAATTGCGGAATTGTTGTTTGGTTACAAATCCTAGATCTGTTTTCATTCGCCTCGACAAATTGATAGATCAATCGTTCAATCCAACTCTTCGAATTGACAGCGGCACGTACTATTGGTAACCTTAGTTAATTGTTTCAGAAATTTTATTCTTATCTTATTTTTTAAAACTTTACATGGTTTATACTCGCATTCTGGACGATATCCAAGGAGAAAAAAAAACACGTCGAGTCGGGAAAAAAATCCGCAATTGTTCACAGATTTTAGTCTTTTCCAATTGTCCACCTTCCATCTCAATCCACCTGCGGCGAAGCTCGTTCTAAACTTTCTGGGAAAATATTTTACAACAATTTTTGACGCAACCATGGAGCTCCCAGTTAAAGTTGTATCTACTGTTGCAGTGTTGATCACTTTTAAGGTAGTTTGGTAAGGATAAAGTGAATGTATAGGGATTCTATACTATTTCTTTTTGATTCAAATGCTTTGCATGCCTTCAAAATTCTTAACTTTTCGTACAGGAAATCAATTAATTTGTTTCCTTAAATTTTTATTCACGACACCATCGCCGCTGTAGAGTATATTCGATCGCAGCGCCTGCATTAAAGGCGGCATACCACGCATCTGGGCTGGTACCGATTTCAGGTGGACTATCCGTACACGGAGTCATAGATTATGGAGACCGGGATGGTTCCGTCCATCTCTCCCTGAATCAATCATTGTACGATGCCTTCTATTGCAGCGCGCCACCCTTGCACGCGTAGCGTCCTCACTGCCTATCGGGGCACTCCGAATTGATTTTCGACGAATCGCAGGGCGGAGGCGGCGCCAGGGAAGGAGCGTTGCAATGGATGGCGTCGTACAAAACAGCATTCTGAAGGCGGCTGTTTGCAGTGACGCAGGGAGAGATGAGCGGAACTACCCCGTTTCCATAATCTACGACACTGTATACGGATACCCCACCTAAAATCCATATTCGTGGTATGCTGCCTTTAATTTTTTGTATGCTCACATTAGGATAAAAGATAAAGGATTAAGTGTCTGGCATTAATCAATCCGCTTCGGATGCACCACGACGTTCACTTCAATTCAGAATCGCTTGAGGTTCTCGAAAGCGGAACTAGCCCGTACAATGACTTGCGGAGGCTAGCCGATGTGTCAAGTCAGTGTTTTTATTCTCCGAGACAAGTCTGGTAGCAATTTGTCGACCCCGGAGGGATGAAAGACTTGGTGAGCACCGGGGCGGATTCGAACCTCCGATCAATAGTGCAGAAAGTGAAACCTCTTACCGACTGTGCCATACCCGCCCGTTGCTCATATTATTCCTTAGAAAATCCCCAATGTGTCTCCTCCTTACCATATTATCTATTTGATGTCAATGAAGTCGATAAATCACAGTTGATTTTTGCCGGTTTATACTTGGCGTAGACGATCACGTGCACACGCGACGGCGATGTAATGTGCAAGGCTGGCAGACAAACTCATTGTCCTTGGTCACTTGCAGCGCTATCCCCTATATCAGGTGTGCGCCAGCAAATACCGAGGTGATGGAAAAGTTTCATTGAGCAGTTATCTTAGGACCGAGATGAGTTCACAGCTTTGTATTGTTTACTACTGAAGAAAATATCTAAAAAATACAATCGGAAGAAATATTGCAAAAAGTTGTACTAAGCTCTGCAGTAGCCACTGGAAATTTCATGTTCCCGACCCTACCTCCAATATATTTATCTTTAGGTTTGATAAGAAGTGCCACGTATAAATACGATGAAAATTTGGCACTTCTTATCAAACCATGTTATCCAATACTACTTGGTTCGTTTACTGACGCAAACAAGTACGAAAGCATTTCTTTGTGAGACCTTACAAAGACAGCTGATAAATATTTCCAGGGCTAATGTGGGTGGATATGTCGTTTTTCCGGTTTATGGTGCATTCATTTGCGGACAATTTTTTTCTGGATAACAGTATCTGCAAATAGGGCATCCTACCTATTTATTCGAAAGTAATTTGTCCAGTTGAAAAAATAATGTTGGATACGGACGCTGATCACCGTACTGCTTTCGTTGTCGACCGTTGCCAGTGTCCGTGGCGGGACACCCACTCCACGCTGTAGCGAAAACATTGCAAGTGAGCGTCCCACAACGAAGGCGACCGGAGGCGCTCGACCACGAAACGAAGCACAGAGATCAGATATCTTGGATCAGGTGCGGATACTACCGAAGACAGCTATTACAGGCAGGAAAATGCTAAATTTTAGAGCAAAAGAATGGAAATAACAATAAAATCCATTAGGCCCATCAGGAAAAAGGTAAACAGAAAACAAAAAAAAACTGTCAAGGAAACCAGAATCAGAAACAAGGAAGGAACCATCCAGAATTCTATATTCCACATTTGCCCCTTTTTTCATTACGTAACGGCGAAAATATCTTCCCTCTACAATTTTTTTAAAAATCAGTTCATTAGTTGTAAGAAACCACAAGGGTAAAGAAGGATACAGATTCCAAGTGATGTCGTTTAGATGTGGCGCAACCAAATTGTCAGTTCTGGATTCTTATTTGTTGCCACAGTGAAGTAGGAGGCATTTCTTAAAAAACGTTTCATTGTTGTGCCACATGAAATACGATTTCTATTTTGTCGTGTTTCGTGGATTCTGTACAGGTTGTCGTATCTTCCAAGATAACACAACGCTGTGATGAAAAAAGCAGTGCAACATCAATATCTGACTTCCTTCTCAGTCAAATAAAACTGATTTTCGATGGAAAATTTTCATGAAAAGACCATTACGAGAACGTAAACGAGAAAATCACCAAAAGATCAGCTGTAGCCACACAGGTGGTGCGATAGCAGTTGTTCCAGGCGAGATCTACAAGAATCGGCCAAGAGATTCATTACCAGCAACTGCTGACATCAACTGTGAACGTGTCCAGTTTGCATGAAGTCATTGAGTATAAACTATATTTCTGGCCGTTCTAGAAATAATCCAATTTTCTCTTCTTTTTTTCTGAGAGGGTCACGTCATGGACAGGTGAATTTTGCAAAAGGGATGTCGAAGGTATGCCACAAAAACGGAAGACGTTTGTAGAGGATGAAGTGCGGCATTTTTTTAGATACGGAAGATTTTTATAAATGTTATGAAAGATAAGGAGATAAAAGGATTCTGTACTATTTACGGGAACGGTCAACAGCTAGTTCAATCTAGTTCACATATTTATGCTGATTTTAAGTTGGTTATCTTTAAGTTATTTTTCTTCATATTCATGTTAAATGGGCGAGTGTGGTGTAGCGGTTAGAAGTTCCGCTTCCTGCACGATCGATCGGAGGTTCGAATCCGCCCTAGTGCTCACCAAGCCTTTCATCCTTCCGGGTCGATAAATTGGTACCAGACTTGTCTGGGAGGATAAAAGCACTGACTTGACACACTAGCCACTAGCCACCGCAAGTCATTGTATAGGCCAGTTACACTTTCGTAAACCTCAAACGATTCTGAATTGAAGTGAACGTGGGGGCGCATCCCAAGCGGATTGATTAACGCCAGAAACTTTATCCTTTATTTTTATTTATGTTAATCTCTTCTAAATCCTTACTTAGAAAAGTGTTTAGCTGAGTAGAAAATCACGCAAAATCCCATAAGTCCATGTAAGAACGCTTGAAAAGTTTTGTGGCTGAACTTTCTGATGACCACGCTGTTGTCTGAACATGTTGAAGTATACCGAATTTTGCTTGAAATACTTCTAGCACTCTCCATCACTTAATTAACTAATAACTAAATATATAATTAACTCAATTGATTAGCCTAACTTAATTATAATGTTCTGTCTTGAATATTTTCCAATAAGAATCATTTGCGTTTGTCTAAAGAACCATGTTGGCTAAATTCTTGAAAAAAATGTAACTTCTCCATCCTTACCAACTAATAGTTAGTCATTATTACTAATTTGTCATCTATAAATTAATTATTACTATTAATTCATAATGCAATAAGTCGTAAGGTTGTGCCTGGAACGACGAGTCCCACAAGTCACAAGCTTACTTACCGTAGCGCAATTAATGGCTGTTTCTTTGCCCAAGGGCAAGCAGAGCAAAGGTCCCACCACGCGCAAGTCTACAGTGCTCCCGCCGTCAAACACAATGGAATGTAGCACGGACATTACACCGAACTGCGTTAGACCACCAAAACCACTATTTCTACGCTGCGATCGTCCAGTTTAGCCGCGTGAATCCCCTGACGGGAATACAATTTTCCAAAGAGCACATAGATCGAGCCAGATCCTAAAAATATTTCCAGAAAAATGTCTCGAGATGCGAATTATTTTAGCGTCTAAAGGATCAGGCAGAAGAAAGAGGAAAGGTCTCTAAAGGATTTCTAAAACTCATTCAGCTAGCAGTACAATTAGTCTCCAGCAACGTGCTACGCCTA
The DNA here is from genome assembly GCF_031761385.1 of Necator americanus. NCBI lineage: Eukaryota > Metazoa > Nematoda > Chromadorea > Rhabditida > Ancylostomatidae > Necator > Necator americanus. The sequence goes on from NC_087376.1 coordinate 26,341,623, forward strand.
CTTAAATTTTTCCATGAGTTTTTCATGAGTTTTTTCATTTTTTTTAAATGTTAGGATCGGAATAGCCCTCTCGCACAATGCTTTAATGTGCAAAGGCAACATACCATGAATCTGATGTGCTACGGATTTCAGGTGGAGTATTCGTATACGGGGTAGTAGGTTATGGAGAGGGGGGTGATTTCGTCCATTTCTTGCTAATTGCCGTAAAAAACGGCCCGGAAGATGCGGCACATGTGCAAGGCTGGCGCGCTCCAATCGAACTCCTTGTAGAAAATAGCGCGCCGGAACGCCCGAAGCCGTATCTTCCGAACCGTTTTTACGGCAATAAAGAAGAAATGGACGGGATCACCCCTCTCTCCATAATTTACGATCCCGTATACAAATACTCCACCTGAAATCCGTACCACCTCGGATTCGTGGGGTGATGCCTTTAAGCGACAACTGTACTTCTACTATCCTTTTCTAATTAGTTTTTTTTTTTTCGCAGTAAATTATATTTACTTAGGGGTTCATAATTTTTTAAGAGGTTGTAATGTTATAAGGCAAAAATGTGTTAGAACTCAAACCAAAGTCAGAATGTGTACCCAAAGGTAAGAATATTTGCCTAAGGTAAAAAGTGAACTCAAATAAGTAAAGGGATTTTTTCTTACCTTTCTTTCTGTTGCGGTAACTTCTATGTGGGCGGCTGTCACGCAATGATAAGGTGTTCCCGCAACGCACGATGCTCGATGGTTCGGGTCCGCGCTTGGCCAACCAAGCATTTCATGCCTACTAGATGGACGAAGGGGATAAAAATTCTACTATGATACATCGGCTAGCCCCCGCAAATCATTGTAAAGGCCCGCACACGTTCAAATGATTCCGAGCTGAAATCGACAGTGTTCCCGCATTCCAAATAGATTAATCGATACCGAGCTGCTCACCTCTTTGATGTAGAAGTAGGAATAAATAAATGATTTACAAGAATAATGGTGGAGAAACGCTGACGAAAAATGCACGATGCAAAAAATGTGTAAGAGATTTCCAGCATTGAGTGATTGTCAAATACTATATTCAAAATTGAGAGCGAATATTTTTTTGTAACAACTCCTCACAGTTTTCCAAAAAAAAAACAAGGAGCTAAATCTCCTACAATACCACTTTAATGATTGGACAACAAGAAATTGACGATCTCTCCACGAAAAGATAAGGGTCGGAGTGAAGAATGTAAACACGAATGTGAGGAAGATCACACTCGTTTCCCCTAAGTACCTTGAAAAGTAGCACTGGAAACGGCAGTGTCGATCGAATTTTCCTACGAGGCGCCCAACAACGCGTAGCATACGCGGTCGCGGGGATGCGCTCTGCGTCTACCACCGTACAGAGGAGACAACGTCCGCACATTACAGCTTCTCGCACACGTCAGACGTTGTTAGAGTCCACGTGAGAAAAGCAAGTGATCACCAGGACCGTTTCTCACGGCAATCTCTTAAAACAGAATTATGAGAAACTGAACGTATTCGTGTTCATAATCGTAATCCACACCAGATCTCTACCTTTTCGCCATGAGACCCCAACATACTCAATTTTGTGGCACCCTATCTTTAGCACAGTTGTGAACTGATATTTTCTTAGTACTCACTGATCCTATAACACATGGATTGTCCTGGATAGATGATCAATCAGACTCTGATTCTTCTGCAGAAAAAAGTATGAACGCTAAAAAATCCGTAATGAGTAAGTGAACTAAAACTTTGAGTGATCCTTTTTCAGTTCATACGAACTAACCTTTTAGGAGAAGTTTTTTTTGTGTTACCAGATTTAGCTAATGAGATAGGTGGTCCCATCTTATGTGTTGGTCTTCGGGTTTGCCTATCGTTCAACTGATTTATGTAGGAGGATGAGACATCTGAGAGCATAAATCACTGACGGGCTTGATTTTCCAGCCTCTTACAAAGGTGATTATGTCGGAATCTGAGCTGTTAATAGAGAAGAATCAATAACAATCTTTGCTACAGTTCAAGTAAATGAAAAAAAAAGCCTTCAGAAAAAATTGACCTCATGTGATGAGTAAATAGAATCAGAAAAGATTGCTGCCAGTAGCTGAGAGATTTCAGTAAGCATTATCATATGAGAATTATTCAAGAGGAAGTCAAGTTGACTCTTTTGAATTCGTTATGAAGTGACGTCCTTCAAATACTTGAACCTTCGTTCGAATTCTCCAGAAAACATTTTTTTAGTGATTGGAATTCCGAATGCATTTGTGAATGAAACCTCCCATATAATCAACAAGTTATAGATCAATTCATATAATATTAAATATCAATGTACAAGATGAAAGAAGCTATGGATTTGTGAGAATTATTCACGACAAACGGCTTGCAAAAGTCAGATGTACGTTAGATTTGGTGGATTTTGAGGATTCCAAAAGGTACACATATCGGAACTAATCGGTTCATGCAGCAGCAGTCGTAGGGGCATTTACAATAAATCAAGGACATTATTAGGTATCCTAATAAACAGTTACTCATCTATGGAGGTCGTAAGAATTAAATTTTTTCATTCAAAGTTGATCAAACAATAGAACGAATTCTCCTCTACATCTAAGTTTTTCTTCCCTATCTCTTCTGGGAAACGCTAGCCTAACTTGGATTAATAACTCTGCGACCAGTTTGTCGCAGTATTCGATCGTCAGCGAGCGGATTTGATCACCTGTTGCGGCAGTGCTGTTTACCTCTTCCTCATCTACCTTTCCTCGGAACAGTATGCTATTCTGCATCCTCTGCTAAACAACTACTTTAGCCAGAGCGAGCTCATTTGCAATATTTTCTTCGTAATATAGAAGAAATTACCGGTTCTTAAATCAGAATTCTAAATTAAAGTCCTAAATTGTTGAAAAGCACTTTTCATTTCTTATAGAACAATTCTCATTTATTATCGGATGACAACTAATCCGAATTTCATTCATTATTTGCTACTGGAAAGATATTTTCGTTCCCCATTCTTCCCAAAAATACATTCTTCCTTCTCTATTTCATATGAATGTAGAATAGCAGAATTTGTAAATCCCACAGTTTCCTTTCTTTTCATATTTCTGGAATTATTTTTCTCTTCCCGTCGATTAAGAGAGTAAGAGATTTTTTTCTTACTCTGCTCCTATATCAAAAATTGGAGTATAAATTCGATTTCTGGAGTATTAATGGGAGAGAGAAGTACGCTTCGAGTTTTGTAAGGTGTTCCGTTTGGATAGAAGTGATCTTGTCGAGACCTAATTCCCTTTCCATTGTTCCACTTGTAAACTGATCCTAGAAAATCTCTCCCATCCTTTCTTAATCATCAGAATTTATGCGGTCTCTTCATTTCTTTTCCGTTAAATTCGAGAGAGTTCTTTTAATCGAACGAAGGTGTTCTGTTACACTTTATGAATCATCTATATTGGAAAGCTTTAGCTTATGATTAATCCACTTCCTCCTCTAATTGTTTTGCTTCGGCATCCACGGAAAAGGGAAAGTGGAGTTTTCGGATGTGAAAATGAAAAAAAAAACAGGTTGCAGCGGTCATTGTTCTAAGACAAGTTTTGCTTTTGTTCTATAGGGCACTCAAAAATTACAATACAAGTGAAATTTATTCAAATTCGAAAGAGTACTCAATAACTTTTCAGGATCAAATTTAACAGCAATTCACTTCAAAACGCTCGGATAGCGTGAAAGAAAAAAGACTTGATTCACTTATTGCTTCAAATACAAACTTGAAAGAAGGTTTGAGAAGATTTTCGAGGTTTGTATCTCTCCATCAGAGAATGAAAATTCTTACTGCGAAAATGCCCATCTCCTTCTACAAATCCAGGAATTTCAGCCATCAATAACACATGGAACACATAGAGCAATGGTGCACAGAAATAAGTCTAAAAAGAATGATTCACATGCTCTCACATGTATATTCTAAAGCAACAGAATGTTTAGGTAACCAATTAGTAACATGGTTAGAATCTTCCTCATTTTGTGCTCTTAGGGTTACTTTTATCGGATGCATTTCCATGGATGCTTTTCAATGCTCCATGACTCTTCATGGATGAATTTGAATGAATTGAATTTCTGCGATATGAAGTGGGAAGTCAAGAGTTTTTACCGCTATAGGTAAACTACTTCCGGATCTCATTTGTTAACAAAGGATCCCATCCTTGAAAAATTCCCCCTCATATGGGGACTATTGAATGAGATTTTATGTTGTATGGTTATAAATAATATTTAATTAAAAAGTCAGGATAGTTGTGGGACGTTGAGTCATGCGTTTTCGACCATAAATGTTCACCTCTTTGTTGTTAGCTGCGGTTATTCGATGATCTTTAATTACATCGGAGGAAATGTGCAAATTGGAGGCTTGAAAATGCGAAATTGAGCATAGTATTGATCCACGAGGTCTGTCGTACTTTTCTGCTATTGCTTCCAGCTTTTTCAAGTATTGCACTCATTTATTTATGTTCAATCCGGGTATGTTTCAAACTGTTTCACTCCTTCGCAATGAACTATCGATACATCTTCGGATTTTTTTTTCAGGATTTTCATCGCTACTTTCAATTCAAGTGTGTTATTTGTTTTAGTCACGAAGCGAGAATGCTTCAATATCTCTGGAAGTCAGCTTCTTTCGCTATGCATGACCTGACGAGGCAGTCAGTTGTGGAAAGAGTCGACAATTCGGGGATCTATTTCACATGCTATTCACTTCTATATGCATAAAATTACCACCAGTCTTCAGCGGTTCTGCAATTTATTGTGGAAAAATGCTGTTTTGGCTACCGTTCCCCGAATTTCTAGTTTTTAGCGGCTAATGTCGTTCAAAGGAAAGCTCAAATCATATCTGATTAGACCGCAAAAATGTTATATGCCCTCTGCCGTAGCGACTATGTGTCTTTTGTTTTGCTGAATCGCTTAGCAGTCGTGTCAGTGAAACTAATAAAGGCTCAGTGACACTTGGAGAGCATAGGCAGATGAGAGAGAAATGGAATCGCTCATGCATGAAACTAAATCAGCTAATACGTCCAGCACTTATTCAAATTGTCCCAAAAATTTCCGGAATTTGAAGAGCTTTCTGGATTTTTTCCTTCCGTTTTACCTTGATATAAACGTCTTTCTTCTCCTCATTCCCCGCCCAATTCAAATTCAATCCCTTTTTCGTAAATGCTGGTTGACGGGACGCGTTCATTAGGTAATTTCTATGTAGAGAGCATTCTTCTGTCCATCCATATAAACAGCCTCTTAGCCTGATGTGTAACCTCTTCAATCTGATGTTCCTCTACTCTACGCCATCAGGGGTGGGGAGAGAGAGATTTTGGACAACGATTCGATAGAATTTGAATCCGCATTGTCGAATCTATTAGCAAATAGCACTGTGGCAGCACGCGTACTTGCTGAAATACCCGATTTAGCAAACAAACCGACTACTTATTTCATCGGTGAATTTTTGTCGATTCAGCGATTCACATTATACGTGTTTCTATCTCCATACATACACACACACAGTTGCCCACGTTAGCTTCAGCATCGCCGAAATTATCGATATTTCGTTATGTGCAAAGTATTGGCTTTCGCTATTTTATTCATGGAAAAATCGACGATTTCTGAGCTGAATGCGGCTCAACTGTTGTCTGTTTGCCTTCTTCATCTCCTTCGAATTATTTAAAAGCATTATTTATTTTATTATTTATTATATTATGTTTATTATTTATTATATTATTATATTTATTATTTATTTATTATTTATTATTTATTATTTAAAAGTATTATTTATTCAGAGTGATATTTAAACGAAGGTTGTATTTACGTAATTCAGTCCATGTGGTCTCCATTCATGGCTAAGACTTTTTTTTCTCTAAAGTCTATAAAATAACAAATTTTTCTGCAACGCTTGTTGACCATTCCCCGGGGGAATTGTGAGAACGTACCATTTCAATTGAAACCTTTCTTTTAAATAGTAGTTTGATATCCATGTAATAATACCCATAAATCCCAAACAACGTCTACTAATGGATGGAACATCATACGATCACGAATAAATTGAGTCCCGTTCCGCTTATATCGACTTCCATTCGGCGGCTTCATATTATTTTTCATCTGTATCATTCTCTCTCCCTATCGATCGATGACAAAAGGTTGTCGAAAAGTGTTTTTCCATGTTATTTCAGCAGCATTTGGTTCCGATTCAACAATGCGGAGATAAAAAAAAAACGCTTTGTTTTCTGTTCTGCAATTTCACGTTTACTCCGCTCATTACCTCGTTATCATCTGTTGACGTTCACTATATCTTTTTTTTTCAATTATTTTAATTAATTAGGAGAATTCTGCAGGCTGATGAATGTTCTCGAAAGGCATCTGCACCTAATAACATCTCAATTCAGTTCAGAAACGTAAGGCCACCTACTAACCACTATATTAAGGGAGCATGTTAATTGTTTTCCGTCTTTCTAATTATTCCGTTTCCCTTGAGGAATGAAATGCCAATTCATTGCCGAGTCAAGACGCTATTTCGCTTTTGCCCGTTGCCTCGCCTTCGTCACAGACTGCTGATGTTAATGCACGCTGCATTTTAGGATGCACTTCAGCCATATGTATACATGTATATATCACTAGCTGGCTGTATCATTTGTAATTCATGTGCGCACCTTACAGAATTCGAACCGTTTCTTCTCCTGAAATCTCATAAGATGCCCCCACTGGTTCTTTTGTTGACATATCTTCAATAAAATCATCTCTATTGTCCCCACAAAATTATTCCTCTATTAGAAAAACATTAAATATCTCACAAGACCTACCGATTATATTTATATTCCTATTGTTCTTGTACTTATCGTCATGTTTATACTTCATTTCAAAATTGTTCAAACTCCTCGTTAATAATTTTATTGCTCTTCAATTTAGCCGTAAAATTCACTATATTACAACGAAATAAATTTGAAATTTTCAGGTGTTCACGAGGCGGGACACCGCCTCGATAAAACGAGAAATCCTGAAGCGATCACACGTGGCAGAGGAACCTCTGCCCCTAATTGACCCTAACGAGGTTGCATTTTTACACGCAGCAAAGGTATGTGCTTGAAATTCAAGTGCCCGCACAAATGTTCAATTCTAAACGCATTCAAATAAGGCAATAAGTGAAGGAGAACAAAATAATACAGCTTAGTCTTACTGTACATATTTCAGAGTACATCAATTTTAGACCGTTCAAAAGCGGTACACATTCAAAAAGCATTCCAAAACATATGTATTCAGTGATTATTCAGTTGTAACGAAAATTCGTAACTCATTTCACCTCACCCTCGTTTACGATTTGCTACAGATGTACATAGGATACGATAAGCACGTAAATAGTCATTAAATGAGGAAAAGGAGACAAACATACAAGAATATAACATCTATACTACTGGTCTGTAATAAATGAAAAAAAAACTCGATCATATTTCCCATCTGAATCGAATACTCAGCGAACAATTCTGTTCTGTTGAAATCTCGCAACGACAAAAAAAAAGAGTTCTCATTCAGTTGCAAAAAATGGCTACAGTTGGACAAGCTGCAGCCGGTGCGTCCGCATCAGCGATCACAACACCAAACTCACTGTGTTCGACACCGATTTCCCTATATCCACAAAATCAAATATATCAATACATGGCAGCTACTTCGTTCACGAATCAATTATGCGAGGTAACCTCAAACTCAAAAAAAAATTATTATTTTTGTGGAAAAAATATTCCAGGGAAGAAGTATCCTTGAACTCAACTATTCTAAACACCATAGCTACAGTTATTCCATATCCTAGTTGCTTACAAACTTTCTTTTCAGTTACACTTGTTTTCTTAAAACTAAATAAATAATTTTACGTGTATTACGTGAATGATATCAAAATGGACCTAGATTCTGCTCCAAATTTCTTCCACTGCTCTATTTTGAAATTCTACTTTTTAACCTTACAAAAGTAGTTCTTTGAGTATTCCATCTCTTAATTATCATTGAATCAGGGAATGCGAAGAGAAATTTATAAACGTACCTAAAATCGAATCTGTAAAATGACAACTTGATTTTAGTAACTGTAACTTGATCTTCAAAAAAAAATAAATAAAAATAAAAGTAAGTCCCTTCAAATAAAATGTGGAACTTTTCCAGCATTGAAGACATATTGCTATTCAAAATATAAGTTGTATTTTCAACGGATTTCATCCTAGAAATAAAGTAGGCTGACGCTAATGAACGTCTCCTCTCAGAAGAACGTTCTCACTTGTTTTGTTTTATTTCCAACATTTTTAGTTCCAACTTTTGAAGATTGAAAAAAGAAGAATATCACAATTCTCCTGTTGAATTTTGTGGACAATCATTTCGTATTTTCTGGAGCTGCTAATCTTATTCACCGTTGTACAATATCCTTGCTTATCCATCATTTATTACTGATAATACTTCTAATTTAGACAAGTAAGATTTCGATGTAGTCCTTTCGTGTCCAGAATTTCAACTACATCCTTAGCAATTTATTCATCGTAAATCTGTTATGAAGTTCAGTTAAAGGTAGCATACCAAGCATACTATTAGAATGAAAAGATTGCGCGAGAAGTTCATTTCACGAATATGTGCGAGATCACTCGGCGTTCCAAAACGCGTTCCAAAACCTCAAAGATTTGGAATCACTCTCAGTTCCCTTAATTATACAGAAAAACGGCGTGAGAAATGGCCGTCGAGCTCGAATATTCCTATGAGGCACCTTATAACGCAACCATTGTATATCGCTGATTCACTCAGCAGTCTATCGATTGGTTTTACACGAATAGGCTGCTGGAAAAACCCCGTTGATCATCGTTCGCTCGCTTGCTCTGAGATGCCTCGTAGGAAAATTCGAGCTCGTAGGCCAATTCCCACGCCGTTTTCAGGAAAATCAAGGGATTGACCGTCGTGACGCTCATGCTTCTAATCCACGGCCCTTATCGCATATTCCTACGGAGAGGTTCAACAACCAAAGTTTCTTGCCATGCTTCGTTTAAGTGTAGTCGATGTAAACCTAAGAGTGTAGCAAGAGTGTAGCAATACGTACACATTAAATTTGATCATGAACGTCTACTCTCCGTGCTGCTTCATTTTGTCAAGAATCTGTCGCGTGTTCGTTGTGGGACGCCTACTTGACGCCTAAAAGTTGCAATGTCAGGTGAGCGTCCCACAACGAAAGCGTCGCGGAGACGCGACGTTGCAAAGGAGCTCGAGAATCAACAGTTTTGATTCGATTGTACAGCAGTGTTCTGCACGAGTAATTTTATTTATGTCGGTAAGATTATCGGGCTCAGTTGCACAGATGTTTTGGATTCATTCACGGTTTATTCTTAAAATCCAGGTATTCGGAGTGAGCACTTCATGATCTACCCGATTGATTGGTTTCTATTATAAACTTCGAGAATTAATGTCCAACTTTGATTCTGCTGCTAATCTCGTTGATTTTGCAGAAAAGTCTTCAAGATTCCGTAATATAATTCATATCGAAACATTCGCTCTAGCGTATACGTAATTCGAAAGTGGACAACAAGAGTATCTTGATGCTTCGTAATCACATCCATGTGAGATTTAAAATATTTTCCAAAGGATTTTAGGGTTTTTTTTCGGTAATTTTCCCTTTCAATTTTCCTATTTCTGCTTTTTATGAGATAAAAACTCCATAAAAATCTATTCCTTAATAGTTGTCGGAAGTAAGAAATTATTTGGAGCTTTTAGAAGTTTCAGAAGAGTTAGAAATATCCGTCGTTTCTTGGGATTCTTACAAGCGCATTTTTTTTAGGATGTATAATGCTATGAAATTATTTGTGTAATGTGAAGGCTATACTCAAGGTAGTAAATTTGAAATGGTAAGACTCTGAAAAGATAGTTGTTGGCGACAAATTCAAAAAAAAAAGCTGCACTGCAAATTACGAGTGCTAGTGCTGCAAAAGAAACATTAACATATGTCAGGATAGAAGTAGGTGATGGATAAATCCACACCAATATAGATAATTTCATGTCACTGAATTAATCATCTTGACATGACTTTTCTTCGTCTTTTTTCTCTTTTCAACTTTATTTTGAAAAAAAGCAATAAATCTATTAATCTAATCATCTGGAGGATTTCAGAAGATTTTTCTGAAGCTCTAAATGTAACTTTCTATGGGATGGACAGTTTTGGGAGTCTGTTCTCTGTCTCTGTAGAATGTTTGACTCATCTTCAATCCACGAAAATCTGCTGTCTGGCTCAAGCTAATCTCTTACACAAAGTACATATATACAGTGTATAAGCTGCTCAAAAGAACTTGAGTGCATTGTGATTGCGGTCGAAGCGACGCAGTGGGACCTTCGCTTAAAGGCATCACCCCACGAATCTGAGGTGGTGCAGATTTCAGGTGGAGTATTCGTATACGGGATGGGAGACTATGGAGAAGGGGGTGATTCCGTCCATTTCTTCCTAATTGCCGTAAAAAACGGCCCGGAAAATGCGGCGCCGCACAAGGCTGGCGCGCTCCAGTCGAATTCCTTGTACAAAATAGCGCCAAAACATGCGAAAAACCAAATATGCGCCAGAACGCCTGAAGCCGTATCTTCCGGGCCGTTTTTTTACGGCAGTTAGGAAGAAATGGAAGGAATCATCCCCCTCTCCATAGTCTCCCATCCCGTACACGAATACTCCAGCTGAAATCCGTACCACCACAGATTCGTGGAGTGGTGCCTTTAATTACGCTTTTGAGTCATTAATTGCGCAGCGTTTGCAGATGAGTGCAGTCGTACCATTAACTCTTAGCTCTCTGCTCTGATGAAGTAATCACAATTGTTCGGTTATAATCGCCACCAAATATGTTCAACCGAACGCAATCGATAGCGCAGGGTAGAGGGGATAGGAAACGTGCGTCCCGCAACGAGAAATCTCGCGTTGCAGCGTCATGCGGCCATCCAGTTGCACACACTCAGCGACGGCTATGGTCTCACAGATGGAATTTCAGCATGATAAATTCAGAATTAGTGGTTTGTAAAACATTGTCTATTCCTTGTGATATCAGTTCAGGTAATAATATGTAATATTTGTCGGAGTGCCTACTTTGTAGGCTTTATAAAACATTCCATAGCGTCTAAGCTTTCTACGAACACTGGACGTAAATAGAATTTAACACTTTGACGACAGCGCGGCTCAACGGTGAGCCACAATTTTTTGGTCGCATGGGACAATGCGGTTCAACGTTGAGCCGCACGCTTTCCAACGGTTATTTTCCGTGACTTCCTAATTTTTAAAAAGTTTTTTTGTACTTAATTGATTTATTATCTTCGAATAATATCACACAAAACATGGGCATGGAAAAAGATCCCTATCTTTTGAAAACGAGATACAAGTTCAAGCGTTACTTGCAAATCCCACTTTTTGTGCATTCTTTAGAAACATCCAATGCATAGTTGGCTTTTTCATCCACCACAAATAATCCAGTAAAGTTTTTGATCTTAGCGGCTTAAGTGTCATAAAATTTAGGAGACTTTTCCTTGCTGTGCTTACTCGTTTCTTCGACAATCACTGACAATATTTCCTTGTCCAAATATAACTCGTAAAAATCGGCTGATTTGTGACAACCACGTGACTGATCATGTGGACCAAAATGTTGAGGAAATTTCCAGTCATCATGAGCTTCTGCGTCGCTTGACCATTCGTCGGTTCGCCCTGTCTACTTGACACCGACAATCTTTTATTACTTCTCGAATCAGACTCTTTATCCGCAAGCAGCATTAACGCATCATTGAAGGTAGAACTATTTTCTGTAGTTTCTTCATCAGATTCATCGAGTGCTCTTTCAGAACTTTTCTCCAAATCGTCCCAGATTCGTCCATTTTTGGCTGCTAAAACTCAATTAACTGTATGTAAAAAGGAATTAATGAGAGTAAAAAAGTCTTAAAACAACGCAAATAGCAACAAATACAAGATAAATTATGTAAAAACGCAAAAAGTTGTACACAGGGAAAAAAGTGGTAACCGTGGAACAACGCTGCTAAACGTTGAGCCGCGGTTGCACGGTTTTCTAAAACGTACCTGTCCCACGTGCCAGACACGCAAAAACGTGCACTGTCGTCAATCGTTTAAATTTCGCTGAAGCTATTTGATCTTGTGTTTCTGTTTGTATTATGTCAATTATATACATTCAGTTTTATGCATGAAAAAAATCTATATAAGCTGTTTCAATTGATCTTCTGTTTACTGAAGTTTGTTTATGTGGGTTTTCTGGTAAAGTTGCGATAATTACCAATATACTGCAGTAGTTTGAAACGGAGAGATCCAGTGCTCAGGGGGTTCTCGTGGTGTCATTTTGGAGAGTAAATTTTGAAAAAAAAAACTCTTTTTTTTTGAATAGTTTCATGAAATATTTTAGGCTTGCCATAAGTTGGCATTTATATAGTGGAAAAAGTTATCCTTTGCGATGATTTCCTTGATTTCAGCGTGCAACACCAATTTATAACGTTGAACGAAATAAGTACATTCCCTCAATTTGTATTTATCTCCTTTAGTGCAGACGTAAGTCCCTGTCCATATTGTTTAGAAATATAAGTGAGCTTCATGCTTTTTCTGATGAGCGTTTTTATCGAGAAGGTTTTTGAGTCATAGCTCCTCAAATGCGCAACATTATGTACGTTTGTAGTCAAAAACATTTGTATATATTACATGTGGACGACAACGATTGTTTTAGCATTCTTTTAATATTCTTTTAGTCGGGTGGACGCGGCGCGTTTATTCCAGTGCTCGTTCTCTGCTTGACTCACACTTACCCTCCTATCTGTCCTGTTCTAATCGATGATGCATCGTACTCAAGCTGGTTTAATGTGTTTCATGCAAGATATACAATACAGAAGTCACGCGTTCTTTTCTTGGATTTATTGGAAGCAATCATTTATTACATATTACACGATATTAAAAGTCAAAGTAAAGTCACTGGCGTATCAATCCACTTGGGATGCGCCAACGCGTTTTACTGGAGTTCGTAATCGTTGAGGTTTTTTGGAACGCGTGTTGGCCTATACAATGACTTGCGGGGGCCAGCCGGGGATCAAGTCAGTGTTTTTTTATCCTCCCAGACAAGTCTGGTACCAATTTATCGACCTCGGAGGGATGGAAGGTTTGGTGAGCATTGGGGCGGACTCGAACCTCCGATCGATCGTGCAGGAAGCAGAACCTCTAACCGCTACACCACACCCGCCATATTACACGATATTATTATAATATATTCATTTTTGGGAGGTTAGGAATACTCGTGCCATCCAGTAATGTAACCCCTATGATAACAGAATCTTTATTCGTATCGGTATGCTACCAATAGCTAGATTATCTCAAGGCTGATCAAGTTGTACAGCTCCAGAAGCGTTGTAATATCTGGAAAAAAGGAATAATTAGAGGGAGCAACCTCAAGGTGCAAGGTGGTATGCTGTAATTTTGCACTTGAACAGTGTTTGGCCTTTTTTTGTTAGGTCACAAGAAAGAACCTGTTTGAAGAGTTGCCCACATTGGCAACATCTTGTTTCAGAGACGAATGTGTTGTTTACTTCCTATCATATTTATTAATATTTACTAATACAACAAAAAAAAATTACTCTTACATATTAATTTTGCACAACAAATCTCTATGCCAGCAGGTGATTACTGTAGAAAAAAAGAATTAAGCACATCATATTCGAATGTTAGTTAATGCTTTACATTTCAGACCTTGTTCTGTTTCAAAAGAGATTGCCTCTCACGTGTTCAATGAAGGCTCCTTTTCTTTGACTGCAAGAATCATTCTTCTATTTTAAATTTTTTTTTCAAGCCTTTCCCTTGGTTCAGATTATGAGTTAGTATAACACCGGAATCGCGCTATTCGCTTTAGAATATTCCCGTTCATATAGCTCTAGAGATTGGAACATGTAATGCGTGGATTTCTTAAATTGTTTTTTTAGTGAATCTACTTTTTTGTCCTTTTCCAGAGAGCTAGATGAGCTAGTTCTTGTATATTTCATTAATCTTATTACAAATCTGCTTAAAAATAATTCTCTCCTTTCCTACTTAGTTTTCATGAGTATATAATGAACACAACATAATATTATGCATACGTGGGCTTTTTTCCAAGCTTAATTTAAAGTGGCCTTCAAAATGTGTGCAGAAACTCAACCAATGCTCTACAGACTTATTGAGTGCTGAAGATTTTCTTGGTTCAAATTCAGAAGTGTTCTCCGAAAACTTTCACTCATAAACTGGAAGCATTAGTTTATATAGAGTCCTTTTTCGAACTTTTCTTTATTTTCTTCCTTCACTTTCTCGGGTCTGTACATGAAACGTTTCACATTTCAATTTTTTAAATTTTCTGAAATTTCTATGTTAAAATCCCAATTATTTTCTATGTCAGATTATTCGGTCTCAATAATTCTTGATCTTGAGCATCACATATGTAACTGGTAGTAAACATTTGGCTATTGGTAGTGATAAGCATTTTGTCGTTGTAGCTATGTTTACTTAGTGCTGAGAACATTTTTAACTCCCACAAGCTCTGTATCCATAATCCATGTGGAACCAATTAATGCTCTAATATTGTCCACAGATCAATACCACTTTAAATATCTCCAATTGTCCTTTGAAGATCATTATTTTAACTAGAATTTACAAGGTTTTTCAGAAACTAAGAGGATAAAAATAGAAACGTTCATTTTGAGCTGAAAACACACTAGATCTTACGGCTTCGGTTATTAAATTATTTTGTATGGTGCAAAAGATTTCTTGGATCCCACTGTTTAATCCCAGATAAAACATCTTCCTTTTGTTCTTAGTATAATTAGAGAGAGAGTTCGAAAAGGGTTTTATTATCTACGGACTACGGAAAATTATTCTCACTATAAAAGTCACTGGCGTATCAATCCACTTGGGATGCGCCAGTGCGTTTTACTGGATAATCGTTGAAGTTTTGGAACGCGTATTGGCCTGTACAATGACAGTGTTTTTATTATCTCAGACAAGACTGGTACCAATTTATTGACCCCGGAGGGATGAAAGGCTTTTTTTGCACTAGGACGGTTTCGAACTCTCGACCGCGTGGCTACAACGGACCTCTAACCGACTGCGCCACACCCGCCACAGAATAATTGTTGTTATTCTCACCATACTTCCTACTAATTCAGCACGAATCTCCCGTATAGACGTAGAATTGCTGTATGTACATTTCCGACTTTTGATTTCCGTATTATCTATCATTCAGGATTTTTTTCTTCAGTTGGATATTTCTCTCTGGAACTCCTCTAAACTCGTGTTCAACTCACTGGACTTCAATTCAAGCAACTCTTGAGAACCAAGAATTACGATTGAGAGTTCAGAATCAATCCTAATTTTATCCAGCAGCAGAAAAAACTTTGCAATTTTCTCTCTTCTAACTATTGCCTCGATTTTTTAGAGTTTTTCTTCTATGAAATCCGAAAGATATAATCAAAAGTAACGAACACAATGCAATTCCTTTAAAAAAAGACAAAAATTGCGGAAGGAAAATCTGCTATTTAAAGATAAATCAAAATAGCGTTGAAATGTGTTAAGCAATTTCCCATTTTTGTATTACCTCCTCTTAGGGCTTTTCTGTCACGTTCTGAACAAAGTAACATTCACATCAACACGATTATTTTTCGATATTTGTGAACGGGAAGAAGTTGCCCTAGATGTGCAGCAGCTAATTATTAAAGTCGTTTCATCGGTTGCAAAGAAGAAAAATGTTGTTATCCTAAAAATGTCCAACCATTTGATTCTGTTACGAGGATTGGGCACGAACAGTAGAAGGTTATTGTAAAGATTCCTAGATGTATTCTAGCACCAAAGAAAATTACTTAAAGAATTGACAGCAACATTTTTCAAGACGTTCATGGCGATCCGCATTTAAGCAGTCGATGTTCAAAAAGATTTGGCCAAATTTTCGAAGATTTCCCGTATATCTCACAGGGCTATCCAAGATCATTCATTCGCGAATGAACCCTGTAAGAAACCATTTCTTTCCGTGAAGAATAAGATGACCCGAATAGAATTTGAAAAAATTGTACTTATTTTGAGGGGAGCGGGATTGGACACATTTGTTATTCAGTGATCAAACGAAGTTGGTCCTGCTTGGAAGCGGGGGACAGGGTTATGCTCAATTCCAAATTAACACTATATTCAATTACAAATATTAAATTCTTGCTGTTAATTCTATTCTTCACGGGAACTAACGGTGCTGAGAAATCATCGACAAATTAGTAAGAGCTTTTTGAACATTGACTAATTAAATATGGATTGCTATTATTCTAAGAATCTTGACGTCAGTTCTCTTAGTAGTTTAGTCTTTGGTTGACCACTTTTACGAATCTTCACTATTACTTTCGGAAAAAAGCTCCTTGGATTATTGGATCTTGCAGAAGTAGAGCAATTTTCTATATAAAGTAAAAAAAATGTCAAAAAGGAGTAGAACATGGTGAAAGAGGAGCACTTTTTTTTCTGCTGCAATCTTCGCATCATACGTCTACATCGCCATCATACGCCGCATGCTTGATTAAAACTATTTTAAGACGGGTCAAATTCCTGAACGGGCGAGTTCTTCCTGTATTATCATTCATGACTTCATTTGTGTTGATTTAAACGTTATGAACATACAAGTTCAGAGTTATGGAAATAATACAAGTCAATATTTTCACTAGATCCCAGTGAATTGCGGCCGTTGCGCTCATCGGTCCATGTTAATATTTAGTATTCGATGTTTTGTTCGCTTCCTGACTTTCATAATCCGTGGTCCATGAATAAATCAAATTTGCTTAGTATGTGATTCATTTCATCTACTAAAAATTTTATAATCATATACTTTTATCATTGCTCATGTTGGAATGATTCTGGAAAAGCTTAGATGAGAACTTTTTCTAATTTAAATTTGATGATTCATTCTATGATGCAGTCGTCCAACTGTTTTTTTCTCTTTGTAATACTTCTATTTGCATGGAATTTTGGCACGCAAGCTCCTTTTATGGATTGATGCATGGATCTTCTGAATTTTTAATTTCCTTTTTGCATTTCACTACAAAACTATTATCCGTTTTACTATAAATGAACAATTAAATCTAATTACATGTAAGTAATTATTGGTAGCGGCGATGCTTATTAATAGTCTATACTGAAATCACTTATACACAAATTCTGACTTTTTTTTGTAGTTTGATTCCTTCAATTTTGAGGCATGTGGAGGATCGTTAGCATAAATAGCAACAAGAGTTGCCACTGTATTGTATTTTGTATTTGTTTTATTTTTTTCTGTTTTCTCATTCTGTTTTAGTTGATCCTACAAATCGATCTAATAGAGTTACTATTTTTTTTTGGAACTTTTTAACGTTTTATTCAACTATTCCCTGTATTTCTCCTTAGAATTTCCACAAAACAGCAGGAATGATTCATGGTTTTCGAGTCATTTATATACGGTATACCTCAAATCAAAAATTCATCATTAACATCCAATTCAGATGCAACTTCAACCTCAATTAAATAACGCCTATGAAGGAATTCCAATATTTATTGTTCCTCAAAGTGGACTCGGCCCCTCAACTGTGTCCCTCGCAGCGCTTAAACGAGCAGCGGTAAGGAATTTTTAATTTTTCTCCTTTTAAACAGGAGTGTTAGTGTCAACTGGAAGATATTCGCATGTATTACATAAATTTCATGAACAGTGTTTAGGAAATTAAGACCGCTCTTGCAACTGCCCCTCAGGAACCCAAAGTAGACACTAGCAGTAAGTATTTCCCTTTAGTTGTTAGCTGAAAATATGAAACAATATTTTTAGTAATTGTTACAATGAAATTGATTTCAACAATATTTTTAAGATCACCACTTGTTATGCGATATTCTTATGAATTTCCAGATTTCTGTTCATTTTTTTTTACTGTGTCATTTTTTAAGGTTTAGCTTTAGAATTGCTTAATACACCTTATTTTCTTTCTTCACGTGAAGTGATTTCACATAAAATGACAATATTTCAATTGAGAGTTGAAAAAGTTGGAGGATTTTCTGCTATGATGTGTGGCATTTCAGGATGCAGACAACAGGCCAAAGATTGATGAAGTGAACATTGTCTCTAGCTATCTATACATAATTCGAAACAATAATTTTATTATGCCCTTACGTTAATTTTCCTATGTTCCTTTGTTATCAATGAAATCCTTTAAGGGAAGGGTCTACAAAAATTTTCGTTGATTCTTTCCTTCTGTAGATTTTATCCAGGAAATTTTGGTTTTTTATGAATGACAGGTAAGAATACGAAAAATCCTAAACAGACTTTGGAAACCTTTGGAAACCGGAGTCGTTGTGAGCACCTGAAGCACCAGCTCAGGCAATTTTTCCTTGAATGATGAAATGAACACGCAGGAACTGAAATGATAGTGAAATTATTTTACAGTACAATTCTGTCAACGCTGTCTTTAAAACCACAATAAAAAAGGATAGACTTAGACAGTTACCTAGTAGTGGAACTAGATCGTCGGATGCGTACATTGTAACAGGTTGTTATGCTTAGAAAATCGACAGTAGTAATTTGCAGTAGTAATTTATTCTTCACCTGGATCCAGAATCTCTGGTGAACTGAAGAAATCTCAAGCTCAGTTCATCAGTAAAAAATAATAAAAACAAATGCATAAGAATAAGCATTCTGTAAAACAATTAAAACACAAACGAAAAATAGTGAGGATTTTGGAATTAGTGTCTGACGAAACATAACAGATTTTTTCTTTCTTTCATAAAATGTAGCTCCATTGAACTACTGAAAACGATCGAAAACTGGAACTCAGTTGTGAAAATCAATATCAATACTCAGCTTCTGGGTGGACATCCTCTGCAGCGCGTTAACATTTTTTTATGTTAGAGGAAATATAGTTTAGTATTGTTTAGTGCACTATGAACTATTCATAGATCCAAACATTCTTGGATTAAAGGGATCTTGGCGTTAAATCTGACTTGGTATGGATTTCCGAGGGCCAAAGACTATACGAGGGCGTTGATTGCAAAAAAAAGGTGGGATCTCACTCATTTCTCCCAGCATCACTGTAGACAGACGGCTTCGGAATTCGGTTCTTTACTACATCCTATATTGCTCCTATATTGCAACGCGCCACCCTTGTGCCCCGCCCCGCCTGCGATTCGTCGAAAATCAATTCGGACGCCCCGATGGGCAATTCATTTCATTTCACGAATCGAATCGATGACGGGAAAGATGAGTTAGATCCCACCCGTTTTTGAAATCTACGCCGTCGTATAGTCTTTAGCCCTCCGAAATCCACACCACGTCAGATTCGTGGGATGATGCCTTTAAATAAACAGCTCCAATTAAACATGACAAATTTTATTGAACTGTTAGGACCTCCAAAAATTTTAAAAAAAAAAAAAACGAAAAAAGAAAGCAAAGCAAATTTTACAATGGAAGTGGCAATCTTCCGTTAATCATTTTGACTGCTCACGAGATTAAATACTGGGTCCCCCATAAGGTTACCTGAGAACTCTTCCGTGATTAAAGAATGAGAAGGACTCTTCCAGAATAAGATGGATTTGTAGTCCTTCTTAAGTACACTTCTTTAAGTTGCTATCAGCGGGAGAGATTGCTTTGGAACATCTATTCAGTTCGTGTTTGACTTCCTATTTTTTTAACCGCAAATATTTCCTAGCACTTACTTTCCACTACCTTCTTTAGCTACTTCTTTTAGAAATTATCCTTATCAACTACGTTAGTAGGTTACACCTCTAATAACCTCCAGCCTATTTTTCATTTGACAGTTCTTTAAATTAATTTTTTCAAACTATTTCGATTGTTTTTGAAATCTGACGTGATGTTTATAAAAACTTTTGCGAAAGGCGCGAAATGTTCAATCGATGAGCTTCCATCAAATAATGGATTCATATGAGCGATGTGCATATTTTATCAATTCATAGAAGCATTTTAAATAATTATTTTTCTAAATACATACCATGTAATGGTAAGAATTTCAGAACATTTTCACGTATTCGTTGGAGATCTCAGTCCTGAAGTTGACAATAAAGCATTAAAGGAAGCTTTTGCTGTTCATGGTGAAGTCAGGTATGTTCTTAATAAAAATTCAATTAGAAAGTGTGGACGAGAGAGCTTTTATCCTTTTTTCATGAGACTGTATGTTTTTCTTTTATAAAACCGCAGTGGCTGAATTGCTAGACACTAAACTGTTGAAATCATAAAATTCAGCGGATTTTCGATCCACTGGTTTTTTTTTCTCCCCAATCCAATAACATAAATGCATCTTATCATGATTTCACAATTAGACACATTTTTAAAAATGTAA
The DNA here is from genome assembly GCF_031761385.1 of Necator americanus. Classification (NCBI taxonomy): domain Eukaryota; kingdom Metazoa; phylum Nematoda; class Chromadorea; order Rhabditida; family Ancylostomatidae; genus Necator; species Necator americanus. The sequence goes on from NC_087376.1 coordinate 26,361,941, forward strand.
TCACTTCAAGGATAAAGTAGAGCTCCTCAAATTTCGTCATATTACTGACAAGTGTTACTTTTTCTCGTGCATACGCATTTTTGTACCACTTTACCTACAACCAGCAAAATTTAATCAAAGATCGAAACATGTTGGTCTTACCGTAACTATTTATGGGTAGACGTACAATGAAATCTGAGAGTGCAAAAAATGAAAAAAAATACTTGCCTACGTTCTACATAGTACAAAACATAACCTTAATAAATTTAAGTGAAGCGAAAGTCATTCGTGATTCACAAACGCAAAAATCAAAAGGATACGGTTTCGTCTCCTACCCTTCAAAAGAGGTTGTTTTGTACTTTTTTTCATAATAAAATATATGCAATAAAAATATTTCGTTGCAGAACGCAGAAAGGGCCATAATTTCTATGAATGGTCATTGGCTTGGGCGGCGGGCCATACGTACGAATTGGGCAACTCGTAGGCCAACAGATGAGGCCAGAGAAAAGCTTACATTTGAACAGGTCCCATATTGCAATGGATTTTTTCAAATGATACTTTCCATTTTTTTCCATAAATTCCTATTTGAGTTGTTCAATTTTTTTGTGAATGATTTTTGAATTCAAAATTTTCACCGTCTACATTTCAATATTTACAGGTGTTCAATTCAACTAAACCAGACAACACATCAGTTTATGTAGGAAACGTTAATCCAAACACTACAGGTGAATATTTGCATTTATTCGAGCATCATTTGAATTTATTATACGAACAACGGGTGTGTTAGTTCCAGAATTAGCTGGGATCAAAACAGGAGCAGATTTGATCTGTTCCAAAGTATTGCGTGTTTTCCACATGGTTTAGACGAATTTTAGCGGAAAGTCGATCGTCCTTAAATTGCAGAGAACGAACTACGGGAACCGTTTTCTGTTCACGGAGAAATCACAGAAGTACGGTTGTTCAAAGCACAAGGGTACGCCTTCGTACGATATGAACGTAAGGAATGCGCTACAAATGCAATAATGGATATGAACGGGAAAGAGATTGGTGGAAACACGATACGTTGCTCATGGGGACGAATGCAACAGTCGGTCAGTTGACAAGGTTTTCTGTTTCTATAAACTAAGACAGAACTCTGATGATAAGTCTGCACGCCAAATCCCGTATATGGTGTAAGGTCGCTTTGTTTACAAAAAAAAAACTTAGAGGCAGCGTTCCACGAAATTAAAGTAGTGTGGAAGTCTTGTAGAAAACGCAGAAGTCCGGGAGTAGACTACGAATATGAACGTGACCCCGCTCGATCCCTTTAATCCTCCTGGAAAACACGGTGAGAAACGCGTTATTTCCAACGTGGTAATTTCGAACGCGTCACCCTTGTGCACTCGTCGCATTCATTAATGAGCTGTTGAGAATCAAAGAGGGCTCCTTAGCAGCACGTTTATGTAAAAGCAACGAATAGTCTGCTGAGGGAACAGAAGCACGGAGAAAGGTGATGCTTTCTAATGTATTTGCTAGGTACAAACGTCTGGCGTTCCCTCAACTTTTTTTTTTCAGGATGACTAGGAGAAATTGTACAAAACCACACTCACATTCGTAATTCACAGCCCGAGCTCTATGTTTTACATCCACACTACGCCAATTTCGTGGTACGCTACTTATGACGTGAAGGTGGCGGTTTCGCTCTGCCTTCTTCACATCCTCAGTAAAAACACATCATCCAAATATCCCGATCGTACGTATGTTGTCTAAGCGCTTATCCTGGAAACAACGTCTACATACATTTTTTCTTTCATTTTTACATACATGCAAGAAGTTGCTGCACATGAGTAGAGATTGTTAGTAAATCTTTCCAAAACATTTGCGCCCGTATCCAGTAACACCCTTTCAGTTGGGTAAACGCTAACAAGCGGAAAAATGTGCCTTTGTTGTATTTATGACTATCCATTAATAATTTGTCCGCTCGCAAACGTATCATGTGGGAGTAATAATTTCCCACTCGTTTCGGGACTGGAAATATTTCTACAACGGCTAACCAAAGTGTCGTTGCACCAAATTTGCGTCAGCTAACAAAAAAATAATATGGATAACACGACGGGGAAAAAAGTCGCTGACCGTTTCGCCTTCTTCGTGTCTGTCTTTCCTAGGGCAGGTATATCGGATAAAGGAATTGATTACTACCCCATTTTATCTGATGTCGATAATAACCCTTTCCTTCTGTTGTACGCATTTTGTCATCAGGACTATCACTAGGCGAAGCATGTAAATTAGGATAGCTCGTACATGGGAGCTGAAAAGATGATTCGTATCGCATGCGGATAGGCTCCTACTGTTTTAAAGGCAGCACATACCACGAATCTGAGGTGGTGCGGATTTCAGGTGGAGTATCCGTATACAGGGTCGTAGATTATGGAGACGGGGTAGTTCCGCTCATCTTCCCCTGTATCACTGCAAACAGCAGCTTCCGGAATGCTGTTTTGTACGATGCCATCTATTGCAACGCTCCACCCTTTGCGCCGCCTCCGCCCTGCGATTCGTCGAAAATCAATTCGGAGTGCCCCGATAGGCGGTAATGGACGCTACGCGTGCAAGGGTGGCGCGCTGCAATAGAAGGCATCGTACAAAGCAGCATTCAGGGACCGGTTGCTTGCAGTGATTCAGGGAGAGATGAGCGGAACCACCCCACTCTCCATAATCTACGACCCCGTATACGGATGCTTCATCTGGAATCCGTACCACCCCAGATTCGTGGTATACTACCTTTAAATTGAGGAGGATACATGAAAATTAAGCAACATAAAAACAACAAATATGAGAGTTCGGAGGCAGAATGTGGACAAAAGTACAAGGAAGCGAGCATCAGTAAACAAAACTAGCAAAAATTCAAAACAAGCGGATGATTCACTTATCTAAGAACACTTGAGCAGTCAGCACTGGAAATGACTAAATAAAAGAAAATCTCGGCAACAGGCATTGCACTATGATTGCAGCCCAATCCGTAAAGTGCTCTTAAACCAACCAGGAAAAGCATTCACCTTTCAAAGCTTTGATCGGTCTAACTCTACATATTTACAAATACTGTTTTTCGTTTCTTCACTGATAGCTTTCAAACAAAAATATTCCAGGCACCTACAACGCAACTTCTTCCGGACATATCACCACTACTTACACCATCATTTCTGCCGAATACCGTCACTATGCCAAGCGTTTTCTACAATCCATTCTACCCTCAAGTATATAACCCGTCCCTTGTTCCTCAGTGGCAAGCATAAATTAACGAACTTCTCAAAAACAATTAAGCTTGTTGTTAGTTTTTGTTTTCCTCTAACATGTCTGTCAATGATACGCCTCGCACATCATAGCAAATGCTATGTGCTAAGTAATAATTAAGAGAACATATGTGTCCTTACTAGTGGTTTTTAATGTGTTCATGACAATTTTTTAAGTCTTCCTTTGCAACAATGGTTGCATGACATTTTATCATCGACTTTTCACTGTATACAATGATGGTTTAGCAAATTTAGTACTCGTTAGCGCTTCTTTTTTCCACCTCCTTGATTGCGCTCTGACCAAATCTCTCACTAAACCTTGTCTTCTTTTACTCATTGCCTATCTTCTTTACATGAAAGCGAACCTACAATCCTACCTGTTCGCCATCCAAGTGGAACTCATGATTTTGATATCTCATTATTGTAAAAATTGTGTATTCGATTAATTATATGAGATAACCAGGATTCGAAATATTCAATACGTACAGAACTACATCAGCGTTCTATTTCAGGAGAAAAATATCTGCATTATCATTACTAGGAAAAAAATTTGAAACATTTTCAATGATGACGGGAAAATGTTAATAACGAGTTAGAAGAGAGTTGTTCGATCGCACTTTTGTAAATCAATAGGGTAAAACGCTTTCAATGTTTTTCGCGCTAGAACGTCTGATTCGCGTGCTAAGGTTCAGGTTTGCTTCAGGTTCGCAGGTGGTATGCCCACTAATCTGACCGAGTCTTGCTACTAGTTTCAGAGACCATTTGCAGGTATATCCAAGATATACATCTCAAATCCAGGGTCAGAGGTACGTTGGGATTTTTTTCCCAGAAAAAAGTTTTAAGAGGGGAATTGAAACAATGAATAATCCAGCAGGTCTTAAAACCTGTCCAACGAAAACAGTTCAGCTAAGGTAAGGGCACGAAAACTACAAAATGATTCTGAAAACTACTATTCTTCAGTTTTCTGATAAAAGAAGTAGTACTGTGCTTCTTCAGCAAATCTTAATGGGTGGATGACTTGGCATTTTCTCCTGAATTATGCTTAATGACGTCGATGCCGTTTCGTTGGTTCAAGCTGTCCAAAATCGTATCCGGGGTTTACAGTCAGCTTCACTACGAGGATAAACTCTTGAACACTTAAATATATATGATGGAATATAAAGGACTTATTAAAGATTGTGAAAGTAACGAAATGGATAGAAGCAGGCGCGAAATGCACGAAACTATTCAAGAATTTGGATCCTTTCAAAAAAAATCGACTTATTATTACAACAATCTAAATCAAGTGCTATGGTTTTCTGTGCAATAGTATTATATAGGAGAAGTAGAATTAACCAGAGATGAGCCTCGCATTGCTCTGGCAGACCTCCGCTACGGCAAATTCAATGTCTTGAAAGTCCGTCTATTTATTATGATAGCTAATGAGTACTATGTTGAGAGATGGTCGTCTGGTGGGAATCGGTGGCGCAACGCGTTACTGCTCTTCATTTATTAAAACGGTCAGTTCAATATTCGGCTGTGCTGAGATTTTTGCATTCAGCGTAGAAAAAAAAGCTGAGTGAGTATAATTCCCATTCAAGAATGATACTTTCACTCATCACGCAAGAAAGGAATTTTGACATAATCACTGTGCGAGAAAAAGACATCTACAACTGAAAACAAAGATAAAATTTGTCCAAAGTAAGCTGCACTAGCTGGTGAATAAAGGCGTTCACAGGAAATTTCAAGCAACACTATTAATCAGTGTTGTAGAGACAGATTTTTCAATGCTTCTACAGAATTCATTGCGCCTCACTTCCCTAGTTTATTTTGGAAACGTGTTGAGAAAAATGGCAATTTTTTCTTCCTATTTTTCAATTCCCCCAACTGACTTAAAGGCAGCATACCACGAATCTGAGGTGGTGCGGATTTCAGGTGGAGTATCCGTATACAGGGTCGTAGATTATGGAGACGGGGTAGTTCCGCTCATCTCTCCCTGCATCACTGCAAACAGCAGCCTCCAGAATGCTGTTTTGTACGACACCATCTATTCCAACGCTTCACCCCTTGCGCCACCTCCGCCCTGCGATTCGTCGAAAATCAATTCGGACTGCCCCGATAGGCAGTAACATACGCTGCGAGATAACAGCTGCTCCTTGAACGTACGTCGGTCACATAGAACATTAGCGTCAATTGTGCAGGATTCAAACGAAAGTTTATCACTTTTTTTCGTAAAATATGCGCAAGCGTTTGTATCCGTGGCATTCTAAAATCGTAACCAGTGGCTTAAATAGCGATTTAATTATTACAAGAAAAATTTAAAGAAATAATAAAAAACCTCTGTGTACCTGGAAAAATGTGGTGTTTTTCGGCAGCAATCCATAATATTGATTATTCGGACACATTATTACGTACAATTGTGCTTCAACACTCCCAGTTAATATATTAGTGAGGACGGGTTTTGTGTAGTTCTGCAATGTTAACTGAAATAACGAAAAATACGGTAGCAAGAACAAAATATGTAGTTCGAAAGTGCTCTTGAAAAATTATAGATTCGGGTCTGTAATGCATTTTTTTTCACAGAGACACATCTTGGATGCTGATGATAGCGAAATGTCTATGTATTTTCCAGATTGTCGTTGTACGTCTGTACTGAGGTTACAGTAGCCCCGAAAATTGCTCTTGGACGTGAAATCTATGGCCGTCATAAACGTCCCGTTAGTCCCTGAACTCAAAGTAATAAGTCCTAGGATGACACTGTCGTGCCTAGGAAGAAGAATTCAAGAATCATGAAGAATATTTCGAGACAACAATAAGATATTCCTTCAGTGCCGCCGGAGAGCAAATGCTGATCTCTCAAACGTCTCCCACTGAATCCCACTATGATTGCATTTGACTCCCTGAACTTCCTCTGAATGTGCTGAATTTGCTATCAACTTGAACTATAATCTTATTGAGTATTTCTGTTCGATTCAAATTATACTCTTTCTTTTCGAATTCTAGAGATGTTGTGATAGGTCTCATAACATACTTATCTGTGAGATTTTTTTCGCTAAATGTGGGCGAAAACAAGACGGAGATTTTTTTGTAACAAACAATAATATCGGTTTATTGTTGATGCCAACCATGTTCAGCCAGGTAATTTCGTTGCGCCTTCCATTGAAATGGTAGGGAAAAGAGAACGGAGTATACAGAAGGGCTGCATTGCTGCAGACGCGCCACGTCCGCGCGGTTGAACATATTCGGCATCCACTATATGTGCATTAAAAAAATCTAAATCAAATTCGTAACTAACAAATTATATCTTTCTGGAAATAAGAAATAATTCGTAGATCTTGTTCACCGAGTCACCTTGCGGATATCCCAAATGTCCTCCGATCCGTTATCTGACGTTGACATTCTAAGTCTGCATCCACCCATGTGGATGCTGCTCGTGATCGAACTTCCCAACAATGATCTTGGACAGCTTCAGCGACCACTACTCTTTCACATGGACATGCATACACACCTAAAATACTTACAAGACAGTTATGTGATATGATGATAATACGATATGATGATAAGATGATCGCATGATAAGATTTGAAACAGTGCTTTCGTTGAGCTAATGCAATTATCTGGCAGAAATAGATCAGGACTCCCTGAGGCTAAATGACATCCAGATCCAGATTTGCAACCTCGCTTAAAACTTACACCAGTATTTTCTAAAACAAGATATCAAACAATTTCTAATGTGTAGAGACCGTTGATGTTCGTTCATATGAATTTTTCCTTTCCTCACAGGAATCTTTCTCTGACTACTCAAAAGCCGTAAAATAAGAGTCATAATGCGAAATATCCATCATTCTCCTCACGATCCTCACGATCACGTTGTACCCGACTCAAAAATAGCAGATTTTCCTCAGAATTGTTCATTCTAATACGTATTTCAAGATGAGCACAGGAATATATCCTCGTTGATATTATTAGTGATGTGTTTATTTTTATTACTTGCAACCACTGACTTTACTGGTAAACAGTTTGACCAAGTCAACATCGTACAGATGTGCACTTTTCATCAAAAATCTAGATTCTTGATCCGTTAGGGGAATTTATATTCCTGAATTAATGGAATTGTCAATGATATTTACTAAATTAGAATATTGTGCAAGTTTCCATGCACCTAAAAAAGATTACAGTTGTGGTCTATGAAGAAATTAAAACAGCTATTTAAAAAAATCCACTCGTCACCCCACGTAATTGAATTCAAATTAAAATAAAACATCCATCAGAGGTTGTGTTTTATCCTTTTTTGCATATTTAGGTTACTATGCTACGGTTTCTTTGCATTCGTTTTTGATGGATTTTATTCACTTGGTCGCATAGAAACCATAAGGGATCGGTTAGGTTTCTATGTGACATAGTTAAAATGCGCCTTCTCGTGCTACTACTACTTCAATTTGACATTGGTTTGTTAAGGAAATTTCACTTGATAAGCAACAATTATACGATAATATTTTTTTGATCATTGTTTTTGCCCTTGACGGTTGACAGAATAGATTTCATTGTAACTATGAAATTCTAGAAAAGAAAATAAGTTTATTGAGTTTTTGCAGTTTTCTTGTGTAAGATCAAGTAGGGTAAAAAATGGTGTAATGTAATTCATCAGAAATGAGTACATAAGTATTTTGTTTTACCTTCCCACATCTTACCTGGTTTTTGATTTTTTTTCGCTCAAACCCCCTTCCATCATTTCTGCTTGTGCTGCCCATAAACAGCTTATTCAAAGTTTCCTAGCATAACTACCTGTTCAGATTCGTGATAGGGAAGTGCTTGTTACGAAAAGCTGTCCTTCAAATGTGACAACTGATATTCAAATGTTTTTTAGTATTGCAGGGACAAATTAGTGCAAATTAATCAAAAGAACAAGTTCAACGAAAAAAGTCAAAACGTAAGGTTATCTCCGGAAAATTTTGCAATGCGGTAGATCCAGTGTTTGGATGGGGAACATAATGTGTTATGGAGATGACTTATTAGCGATCTGAAAGGTTTATAAATGGTTAATAGGCCGGATATAAAGTACTCAAAATTAAATGGGAACTCGTTGAATGGATACAAAATGATATAACTGTCTTGTAAGTATTTTAGGTGTGTATGCATGTCCATGTGAAGGTGTAGTGGTCGCTGAAGCTGACCAAGATCATTGTTGGGAAGTTCGATCACGAGCAGCATCCACATGGGTGGATGCAGACTTAGAATGTCAACGGATCGGAGGACATTTGGGATATCCGCAAGGTGACTCGGTGAACAAGATCTACGAATACATCATATTGGTCAGTATCTTTATTTTTATGCCTAATATTCTATTTTATTTTAAGACATCTTGTGTTTCTAGGATAAGTGGAAAACAATGCAAATTTAGCTATTTCCAGAAAGATATAATTTGTTAATTACGAATTTGATTTAGATTTTTTAATGCACATATAGTGGATGCCGAATATGTTCAACCGCGCGGACGTGGCGCGTCTGCAGCAATGCAGCCCTTCTGTATACTCCGTTCTCTTTTCCCTACCATTTCAATGGAAGGCGCAACGAAATTACCTGGTTGAACATGGTTGGCATCAACAATAAACCGATATTATTGTTTGTTACAAAAAAATCTCCGTCTTGTTTTCGCCCACATTTAGCGAAAAAAAATCTCACAGATAAGAAGGTTATGAGGCCTATCACAACATCTCTAGAATTCGAAATGAAAGAGTATAATTTGAATCAAACAGAAATGCTCAATAAGATTAAAGTTCAAGTTGATAGCAAATTCAGCACATTCAGAGGAAGTTCAGGGAGTCAAATGCAATCATAGTGGGATTCAGTGGGAGACGTTTGAGAGATCAGCATTTGCTCTCCGGCTGCACTGAAGGAATATCTTATTGTTGTCTCGAAATATTCTTCATGATTCTTGAATTCTTCTTCCTAGGCACGACAGTGTCATCCTAGGACTTATTACTTTGAGTTCAGGGACTAACGGGACGTTTATGACGGCCATAGATTTCACGTCCAAGAGCAATTTTCGGGGCTACTGTAACCTCAGTACAGACGTACAACGACAATCTGGAAAATACATAGACATTTCGCTATCATCAGCATCCAAGATGTGTCTCCGTGAAAAAAAAATGCATTACAGACCCGAATCTATAATTTTTCAAGAGCACTTTCGAACTACATATTTTGTTCTTGCTACCGTATTTTTCGTTATTTCAGTTAACATTGCAGGACTACACAAAACCCGTCCTCACTAATATATTAACTGGGAGTGTTGAAGCACAATTGTACGCAATAATGTGTCCGAATAATCAATATTATGGATTGCTGCCGAAAAACACCACATTTTTCCAGGTACACAGAGGTTTTTTATTATTTCTCTAAATTTTTTCTTGTAATAATTAAATCGCTATTTAAGCCACTGGTTACGATTTTAGAATGCCACGGATACAAACGCTTGCGCATATTTTACGAAACAAAGTGATAAACTTTCGTTTGAATCCTGCACAATTGACGCTAATGTTCTATGTGACCGACGTACGTTCAAGGAGCTGTTATCTCCTAATCCTAGCTTATAAGAATCGAATTTTAATTATTTAAATCACATTGGAGTTTTTTTTTCTAGCAATGGAAAAAGTGGATTACTGTAATATTATGATGAACTGTACGACAACAACAACTACAATATCAACATCGACATTGACAACAAAGTTATTGTATGTTCTATTCATTTTTGTTCCACGGTTTCATTTAGGCCTCCACCAGAAGATCCAGAAAATCGAAGTGAATTTAAGGTTGTCTAATACTACTACTACTCGTAATTTGACATCCACAACAACCTCTACATCTACGAAAACTATTGTAAATGCGGGAAACCTAACAGACACCACTTCGACAACCACCACAACCAAAACAATAGCACCACAAAATCCACAAAATCCGACACCTTGTTCATCTTCTTCGAAGTCAAGTACGACGGTAACCACCGACCATTGCCTTTGACTCATTCTCTAGTGGTTTCTTTAGGTTGCGGTCCCCATGAATGGAGTATTTTTGGATGGTGTGCGGATTGGCGCCTTCTACTTGTTCTGACAGCAATTCTTCTAAGTATTTTCCTCCTAATATGTCTTCTTCACTGTTGCTGTCACTTATGCAATGAACCTTGTCAAGAAAAAGAAAAGAAGGAGAAGAAGTAGGTTCCATTGTTTTTTTTTCTCTGTGCTTTCTCAATATCGAATAATCAAAATAGCAATGGATGATATGGTAGGATAAAAGAAGAAAAAGATGAGAAGAAAAAGAAAGAGAAGGATCTTCCAATTCTTATGCCAATCGAGACTTCTTCGAAAAAATTACCCGGTGAGTTCCTCTTCTATCATACTAAAGAAGAGACCAAAAACTGATCCATTTGATCGATGAGATCTATGCTTCTGTACTTGAGCAGTTTCACTTATCCACCAAGACTCTGGAAAATCTGGTATTATATAAAGCGCAGAATAGTATGAATAGTATATCCAACACGAATTCCCACGGAAACTCACCCTACGGCCATCCACGTTGAAAAGATTCCATCTCTCCCGATGTGGCTAGTTAAACAATACATGAGAATCCGAAGTTTCGCAAATTTTTGTTCCGCTCCATGTGAATCGAATTCATCCATGTGAACATAAGCTTACAACATTTATCTACGAATAATTGAGCGGCACGGGTTTCACTTCGTGCCGATGGCCATACGCCTGCACTGTACACCGCACCGAGAGCTTTGGGTCGTGTAGAAACAGGAGAAAGTTAGACCTTAAGATTTAAGGGATGATGCCGATCACGGATAGTCCGTAGGCGATTTCTCATAGCAATGACCGAGTTAATAAATTTTCCGCACTTTCAGTGCAAAGAAATCGTTTAGAGTTTGCCGATTGCGACGAAAACTGATTGGATTTTTGAAATATATTATATAATGCAATTATAATATTATAATGCAATTATTATAATATATATTTATATATAAAATATCGGTATTTGATAGGAAGTCTCTTCGCTTTTGATGTCAACCTATTTTTGTCATGTGCAAGGTGTAAATGTTATAGCCAAAGTTTTTCTTCTAATCACAAGTTTTCCACTTGCTAAGAAACTGTCGTATCTGTTAGGGTGATCACAGACATCCAAGATAATCTGTAAGAAGTCTCTTCTGTGAGGTGCTTGATAAACACACTTGCTTTCTCATATTCATATATGTATTTGAAAAAAGCAGTGCTCTCAGCGCAGGAGACCGACAAAAATCGCAGCTCACGCTGGAATTAAATATCCCCCAAGAACGCAAAAATGCATGTTATTAAAGGTGCTCTTAACAAATATAGTAACGTTTTTGCACCGATGTTTCCCTAGCAGTACAGTACGCATATAGTCAGCGCCAAATTTGTTGAACCGATTGAACGCTATACGCGTTCGATCGTGGTAGCACAGAAGAGAAGAAGGGATTGCATGAAGATGAGAGGAGCGTGTGTTGCGACCTACGCGTCGCGATCACTCAGTTGAACGCATTCGATGACGACTTTGCCCAACACAACCTAAACAAAGTAAGTTTTCATGCCTTGTCACAATCTGATTTAATATGACATGAAATAAATGACACTGAAATTGATTGTGTTGTATCCGAGCTCAGGAATCCATAAAACATTTGAATATCACCGAAATCACATTTCACAACGAGAAGCGTGCCACATAAATTGGTTGGCCTCAGAGATCCTTTGCTTTGGGCTCTTCTTCTTGCCATGCTGGATTACAAACGAGGCGATCGCACTATTTATTCTTCAAATTTGAATAATTGAACGTTAACATAAATTTTTATCACAAATTTTATCGCAGAAGAACAAAATAAAAATATGGTATAAATCACAAAGAACAAAATAACTGGAAAAATGAGAATAATACAATAAATCAATGCTGTAATGCGCGTTTTTGTAGCGATGCTCCCCAAGTTATCAGAGGAATCATCACGGAATTCATGATTTTCATTTTTTTTTATCGCAATGCCTTTTCTGGCCTGCTCCTCAATAACATCGCGATATCATATTTCTGTATTTCATCTTATTTCTGTATTTTATTTCAATCCCGTAAAGGCAGCGCATCACGATTTTGAGGTGGTGCCGAAACAACGGCGAAAACCTGGAATTCAGGTCGTAAATTACTGAAACCAGTAGTTCTGCTAATCCTTCTCTAATCCTCCGGAGAAATGCGTGGAAGATATCGTTCTTTCCTACGAAATCAGTTGCAGAACGTCCCCTTTGTGTACGCGCCGCGTCCATGAGCGAACAGTCAAGGATCACTAATTCCTCTTCCTTTTCTGCTAGCCTATTCAAGTAAGATCGATGTACAGGCTGCTCAGAGGATTGCGGGTGCACAAGGTAACGTGTTCTGACGTACTTCGTAGGAAAAAGCGCCGTTCCCACGCTGTTTTTCACGACGGTTAGGGAAGATGAGTTGAAACAGGCTGGTCTCCGCAATCTACGACTAGAATTCAAAGGTTTCGCTGTGGTTTCCGCACCAACTCGAAATCGTGATACACGCCTTTAAGCAGCTGTCTGCGGAAACGAAACCCAGGAATAGGACCAAGGATTTTTGACCGCACTATAACAGTAGCACACAGTAGCCTAATTGGTCAAAAGCAGCATGTTTTTTAAAACTTTTTTAAGATTAACGTTTTCACAGAGCCTCCTCCAGAGAATAAACGTTACGATGTTGAGCAGTCTGGTACGATTCTTCCTCCTCCGGCAACAGTTACACAACCAGGTCATCCAATTTTCTCACTATATTACGTCACGATAAACATTAAATTGAACTAAAACTGAATAAATTAAGTTATAGTGTTTGTTCCTATTCCGGTACACGACAGAAGAGAATCTCTAATCAAAGAAGTGGAACGAGAAGTTCGAATGGTTTGTCCACCTAAGCCGGAAACTGCTGACATCGGTTTGGATTGGATTTTTTTTTCTAAGAAAACTACGAATAACTACGAATATGTACAGATTAATGAAATTGTTTACAGAAGTTAGTATGGTTTAGAAGTTAAAGAAATTGTGGTAAAACGTATAAGTAAAGTTCAGTATAAAAGTGTATGTGCATGTAAGAAAAAAAAACCGGAGTTTCCCTAATTAAATACTTCTATTAAGGAGTAAACACCGATCCATGGCCTTCAGTGAAAAAACGCAAGACCAAAAAAGCGGACAAGGTACGTGGCTGGTCGTTTAAGAAATCCAGAGAAAGCTGAATAAGATGTTCCTAATAGATCCAAGTAAGGCGACCTCCTGTCGTTCATTCTCCTCTTGTCGAAGTAGATGGTGATCTTGGAGATGATATATCACTAAATCTTGAACGTTGGAATAGTGCAGGTAAGCGGAAATTCTCTCGATAGCTGCTGAAAAATCTTCACACCAGGTGGTCTCGATTGGAATATCTTTCTATAACTAATTTTTTTTCATTTGATCTCATGGTATTATCTCAAATCTTGAAGAAACCAACTACGACATTCTCTAACGTTCCTCGAAGAAAATATATCCTCTGTCAGCTATTTCTTGGACTTCCCTCTAATGGGCCAACATTCACAGAAGAAGTGACACATTAGTTTCAAGTGAGGAAAAAACAGCATTAAATATTACAACCTTTTGGAAAAGAACCAATAGTTTACAATTAAATATACAAGAAGTATTGCCGGTGCCCAATTTTTTCAACCGAATGAGCGCAACGCCTGTTTCGATGCATTTTCTCTGCTTGGCACTCACTTCCTCTTTCCTCTCTCCTGTCCTCATCGAAGGCGCATCGCGCTCACCCGATTGAACTTTAAAGGCATCCCTCCACGAATCTGAGGTGGTACGGATTTCAGGTGGAGTATTCGTATACGGCATAGTAGATTGTAGGGAGAAGAGTGATTCCGACTATTTCTTCCTAATTCCCTTAAAAAAACGGCCCAGAAGATACGGCTTCGAGCATTCCGGCGCGTTATTTTCTACAACGAGTTCGATTGGAGCGCGCCATCTTTGTGCACGCACAGCATCTTCCGGACCGTTTTTCACGGCAATAAGAAAGAAATGGACGGAATCACCCCCTATCCATAATCTACTATACCATATACAAATACTCCACCTGAAATCCGTACCACCTCAGATTCATGGGGTGATGCTTTTAATTTAGTGATTATATGTACAATGAGTGTAGCTAACGTTGTTTACTTTTAATTAGGTTGAAGAAAGTTGAAAGTTTCTTATTAGCATCTACCCTTTTTTAAATAATAGAGCAGCTACGTTTAGTCTTATATTTGAACGTTGCAATGTTTTAAAAATATTACGAAAACGTAGCCCTAATAGATCAACATCATCTTTAGTTCTACAGTACATTTCTTTCGAGATCCAAAGACAAAGGCACCAAAATTTAAAGAAAAAACCCTTTCTTTCACAAATCCCTCTCTGAAACTGCCTAAGAGATGGGATTTCCCTGAATATCACTTGTTATTGCTTTGCCAAAGAAAAAAGTTTAAGTTCCCCTTGGCTGTATTTCTTATGCAGTGCCCTTCTCATAACTACTCGATAAAAATATATCAGGTAGTGGCTACGATGTCCCTAAAATACAATGAATTCTTCTTTTCTCTTCCCATTATCACATAACTAAAAGTGTAATCATTCCTTCTAGGTAGCACAGGAAGAAATACACTGAATTAATTAATCTTTAACTTGTTATTGATGTATTCGTGTTGATAAAATTTGTGACTTCAAAGTTAAAATAAAAACTCATCATGTTTTAGAAACTGTGCTTCCAAAAGGTGACATAGAAGACAATGCACCGCTAGTTTTTATAAGAAACCCGAAACCGCAAAGAACTCTAAATGATCTTCCTCTCATTACTTCCGTTTCGCCTGTGAAGGAAGAGGATCAAAAACCACTGAAAGATGTAAAGCCGCAATCAACTACAGCGCCGCGACGATTTAGGTGATTTTGTAGCTCCTCGAAAAAAAGAAACCCCGGATGAGTGAACGTCTAATGATTGTAATTGCAGATCTCCACCTCCGACAGACGATTTACCTGTGTCTGTTGAAGAAAGAAAAACAAAGTTTGCATCACCGTTTGTTTATTTCTATTATAAACGATAAACAAATCTCAGCGCTATCAAAAAAGTTCCTGAAACATTCTCCACAAATAACTTTTCTGTCTTGATGTCACGTGGCGAATCCGTGTTTTGGAGAAACTTGGATATGCGTGATGCCCAAAGACCAGTTCAGCTGCCGCAACGCACCATCTTTCTCTGATGCTTTTCCTCACGCTGTTCTGTACCAAACGAAAGCGTATCATTCGGTCATTCGGTTGAACACATCCTGCACCAACTATCATTATCCTTAACTCAGTACCACGCAGCTCGCCCCCGAATTTGATGGAACATGTATCCAGAATGTGGTGACAAAACCGTTAAAGAAATCTCTTTTAAGGACTCCACCACCGGCCAATGGCCCTGGAAAGAAACTGAGACGCATCCCGTCACCACCAAAGGCAAATTCAGAAAGAGTTGGATCTGCTCCAGAAGTTCCTGAGCAATACGCTCCACTGCAACCTGAAATTCGTGAACCGAAGCGGGCTCGCTCGCAGAGGGAAGTTTTGGCACTAACTTCCTAACATCTGTTTTTCCATGCACATTTTTGTCACTAACATGACAAAATCACTTCATTCATTCAATCAATCACTCAATCGATCGACCAAAATCTCCCTTTAGCCCTCCTGCAAAGGATAAAAGCAAGACTGGCCGAGAATCCAGACGTGAAAAGCGTCCATTGGTAGTTCCTTTGGATAACGATCCACCACAAAAATCAGCGTAGGTTTCAGCGGAAAAATATTGTCTTAACTTGTTAATGTGGATGACATCTGTGGAAAACATTGAATTGTTCAGCAAAGAATCAGTTCCTTCTGGAGGACGATCTCCTGGTAAGAGATCAGCGAATTCTTTGTCGGCTACAGAATCGAACGGTTCTGCGAGCTCTCCAACTCCACCAAGAGGCAACGTTTCTATGCGGAACCCACGGGGACGTATGGGGGGCGTGAGTTTGCAGTTAACGGAGTTTATTTTACTTTTTTCTTTAACGAAAATTCCTACTGTAGCTGTACACATAGACATACAAGTATAGAGTTATTAATTGACAAAATGATCATTAGATGGGACACTGTGCCTCAGAAATGTGTTAAAATATGCTTCCTTTGGAAAGATCGACCCCAGAAATATCTCTAGTTCTAGAAATCCAGAGATATCGGATTTTTCAAGTACAAGTATGACTGTAGAGATTTGTTTGGTTGAGAACAGGGAACAGAGAAGGCAGAATTGACAAGAACTCTATCCTAAGTAATTCGAAAGTTAAATAAGTTGAATTAAATTGATTGTAGCCACGTTATCCCGAACACAAAAAAACAAACAAACAACAACCAAACAAAAAAGAAAAGCCGAATACTAAAATTAATTTTTAGCACAATAATAAAAGTAAGCAGGAAGCGTTTTGAAAAGTTTGTTCTTTAAATTTACAAAAATAGTAATGATATTAACAAAACCACCTTTTACCATCAAACACTTGTTTTTTCTGTTACACATAAATTTGGTGTTTTAAAAAATGTTGTGCATTTTTATTCTTCTCTATACAACATTAAAACAAATCTAGTGCTTAACTATTTTTTCTTGAAGTTTTTGGTCTTTTGTTAACTAATAGTTGAAATCGGAAAGTTTTCAGGCTGTTCGTGCAGGAGGTGGAGGGGGAGCATCTCCAGTTGGATGGAAACCATGGTCAAATGGAGCATCGCACCTATCACAACCACCACAATTCCTAAGCGGCGATTAATACTTACAGTACTTTTAAGCGTAGACATATGATAGTAGTTTACAAAGCGTAGAGTTGATTGTAACCTTCCTCCAGTACAAATGTACAAAAAAGAAACCACTGATAGACGGGAATTTGGCTGAAACTACCGGTTAACTAACAATGATAATCCCTTTTATAATGATTTAGTCAGAGCCTAGAATTTCTATGCTATCGGTACCTCTTTGTACTCAACTGCTATTTTCCATAGTCAATTACGTAAACTGAGATGAAGAAAGAAGTTTATAACTGACTCTATGTTCAGATTTCTATTGAGTGAATTTAATTCACTCAATAATCGTAGTTGTGTTATTCTCGTCATAATCCGACTCGGATGGTAATGCGAGAAGTGTAGACTGAACCACATTCCGATCACTAAAAACTTCCTTTTTTATGCCATTTTCTTCTTGACCCTTGATCTCAGGTATAATTATATCAAAAACGAGCTGAAGGACGTAGCTGGAGTGCAGCATAGCAACAACGGATCCCACCTGCTCTACGCTATCAGGATCGTTACACAATTTAATCGTTGTTTCTTAAACCAGAAATGATCAAATTATGACCCTATCTAGATTATGTCACATTAAATCTAACCCATTTCTGTTATTTCATCGCCTGGACTTCTTTGATTACCGTCAGTTTCAACCAAATTACTACAATCCCGTGTTGTTTTTAATACAAATGATTTCGAATACAATTTTGCATAGATTTTCTTTTAGTTCACTTTTCTTCTCGTCGATAGATCTTAATAAATGAATGGGACCTTTTATGTAAACGATTCTCAATAGAAAAAAAAGATATTTCGGATTTCAATTGAGTTGTATCTACTACATCTGTCACAAACAAAAGCTCGACATTCGGCGAAAAATGGGTGCTTTAATCAAGTGATGTGATTTTAAAAAAATCTAAAGACCATTACCGTAGTTCTTGAAAATCCTGAAAAATGAGTCCAATTAATTATCGAAGAATCTCTTCGGAGAACATGAAACGCCTTACAAATTACGAAGGATTACAAAGAAATCACTCTAAACGCTTGCGCAATCCTAGAGTGAAGTGAAATTGACGAGATAGCTTTAGTAGTGTTTACTAGTGCATGCACATGATGCTGGAAAGATTAAAATCCGTTAGATTTAGCAGAAGGCGAAATAAAGAAATGGTTTTCTGGATGAGTAATATCGAAAAGGAAAAATTCTATGTGGTTTAGAGCGTTATCCTGTCTATGCCGTACGAAGAAGATCCACTTGTTGTTATTGATATCAGATTTCAGGGCATATGCATAGCTCGTCCAGTACATTCGTCTGTAGCTACGTTATTTTGATTTCCTTTGCAACCGGCAAACGATACGGATATTTACTTGTTAATTTCTGCCGTTATTAACTTTTTATTATTGACTAGTTTTACTCAAGCGATTCATCTAAGATTGTGAAGAAAATTCACTCATATTCCTTTCCATTAGTAATGACTATAAATAACTTTCATGTATTTTGCAAACATTTTTATTTGTAGCTACTTTTGTGTTTCATGTTTCTGGGCTATGTGTGATCTATCCATAAAATTCTGGATCTATCGATAGAAGCGTTGAATGGATTTCTTTATCATTTACATAAAGATAAAGTGACCACTCCACAACATTAATCTTCCTCTTCTCTAATCCATCTTGCACGTGCATATTCATGCTCTTCACATTTTGTTTTTGGTTCATTCCACCTATTTTAGATTATAAATGCAAGAATTTAACAATACTATTTCATACGAGTGTTAAGTATCCTATTATATTAAACAACCTTAACATTAACTATCATGTAATACGTTAACATTTCTATCCTCTATTCCATAACTTTCTTTTTCCCGAACCTCGCGAGACCAATGCGGAGAAGAACCAAAATGATGTACTGTAAAGTTTTCTCATGAGATTTATGCACGAAACGAATATCAAGCAATCTTTTTTTTAGGACGATTCTAAAGAATTTAGCTTCTCTGTTCTATATTACTTCATCAATTTTAAGGAATCTCAATATTTTAGGGTCTTAGAGGGCGTAATATCTTCCCTTTTCCCCATATCAGCAATCATGCAGTAGAATACTTTTGAATATTTTTTTCGTTTCGAATGCATTCTATTATTTGTACCAATCGCAGGTATTAACTTTGTATGGACCTACCTTACGAAAAATAATATTGTTGACTCATTCCTCAGGCGTTGTATTGGAGTACAATTCACTTGGCTTCTTGTTTACACACTACATATTTCCTATCGCCAATCCTTTATGCTTCAATATAAAGAAATTTTAATTGAGTGAGAATAATACCACGTTGTCTGAGTTTTTACGCTCCATTACTAGTTTGACATGCATGAATTTTTATTCTCATTGGATTGGTGATCTCGGTTTTTGGTGCACTTTGAATGTTTAAAACAAATAAATTAAGGCATAGATGAACAAGGTCCACATAATGTCATAAGGGCAGAGTATTATTGTATCTTGCACTTTGAATGTTTAAAACAAATAAATTAAGGCATAGATGAACAAGGTCCACATAATGTCATAAGGGCAGAGTATTATTGTATTTCTTTATGAACTGTCTAAGTACATTTCACATTTTGTTGATTCATTGTTAATCCAGAATCCATGACAAACTTACATGCATACTGTATTTTAACAGAGCTTTGTCTAGTCTGATTTCCCCGGCGAAAATGTCCCATTTTACTTCCCAGAAAGTTACTTCCCTAAAATTTTAGAGTTCTGTACGATTTTTGACTATGTGGAATCCATATCTGCTTCTTGTCAATTATAATGGCCCATCTGGACCCTTTAGGTTGTAGAATATATTAGAAAATATTATATTAGAAAATCCTAGAAATGGTTATTCTTTGGATAAGGGAAGACCATCTAACAAAGCAAAAGACCTTTTCTAGCGGAGGACTTTAATTGAAGTAATGAAAATGATATCGAAAACGACAGCTCTTTTCTAAGAAAATAAAAAAAAATGCGTATTATTTAGGTTCGTCGAGTAGTTTAAACTAATCCGAAACGGACCTCCTGATTATTTCTTGCTATGCCCGAACGATCACTTGTCGTCATCTCTTTTCGTTCTTTTTTTAATTTCCTACAGACAAACGGACTACACTCCAATAATAATTGTATAGCTCATTTCAAAAAAATCAGAGGCTATAGTTTCCGGAGTATTTAAACAATAATACTATGTACCCCAAAAGCTGCCCTCGTTATAAAAACATTCGCCTTGGGACCTACTAGGTAGAGCAGAAGCTGTTGAGAATATTCTTACCTAATAGTTTTAGATATCTTTCGTTTGGATTTGTGAAGTTAAGGTCTACGTATACACCGATGGTTACATATTTTATGTTACGGCATAGGTTTTTTTTTTTTTGAAAAAATTGAGCTAAGTTAGAAGAAAAAATTGTAGCTTAGAACAGTCGGTAATACACAAAATGAGTTAGAAAAACTTAGAATATGCGTAACAAATTCTACAGTTTTCTCCTTTTCTTCGATTTTGTGGTCAATAGTGAGTTATTATGGAATTCACTCGTTCAGCCGGAATCACTCGCTCATTGATGTCACTCAAATCTTCCGTTCGTGAATTTTGAAATTCCTTATTCGAGCAGTCTCTAACATTTATGACTGGTTCTCAAACTGTTTGTGAATGAACAACGTAACGACTGTATTCGAAAAGTCTCCACACAACTCCTACAAGTTATTTCACGGATACTTATCGTTATCAACATGATGGCATTGAAAATATTTCAATCCGGAACCTAAGATAAGAATATCGGGGTCAAAGGGAATGTGAGCCCAATGTATGCTTATACGCGCGGTCAAGCATATTTTATAACACCACCTCTTGAACAATGCCGACTACTTGAAAGCAGGAGTAGTGTTCGCCCTTAAGCTCTCAACATAATTTTTAATGCACAATTGTTCTGATATAATCAATTTCTATAAATAGGAGATGCACGTGAGCGGTGGTTTTTGAACTGTATAACACCCTGGACGATTCATCTACTACAGTACCTTTAGCTCTCTTGAGACATTTGGCTAGCACACAGTGCACTGCTGACTTTTGACCTGTCTTTATTTACCTGAACCACAGAAAATATTGCCTCAATTCGTCTGTAATTTGTCGTATAGCAGAGATATGCAAATTTGTAATTGAGATATGGTTCTCATAAACACCATTGGAATTCGACAGCTGAACGCCTTTTGAGGATTCGTTCATTGTTTTCAACAAATGGTTAGATGCACAATTTACAGTAATTCGATTCTAGGGACAGCAATTTCTAAAGAAAAACTAGGCAATTTAGTTTAAGAGGGCTACATAAGTACGGAAGTTTTGGAATTAACTTCACTTGTGCGCTCTCTTAATTATGAAAGAGAGTCTGATTTGAAAAGAGAATGATTGTGAAGTTTAAGTGATATTCTGTTGTTTTTTGCTATACAATATCTCATTAGTTTCACAGAGTTTTTTCTTCAAAGTTTCATTCCTTATTTATACAAAATTTACGTTTGCACCTTTCGTGTGTTTATTTAATTTATTTTCACAACTCAAAATATTATACGTATGAAAATTGATAGCCGCAGTGGTTTTTTCGTATAAACGAGCGAAAAAATTTTTAATTTCCCCTTCATCAGATTTGCACAGTTCGCGTATTTTTGTAAGAATTCTCAATAATTCCCGGAGAGTTCTTTGAGGTTTCTTCTCGCAACCACATCTTCGCTCCTCCCACCTTTAAGACACCGCCGAAGAAGCTCCCTAATCGCAGTATTTTAACGATGCCTTCCTAGTTGTTCTGCCACTTACGGTGGAACGATCACAGACTGATTTCCCCTCAACAACTTACATGAATTTCATTTTTCTCAACATTTTAGGCGATTTTTCTCAATGGCGTTGTCAATATAAAGATCACTAAATAGTATCTCAATGTTTGATGTTACAAATACACGGCATTTTCTTCCAGAATTCCAACTATAGTCTAGTTGAACACTTCTTTTATGAACCCTTCCGAATCCTTTAACTAATGTAAAAAATCAGACCAATTAAAAAACGAACTCAAGCAAGAAAGACGAATTAAACAACGTCCTGCATAGAATAGTATTTTCGGGGGCAATAACATGAATATTAACTGTTTCCACTTTAATCTCCCATATGACATATTCAAATACTTCAGTAACGATAGCACAATATTTCTTGTTTCGTTACCATTCAGTATTGCACGAGTTTTCGGAGATAGGTAAAGGACAATTAACCGAAAAAGTAAGGCAATTTTTCGGTTTCAATACAATTGTTTTATAGATGGATTTAGTCGCGATTTAGAGAACTACCTCTGAATCCTGGTAACGCGTCAATAGCAAAGTCTGACAGCTCCCAACTTAATTTTCTAGACGGGCTGAAACAAAATTTCCGAGAATCCAGCAATGTAGTGCACTTAAGAAGACAATTGTTGGTTAGAATTTCCCATATATTGCCACATAAGAGCACTCTGTAATTTCTCTGTAAATTCTCGAATTGAGAAATCAATCGTCTTGGATGCGGATTACGCAATGTGGTGATTCGTGTTATCCTAAGAGGGACGATCAATGATCCTATATTGCACCAACAAACAAATGTTGCCGGAGTAATCCTAGAATTTTACTCATTTGTATTCTCCATTGTCGTCTGTAGCATTAAATGAAAACAACAACACGTGTATTTTGTGAATTTAATTCTTTTCTGATTTTTTTTTCCAAAAACAATGTTTATTGGCTAATTCCTACAGGATTCAGAATAGGTGAATAATATATTAGACTAGGCAGTTTTCCAGGAAGATAGTTTGCAACATGTAGTTTGAGCCAATGTATGAACCACTGTTTCATGAATTCGATACTAACGAATGTCGAACGAGCAACATTAGTTATTTCCCCATTCTAACCGATCTGTGCATCTATTTATCGTAATTAGAAATGGGCGTATGTGTCAGTATGACGGACTCATTTGAATTCAGGTTATAAGGAGTCATGGTGAAAGAATATGCGTCATTAGATTCTATAGCATCGTCCTAGCATCCTACTTATCCTCCACTTACTACATAGATCACAAATCTGTTACTTAGTACTCAAATTGTAAACAAAAGAAATCTTGCTAAAACTTTATGATACACTACGACCACTTTTCTTTCTCCTTTCTTTCTTGAATCATAACCCGACTTCGTTTCCCGTCACTGAGAAGCTTTTGTAGGAGCAGTTGTCCGTGACCATCATTTATTAGCTATGGAAGACACTCTACTAAAAAAAAATGAACTGAGTTCAACTTCCACAACCAAATTTCCACAACTTAACATTCAAATTTCAGTAATAACGGCAAGAAATGCTTAAGGCGGTATTCCTATCTCTACTAGTGCTCGTCTCGATCGTCTTCACTGCCTATGCCGACATGGTGAGTTGCATTAACCACGTACACAGTAAATTCCGTAAATTCAATTTTAATTCCAATGTACTTCGGCAACTTTTTTAGAGGGCTAAAAGAGCGATCAATCCGTTCCTCGACTCAATGGGAAAGAGAGCTCTTAATCCGTTTCTGGATTCTATTGGGAAGAGAGCATCACAATACCAGCCATACTATGGATATGAAAAGAGGTATGTTTCATTACAGTTCTATTGAAAATAGGCTAAAATCATAAAGTCATTAAGAGAATTTTTGAATGGCAATTTTAGTTAAAATTCTCCTACACTTAATCACAGGTACTTCGACAGCTTGGCAGGTCAGTCTCTCGGGAAAAGGTCGATTCAGACATACGACGCCTAAAATGGGCACAAACCTCACGGATACCTATGTGCCGAGCAGCTTCTGAGAACCGAGATCATTTGTTGATAATAAATTGTGTGATTAATGATTCTTTGAAGAAAAAACGATGAGTGGATCATGCAAGATAAAATTAGTACTTGACATCCTGGCATCCACGTATTCACACACAAAACACCATTTCAAGGATAGAAATGAGTTTTTTTTTTCGATTGAAATTTCCCTGTTTATGAAAGATGTTCTCCACATTAAGGTTAAGCATGTCCTAGATGTTGAATGAATGATTGTAACTTCCAGGTATTAGTCAAAAGCAGTTGATGGCCTCTGAGCTTCGAAGTAAACGATTGTTGTAGTAAACCTCCGGATATAGAGAAATATAGATGTTTCCCACGTTTTCTATCCATGAAATTTGCAATACAGGGAGTCATGGTACTAAAGGAAGACCAGCCAATCTACAAAACGAAGACAGAAAAATGTTCAGTACTTGTTGCCAAGGCTCAAATTTAAACTACTCCATAGAAATAAAATTTTTCTAAAAATTCGAAGAATTCGCAACCATATGTGTTCAAACACTCATTCAGTAGAGCTCTTCCGAACACGATATAGAGTAGATTTTTGAATGTGAAAGCAACGCTGATTTTAAACCACATTCCATATTTATTAAAGCTTTACACTTCATGACGAATAAGT